>NC_058406.1:169965258-170337481 GCF_002201575.2 Neomonachus schauinslandi
CTTTCTTTCTTTCTTTCTTTCTTTCTTTCTTTCTTTCTTTCTTTCTTCTTCTCTTTCTTTTCTTTCTTTCTTTCCCTTTCTTTCTTTCTTCCTTTCTTCCTTTCTTTCTTTTTTAAAAGATTTTATTTATTTGACAGAGAGAGACACAGCGAGAGAGGGAACACAAGCAGGGGGAGTGGGGGAGGGAGAAGCAGGCTGCCCACCAAGCAGGGAGCCCAATGTGGGGCTCGATCCCAGGACCCTGGGATCATGACCTGAGCTGAAGGCAGATGCTTGACAACTGAGCCACCCAGGCGCTCCTCTTATTTTCTTTATTATCAAATACTTGTTTTTGTTTGCTTTTGGGAGTGGTGTGTGTGTGTGTGTGTGTGTGTGTGTGTGTGTGTGTAAGAGACAAATTCAGGACTCTTCTTTCTTTCACAGTAGAGAAAAGCATATGAAAAAGAATGTTGGAGGGCTCCAGGAACCAGACTCTTGCACCTCACACATATTTATGATCAAATTGCCCACTCTTCAAGATGTGTAACGCGGCCTTCCTCAATCGATTGCAAGATCCATAAGTACAAAGAACATGTTTGTTCTTGTTCCATTTTGTTGTTATTATTTGTAATCATGGAGTATCTGCTATCTAGCACAATGCCTGGTACTGGAAATTATTATACCTGTTGAATAAATGGATGACATAATTTCAAATGAGTGAATATCCACCAGAGTATACACCTTGAGTAAATAGATGTTGTCATCCACATCCATCCAGAGGGCAGAACTGAGTTGTTCCTGAGCTTGTGGAAGTTTTACCATATTTGGGGCTAAGAGGAAGTTGAACCTGGATCCCAAGGAATAGAAATGAAAAGTGGCCAGGAATTAGCTTACCTTCAGCTCACAGAAGTAACAGGGGTTGGGAAGGGACTGTGAGGGTGAATTTGGTCTTTATTTCTTAAGAGTATTCATTTTAATAGCAAAATGTTCAACCAATTAATTATTAGTCCACTTTATATATGTATGGAATCAGATAACTATATAGTTATAGGTAGTATATATACACATATATATGGTTACAGAATTATCTATGCTTTGAAGCAATCACCTTAAGATTTTTTAAAATAGGGTGCCTGGGTGGCTCAGTTGGTTAAGCGACTGCCTTCAGCTCGGGTCATGATCCTGGAGTCCCTGGATCGAGTCCCGCATCGGGCTCCCTGCTCGGCAGGGAGCCTGCTTCTCCCTCTGACCCTCCCCCCTCTCATGTGCTCTCTCTCATTCTCTCTCTCTCAAATAAATAAATAAAATCTTTAAAAAAAAAAAAAGATTTTTAAAAATATGGTAGCCTTGAACTGGTAGCAATTAGCCTGAAGGCATCAGATTTTAGGTGATTTTTGGAGAGTTAGCTCAAAGGAGGATGACCAATTGGAGAGACAAGTGAGATACAGGAAAAAGTTGCAGAGCACATACGTGATTTCAAGGGGAAATATCAGACACCGCTCCAGGAGAGGAGCCTGGTAGAACCAGGAAGGATAAGAGTTTACATTTATGGAAATTTAGGTAGGTGTTAACCAGAAACATTACCTTATTTCTAAACAAAGATTGGTAAGATTTGAGGATACACCCATTACATACATGGCATCCCTAGAAAAACAGTGTCTAACATGTAGCAGGTCCTCCTACAGTGGTCATCATTGCCACTATTATTATGTTTGTACTTATTACTCTGATTGGTGTTATTATTTTTTAACTATTACTCTGATTCACATTATGTCCAGCCAAATAATACATATAAAAGCACTTACTCAATATGCTGCACTTTTGTAGTTGTGATGGATGATGCCAAAATTTGATAACACCTACAGTAAAAAATGTAAATTTAACCTTTCAGGTATGTGTTCAGAAAAGATCTCAAAAAAGAAAAAAAGCATATAAGAAAAGGAAATTATTTACTACTACATGCTAGGGAAGCCCATTCTGTTTCATTTAGTGCTCTGAGTCATGACTAATTCTGGAAAGAAATGGTCATGGGCTCTCAGAGAGAACTCATCTTGTCTCCAGTTGAGGCTAAGACAAAAATCAGAAGAATTATCATAGTAGTTTTGCAGCCCACAGAAATCTAAGGTTGAATGGACACTTAAAGAGTGAGAAATGAGAAGCAGGACATGATTTCAGGTCTTACTGGTTTGCCAAAGAAAACAAATGTCATTTTACTCCTCCTCTTCCCCTCTCCCTGCTCCTCCTCTTCCTCCTCCTTTTCTAACACAGACATAAACAATTGTAAGGAAGCTGTTATTGTAAAGTGATCCAGATAGTAAAAATTCATGGAAAAAATAGGCATCTTTTTCAAGGTCCATAAATTTCTGATTCCTTCCCCAAGAGTTGAGAACAAGTGCGGTTCTTCAATGTGCAGGGTGTTCTAATTAGGAAATGAGCTAACAATTTCCTTTTGAGTAGGCCTCTGTGTTGCTGACTGAAGCAGAAATGTTCAGAGAGGCCAAATCTGTGTTCATGTGCAATGTGGAATGACAACACAGGAGACAATATTTTGGCCAATAAATTCAGGCCAAACCAATTTTTTGTATGAATTATGCAAAGAGAATATACATCTTCTGTTTTCTTTATATGTCAAGCCAGCATTCCTTGAAGAGAAATATTTTATATCTTTCTTTTGGATCATAGGCTTGTCAATGGGAAGGCAGGAGGGGACTCTAGAGATATAACGCTTAATATCTTTTCTCTCTGAAGGTGTAATTAAAGGCCTTTTAAGTGGTTTTTCTGAAGTCTTGTTTATGATTATTATCATCCTAGTATAAAAGGGAAAAATGGATTGACTTTCTTAAGGAATGTTTTAAGAACAGCAAACACCAAAACTGTAAGCTTTAGTTTATAAGTTTCCAAATGGAAAATGTATTCTTCTCTGGTTACCTAACAGGTGCTCATCGTAAATGCTTACTACAAGCTAAAGAAAATAACATGTATGGAACTGGAAATGGAAAAAGTGAACTTAAGGATAAACCGTGAACTCTGAAGTAGTTAAGCAATGGGAAAAATTTTAAAGGTAATCAAATTAGAAATCTGTATATGCAATCTGGAGGAGAATAGTGAGCTTCTCCTTCTGAATTAAGAACTGAAACAGGAAGGGTTTAAGTAGTTAGTATGTGGAAAGTACACAATTTATAAATAAGAGGCTAATGCAAACATCAAAAAAAGAAAAGTGTGTCTTACAATAGGGTAAAGAGAGAAAACTGAGAATAGATTATTAATTTATTTGCTCAGTCACCAAATATATCTTGGCACCCACTAGTACTTAAAATTGCCCTAGGTTCTAGGAAAAGAAAAAACAGTGTGCCAAAATGAAGGAAAGTAACATTTAGAATTAATATCTAGGGGGAAATAAGTTTTCATTGACTCTTTCACATCTACCCAGGACTGCAACAGTGAAAACAAAATCTGATGAACATGAGAAGATGTGTTTTATAAAGGCAGTCTGCCCTTCTCTTTTAAATTGGTGACCTTTGGGATATATTTTATTTGCAGTTTTTAGGGTTCTGTGATTCTAAGGCTCTCAGAAGAATTGATAAATCAAAACTGGACCAGATGCAAAGGACAAGTGCAGTTTTCTCTTGGCCTAATGTATTCAAAGTATGCTATTGGGGATCTTTGACCCATTTCTGTCAATTCAGAGAACACAAGTATCATGGAAGAAAACACACTAATATGTACTCTTCATAGCTACACAAATATACTCCACATTACCTTATGGTTACAGGATTCTTGATCTTCTTCTACTTTCTACTGTAGTGTTGATTTTATTGTTACCAGATGTTTGGCCCTGTGCCTTGGGTTACCCAGGTTCACTGGCCCAACAAACAAAACAAAATTGGAATCATATTGAGTACATACATTTGATGAAATAATGATATGTAAGAGAAATGAGAAGGATAGTGCCAAAGGGGGAAAAAATTGAAGTGTTGTCTTATGAGGGTAGAAACACAAATGCCAAGAACCTTTAAGAACCAAACTCAGCATTCTAAAGAAAGCTTTAATGTGTGAGCAAATTCCAGTGGCTACCAGGACAAACTGTACTTTTATATGATTCACAAAGCTTTGTTTTAAGGGACTGGGAGAGGGACTGACTCTGCAAGCGATGAAATGCACATTCCCTTCACGTCCAAAAACCCATTGCAGTGATATTTGTCACAGCTTGTTCGCGTGAAATTTGATTTTTAATACATTTTTGTATTTCTGTTAGATTGATCTTAGCAGATGGTTTTTAGTAAATCCCAACATTCAGAAAAGCATGCTGAACAACCTACCTTAGAGCACAGACTCCACTGTTGCTCAAATAAACAATAGCTGTGTGTTTGGTAGCTTAAGAGACAGTCCAATTGGACTCCACCACCCAACTTGCCACCAGTCCAATTGGACTCCACCACCCAACTCGCCACCAGTCCAATTGGACTCCACCACCCAACTCACCACCTTTCCTGGATGGTAGCCCTACTGAGTGCTCTTCAATTAGCCTCTTGGATTCCTACCTCTTGAAAGATGACAGGTAGGAGACATCAGTGACATATGTGGGGTAATGGAAAAGCAATGTGTCACTTGGAGCCAGAAAACTATAGGGAGAGGGATAGCTCTGCCTTTTCCAAGCTATGTGACTTTGGAAAACCACTACCTCTTTGAGTTCCAGTTCTAGTATTTCATCTATGAAAAAGGGATTGTAATATACTGCTTGTCTATCTAATAAGGTAGGTGTGATGACTGCATGAGAACATGTGTGGAAAAGCTTTGTAAATGAGAAAGGGCCTCGCTATTGCAAACTATTTACAATGTGTGAAAATAATATTTAAATTTGAAACTTGAAATCGTGTACATTTGACAGTGTGATATTATTTCAATAAATATTTTAGAGACATTTGAACACATCCTGTCACATACTTCCATTTATTTTTGATTTCATTTGATTTGAAAGAACCTTGACTACTTGTTGTTATAATGCCCATGTAATTGTATATTCAGAAAATACAAGGGGTTAAGGACAAGTGTTAAGCTGCTCCATGTTTCCACTGAGATGAATTTCTGGGAAATACAGTTTATAACAAAAGCCAGAACTGTGGCCTTTGACTTCCCAATTACAGAGACCATTTTCTTAGCCAGAACATAGAAAGGTGTTTAATCATTTATGTATGTGTGTGTGTGGCAAAAAACATATAACATTAAGTATACCATCTTAACCATTTTTAAGTGTACAATTCAGTAGTGTTAAGTATAGTCACATAGTTGTGCAGCAGATCTCTATAACTTATACATCTTGCAAAACTGAAACTGTATGTTCATTAAACACTAATTTTCCTTTTCCTCTCCCCACAACCCTGTTTCTAAGATTCTGACTACTTTAGATACTTAATATGTGTGGAATCATATAGTATTTGCCCACTTGTGACTAACTTATTTTGTTTAGCACAATGTCCTCAAGGTCCATCTATATTGTAACATGTGACAGGGTTTCCTTCTTTTTTAAAGTGACATAATATACCACTGTATATCTACTCCACATGTTCTTTATCCATCTGTCAATGAACATTTGGTTTGATTTCCTTGATTTCCTATCTCTTGGCTATTGGAATAATGCTGCAATGAACATGGGTGTGCAAAAATCTCTTTGAGATCCTGCTTTTAGTTCATTTGAATACAACATGCTCGAAGTAGGATTATTGGATCATATGCTAGTTCTATTTTTAATTTTTTGAGAAACCTCCATGATGCTTCCCATAAAGGCTACATCATT
Organism: Neomonachus schauinslandi; assembly: GCF_002201575.2. Taxonomy (NCBI): domain Eukaryota; kingdom Metazoa; phylum Chordata; class Mammalia; order Carnivora; family Phocidae; genus Neomonachus; species Neomonachus schauinslandi. The sequence goes on from NC_058406.1 coordinate 169,971,032, forward strand.
TCATATTCTCACTAACAGTGCACAAGGCTGCCAATTCTCCACATCCTTGCCAACACTTGTTATTTTCTGTTCTTTTGATAGTGGCCATCCTAATGGATGTAAGGTGATAACTCATTTTGGTTTTGATTTGCATTTCTCTTGCAATTAGTAATGTTGAACATCTATTCATATGCTTGTTGGTCATTTGTATATCTTCTTTGGAGAATTGTCCAGTTCAGTCCTTTGCTTATTTTTTAAATTGAGTTATTTGGTTTTTGTTTTTGTGGGTTTTTTTTTTTTTTTGGTTGGGGGGGTTTGGTTTTTTGTTTTTACTTTTGCTTTTGTTTTTTGTTTGTTTGTTTGTTTTTGCTATTGAGTTGTATAAGTTCCTTGTACATTTTGTGATATTAATTCACTATCAAATGTAAGATTTGCAAATATTTTTTCCCATCCCATAGATTGGCTTTTCACTCTATTGATTGTTTCCTTTGATGTACAGATGTTTCGGAGTTTGAGATTGTTAAAATATCCATACTACCCCAAGTCATCTATAGATTCAATGCAATACATATCAAAATCTCAATGACGTTCTTTGCAGAAATAGAAGAAGACTATCGTAAAATTCATATGGAATCTCAAGGGCCCCTGAGTAGCCAAAACAATCTTGAAAAAGAACAAAGTTGAAGGCCTCACACATCCTGACTTCAAAACATACAGTAATCAAGACAGTGTGGTTTTGGCATTAAGACAGATATATAAACCAATGAAACAGAATAGAGAGTTCATAAATAAACTCTTACATATATGGCCAAATGATTTTCAACAGGGTGACAAGACTACACAATGGTGAAAGCATGGTCTCTTCAACAAATTGTATTGAAAAAACTGGATATTTACATGCAAAAGAATGAAGTTGGACCTTGATACCACACACAAAAATCAACCCCAAATGGATTAAAACCCTAAATATAAGACCTAAAACTATAAACCCCTAGAAGAAAACAGGGAAAAGGTTTAGGACATTGGATTTGGCAATGGTTTCTTGGATATGACACAAAAAATACAGGCAACAAAAGCAAAAACAGACAAAGGGCATAATATCAAACTGATACACATTTTAAACTAACAAAAGTATAGGGTAATGAAAATTATGGTATGGAACCTCATACTATATCAAATAACCAAGTAGAAAACACTCTAAATTACATAGGGGCCTGTTGGCAAAGCATTGGGGAAAATGTTGGCATTGGCTAAGTGAAGTTAGGAGGGGTGGACATGGCCTGAACCCACGTGTGATGGTTTAGAGACCCGAGATCATATGACCCAAGTGAGGAGGTTTAAGTAATCTTATTTGACTGGAGCAAAGAAAACATGTAAGTGAAAGAGACTGCAACCTGCCCTATTTTCTAGGGGATGTCATATAGAGTTCTCATATTTTATCTCACAATTCATTATGGCCCAAAGTAAGTACACTTATTCTTGCTCAGTTTCTATCTTCATTTATGACAGATAATTTAAAATCTTTCTTCATTTCAACATTTCGTGAGTACTTCTTATATGGGAGAGGGCTAGGACTGCACTAAGATATAAATCTTATAAAATCTGTATTCCCTGTTGTCTATATTTTATTATATAAAAGCCTCTTCATGTTCTTAAATCTAGTTCACTCATAGATTTATTGAGTTTCTGGTATCTATCAGGCCACACGAAAGGCACTGAGAGTACAAAGATAAATAAATTTAAGTTCTTTTCATTTGTATCCATAGATTCTACTTACCATGTTTTATCTTTTCTCTGAGTCAGGCCCAGATTGTTCATGAACATCCTACATTATACAGCTCTGCACTAGATGTAATGCTCTTCTCAATGTCTGACAAATGGAATTGTTAGAGATACTTACATGTGTTGGATTTAATAGACACTCACTGAGCAACTCTACATATGAGGCATCAATGTACACTAGACATGTGAAGCTAAAGAAGGTGCCACCTCTCCCCTTGAAATATGAAAGGATAAAATGATGGCATAGGAATATCTAGCACGTATCTTCTCAGATACATCATTTTAAACAATTATCTACATCTGAAAATGCCTTCAGGAGAGCTAACGATCCCAAGTAAGAGATGATAGCACCTGAGTGAAGCACAGAAGTAAGAAAAAGACCTATTGGGGGGCACCTGGGTGGTTCAGTCATTAAGCATCTGCGTTCGGCTCAGCTCATGATCCCAGGGTCCTGGGATCGAGCCCCGCATCGGGCTCCCTGCTCGGCAGGAAGCCTGCTTCTCCCTTTCCCACTCCCCTTGCTTGTGTTCCCTCTCTTGTTGTGTCTCTCTCTGTCAAATAAATAAATACATAAATACATAAATAAATAAATAAATAATCTTTTAAAAAAAGAAAAAGAAAAAGACCTTTCGGGAAGGTAGGAAAGATGGATTCTCACTCGTCCCATCACCCTTCCCCCAAGCCCAAGCAGCCCAGTGCAGGGAGATACTCCCTGCTGGTGGAGTGAGCACCTGGCTTTACCATGGACCCCAGAGCCAGCCTGGCCCGCACCAGGCTGACTCCTGCAGCCCTGCCGCTCCCTGCAGACTCCTGCCAAACCAGGCTCCCATCACCCAGTGCTTGCTGGCTCCAGTAGTGCCAGGCAGCTCCTGGGACCCCAGGCATCATCCTTGCCACTAGATTCCCAGCGGCTCCTGCAAACCCAGGCCCCTAGTTCACCCCGACTTCTGCTGTCTCCGGTGGCCCCAGACAACTCTAACGGCCCAGACAGCTCCTGTGGCACCAAGCTCCCAGCAGGCTCCTGTGAATCCAGGCTCCCCAGCAGTGACTGCCACCTCCGGTGGTCCCAGGAGGATCCTATAGCTCCAAGTGACTTCCTCAGTTCCAGGCTCCCAGAGGGCCCTCAGGAACACAAGCCCGTAACCCACCAGGGCACTGGCTATCTCCGGTGGCCCCAGGAGGCTGGTGGGGCCCCAGGAATCTTCCATGGCCTGAGGCCCCCACAGGCTTCCACAAACCCAGGCTCCCGGCCAGGCCCAGCACTAGGCCAGATACCATGGACACAGGTTTTCAATGCATCCCAGTGCCAGGCTCACCCCATGGACCTAGATTTCGGACCGGCTCCCGCAGACCCAGGCTCCCACCTACTTTACAACTAGGTGAACCCTGTGGTCACAGCCTTGAGGTCGGTTCCCACAGACACAGGTTTCCAGCCACCCCACCACAGGACTGGCCCCTGACACCTCACGTCACAGGCCTCACTTTCCTCATTTGTAAAAGAAAGATAGCACAGAACATTCTTCTCTCAGATCATCTGGCTGTACAACCAGCTACTATACGTAAGACTTCTGACTGGTGCATGGCACTGGTCCGTGTTCAGTAAATGTTGGCTGTTATCATTAATCTATCCTAAGTATGAAATACGGTTTTTTTTTTCAAATGTAAAGGCTTGCAAATGCAGGAGTGTGCTTTATAAAGAAATAACATTTCATCTTGGTTTTTACTGCTGTCAGAGATTTAACAGCTCACCCCATTTTCCTTATAAGAATAATAAACTCTTCCGCTCCCGAGTGTGACATTCCTTGGCCCAAAGATAGAGTAATAGAACTTGGTACAATATGTGAATGCTGGACCTCATTGTGAACTGTATCATCTGAGAGGAGAATGTCTGGGCCATGGATATACACTGATTCACTTAGAGGAGATAGGAGTGGCACATTCGCTGAATGACAAAGATGCATGACCACACAGAAGACATTAACTCAGATTCTATGGCACAAAAATACCTGGGTACCGAACAGTTAGGAATTGGGCCTTGGACACTTCAAGAAAGGTTGTAGTGGCCCAGGGGCTTGGAGAAAGTGGGTTCCATGGGCAGCATAGAAGTTGTACACTAATCCTCAAGCAGACTACATAAGCTTTGACAACACCATTTCTGTATGACTAGAATGGATAGAAAACTATAGGCTCTCTTCCCCCAAATGTTCTACATTGCAAAGCTCCAGCATTTATGTGTTTTGCTGTGAATCATAGAGCATTTGGATCCCCAATGCATGGATGAACTACAATTTCCTGTCAAACTTGAGAAAGATTTATTTTGTTAAGACAAAATAAGGGGATTATTTTTTATCTGACAATCAGAGAGCATAATTATACCCATTACATTTAACAACCTAAAGACCCGAGAAAAGTACTGTATCAGGCCCTGCCTGTGTCATGTTCTTTAGCATTGTCCTGCTTCACTTCATGTGTCTGTTCTTTATTGTGGTGATGGAGGAGATGAGTGGAAATGAAACTAGTGACATCAAATGTTCTTTCCACAAACACCAAAAACAAAGATGCAATAAATTGGATCCATGTTGGGTCTAAGGTCATGCTTAATTAGAATGAAGGGAGCCCTGGAGGATGAGAAAGACCCCCATATGGGGGAGCAACTCAAAAATTAAATGGTCACATGTGAAAAAAAACGACAACACTAGCAATATGCAGTCATTTTGCATCAGGAAAGTGTACCAGCCAGGCTGCCTGAGAATTCTAGAGATGACACAGCGTACTTTGTGTACAGGTGGAGGTTGTGTTGCCGAATACCAGAATGCCAGAACGTGGCATGAGTTTGAATTCCAATTCTGTCATTTACTAGTTGCACATCTTTGGGTAAAATATTTTACCATTCAGCCTTCATTTCTTTTATGGTAAAACCTGGGGTAATAATGGCCAATTGGGCAGAAATACTATGAGTTATATTATTGTAAGAGTTAATTCACATATGAGAGTCCCTCACTCAGTACATGGCACATTTTAGGAACTCAATTAATTTGGTTTAGTTCAGTTGAGAGCCTTCCAATCAGGAGTAATTTTTTTAAAACGTTGGTAAAACATCTGGTTGCTTCAGTGTTTTCTAGACATGTTGGATTGACTCTTACTTTCCAGCCAGATGTTGGATGTTGTACAGACACACTAGGATTATATGTTTAACTATGAAAGGACAGCCAATAATGCACTGTCCAAATAGAAATGCATGCAGAGACAAAAGTAACAAGTTGGGCCTAAAGCATTTTAGAAGCCCTGAATCTCTTTCTTATACATTTTGTTAAGTGTTCAAGGAATTTTAATTTTAACTTGTGGAGAAGCTGAAGGACCACGAGTTTGACCTTAAAAGTTGCTTGTGTATCATTCAACTTATTAAGTAGGAGCAACATGATAGGCTGGACCATCTGGAAAGCTACCAAGTGCTAGTTGTGCATTTTAGACTAGTGATTTGAAAGGCAAAAAAAGTATTAGCAGAAACGTTATCAAAGAGACTGTACTAGTATTTGGATGTTGGCTTGACAGAAGTCATTCAACAGCTGGGAGATAAATACAAATAGCATCATACAAGTAAAACGTCATTTTATCTTTTCATGTTTCCTTTCTTTTTCCTGCTCCAGACTTAGAAGACCAGGGAAATGGGATGTGGAGAGTATAAAAGGCTAGGGAAGAAACTAGTCACATCCTGCATTCCACAGCAGGTGACTGAGCTTGGGTCAGACACATACTGGAAATAAAGGTGGGGGAACCCAAGGGGGTGGGAGGAAGGAGAACAAGAGGGATAAAGAAAGGGAAAGAAATAAACTAAATAGGAGATTGAATTATAATGACTAGATCACAGTTTAATAGTAATATATTCTAAAAATAATTGAGACATAGCTATAAATCCAGTAGAGGAAATGAAATAGAATACAAAAATATCTGTTCAGTACAAAACGTAGCAAAGGAAGAACAAAAGAAATAAAATTATGAGACAAATAGGAAAGACATAACAAATGGCAGACTTAAATCCATCAATTTTAGTAATTACTTCAAATTTAAATAGATCAAGTACCCCAATCAAAAGCAGAGACTGATAATAAATTTAAAAGAAGACAAAGCTATATACACCCTAAAAAATTCACTTTAAGTACAAATATACAAATAATTTGAAGGTAGAAGAATGATAAAATGCAAACAAAAATATCAGAAGGCCAGAGTGGCTATATTGATATCAAATTATATAGCCCTCAAGACAGACTTGTTTATATAGAGGTAAAAACAGAACATTCATAATGACAAAAATGATCAACACATCAGGGAGGTGTAGCAATTATAAAGATATATGCACCTAAAAGAATTTCAAAATACTTGAAGCAAAAACTGACAGATAAAGTGGGAGAAAGACAGGTGTCTTGTTAGAAGAAGAATGAAATTAAAAATCATGTGATAAGGAGGTAGGTAGAGAGGAGCAGTTGCAAATGGGAGTGCAAGTGTCACATCAGGATTTCTGTACAACTGTCACTTTCACAGTAAAAATGACTTGATAATGAATCTTGAAAGTCATTCATTTGTTCATGCATTCATTTAGCAAATATTTAGTGAGCATTTATGTCTGGGGCAGTAAACTTAGGGTGATTATATAATAGGAAATAAAACAGAATTAATCCCTGCCAAAATGGAATTTAATATTCTTTTGTAAGAAGCTGATTTATACAATGATTCTTCTTCAGAAAGAGGAATTCAAGTTGTCCTAGCCAAAAGAGAGGAGAAATGGAAAGCTTGACACTAGGCTGGATGAGACCCTAAGAAATCACACGTAGAAAGAACACTGGGCTAGACGCGGAGCCGGATAAAAATAAAAGATATAATCTTGTTTAGTGAGGAAATGACAATAGGATCAAGAAGACATGTGACAGTACTACGGAACTGTAAAAGTGATTGGTGCAATATGAGTCCTTAAGTGGCTATAAAGCAGAGTAGAATGAAAATAAAAAGAAAAGAAATAGATACATGTAAATATGAATATGTAATATAACACAATAAATCTAAATAAAATAGATATGTTTCAGAAATAGGCAAAGGTTTGAGAACTGTTTGGAAGAAGTGATAGAAGGCAGGAAGTCTATTCTTGGCAAGTGTGGTTAGGTTTAAGGAAGACTATCACAAAGCAGGGCCACATGTAATTTGAGTAGAGCCCTCCCAAGGGGCAATGATAGCAGATACGCTCTGCAGTGGCTAAGGGAACACAAAAGAAAGTATTGAGAAATGAGGATGAAAAGAAAAGAGAGGGTTAGGAAAGAATGCTGATGAATGCTTGGCAACCAAGTTTTAAATGAAAGATGGAAATATGAGCAAAAGAATAATCCAACCAAAAATGATGTTGGAGAAAAATTATCCTTGCCGCTGTGTCACAGATTTGGAAATGGATTACCATATCAATACAAGTTGATCAAATAACATTTTTGGAGGCATGAATTTCTCTTTCCCTTACAAAGTTTTCATAGCAAGGAAGCTTCTATTACTGCAACATCCTGTCTCCTTATTCATTCCTTTCCATGGGAACAGGAGATGGCCGATTTGATTAGTGAGGTTTGTAAAAGAATTGAGCATGCATGACTACATTCCTCTCTATCTTTGGTATACAACTCCTTATAAGAAGTCCCAGTTCATCTCTGATCTTCCATGCCATAAATTTTATGAAAGTAGATCTCTAGGAAGGTATTTATGTGGGTGGGTATATATCTAAATTTTGGCTATAATATCAAACTATTGTTACCATATTCCATCTGCTTGACTATTTCTCAATGTTTTTGAACTTGGATGGGGAAGAGGAGTATTATTTACTATGTCTATCAAGCCTTAGGATAATGAATTAAAAATAAAATACAGACAATGTCTTAAAATATTCTTGTTTTAGCTTCAGTTTTGAATGTTTAATTATTAATTAGAGATAGGAAAGAGGTGAGCATTAGTTACATAAATTTGGGATTTACTATTCTAAAGTAATATTTGAAGCTACAAGTGATTAGGGGCACCTGAGTGGCTCAGTCGGTTAAACATCTGATTCTTGATTTCGGCTCAGGTCATGATCTCAGGGTGGTGGAATCAAGCCTCATGTCAGGCTCCATGCTCAGCAGGGAGTCGATTTGAGATTCTCTCTCTCTCTCTTTCCCTCTGCCTCTCACCCCACTCTCTCTCAAATAGATAAATAAACCTTTAGAAAAAAATAAAGCTACAAGTGATTAAATTGTCTAGAAAAGTAGAATGGAAAGATAAGGGGGCCAAGGGAAGAACGGTGTTGTTGAAATCATAGACTACAGAAGAGAAGGAAATGAAGGCAGGAGGGGTCTATCGATAGAATGGAAGAAAAGTGGGATGCAAAAGTCATGAGTAGGAATAAGAAAGTGAGAGAAACAAACAAACAAACAAAGATGAATAAGTTAGGAAAAGGAATCTAGGCATTTACATATTTAAATGCAGAACAATTCAGAGCAATGCTTAGGCCATGGATGTGGACAAAGAAGTCACTGAAGTAGAGAATGTTGGAAAGCACTGGTGCTGAGAAAGACAAGAAATAGAAATACTGCATTGACTAGTTATTTCCATCACGTGCTAGTAATTCAGGATGATGGCAGGTTTTTGCGTGAAGATTTAACTATATTCCATGTTCTTAAAGAATGAGTAACATTCACCATATTTTACCAGGCACTATCGGAAGACACTGTTAATTCAACAAACAGGGCTGACAGGGTTACTGATTTCCTTGAGCTTATATTTTAAAGAAATAATGAAATAATAAATGAATAAAGAAGAAAAAGAACACACAGTGATGAGTTCCAAGCAGAGAGTTTAAATAGAACAATGTGATACAGAGTGACAGTCTGGCTTCTTTAAATTGGTACTAAGAGAGGCCTCTGTGCATGTAAGGAAGTCCCTTAGGTTGATAAAAGATAGTGATGGGTTGGGGCACCTGGGTGGCTCAGTTGGCTAAGCGACTGCCTTTGGCTCAGGTCATGATCCTGGAGTCCCTGGATCGAGTCCCGCATTGGGCTCCCTGCTCAGCAGGGAGTCTGCTTCTCCCTTTGACCCTCCCCCCTCTCATGTGCTCTCTCTCTCATTCTCTCTCTCTCAAATAAATCAATAAAATCTTAAAAAAAAAAAAAGATAGTGATGGGTTAGGCAGAGTGTGGCATGAGCCACAGAGGAAGATGGGCTTTGGGTCCTCTGGCCCTGCTGTGCCAGGAATCATTCCAGGAAAAATGATTCTGTTCTTCCTTTTTGAGAAAGGAACCAGCAAATGCCTCTCACTTTGGTCCTACTTAGTTGTAAGATTATACACAAGCCATTATGTTTCCAAACGTGTGGGACTAGATCAAACACACTTAAGTCAGGAAGAGGAATAATTAATTACTCAGTCTCTTTAGAATATTAGACGCCTACATCATAGCAAGTAAGATAGTCTGAGTTGAGCATATTTTCCATTAACTTTAAGAAATGAGAAAAGTGAGTCCCTGAAAAAATGAGTCATTTAAGGCTGCATGTTGATTCTGGGGCTCAGCCCAGGCCAAGGTTAAGCTTTCAGATTCTAGTTTAAAGCACTGGAATGGTCAAACTCCTCTAACTAAGCTCAAGTGACACCGCTGGCTATTGCATATTGAATGCCCATATTGTAGTGGCCACTGGGTAGACTGACAAAGAGAAATTTGACAGGCTGTTAGCATATCTAATGACTGACTAACCACTAAAAAAGATTCAAGGAAAACAATGTCAAATACCCAGAAATACACAGTTTGGACTATATTTTAAAGGCACATTGTGGGCACATCTCCCAAAACCAAAATGGTGGCTCATCAAAAGCATACTTATTGGGGCTTTAGCCATTGACACAAATCTAGATTCCAAAGGCAATTACTCTAAGCACAGACGGTTTTTTGTTTTGGGTTGGATTTTTTTTTTTTTCATATTTCAAACCCTCTCTGCCTTCTGATTAGTTATCAAAAGTAGTCTCCACTAGCAAAATCCAGGGTGCAAATATAGCCTTACATAATAAGAAAACACCAGAATCGTATTTTCCAGGTTATTTAGTGATAGCAAAGGCAAAGACTATTTCTGTTTTACCAACAGTAATTAGTGCTTCAGCAGAATTCATGATTTCTGCTAAGAAAGTGACTTCATAATAATAATAATCTGAAAGCCTGGCAGAGACTTAGATAATGATAGAAAGCATTTGCTCTTAATGTTTATGCAGATTTCAAAGGGTCTTTGAAATCACTGTACAAGGGTTTTATTTGTGTTTGAAACCAAAAAATCAAAAACAAAACAGGAAATTGGGGCATTATGAGGAACCCTTCATTGTTGAGAGTGAGATTTATTTTATTTTATTTTACTTTCACCACAAACACATTTTCTTTTCTTTTTTCATTAAGTTTTTAAATTTTAATTCAAGTATAGTTAACATACAGTGTTATATTAGTTTCAGGTGTATAATATAGTGATTCAACAATTCTATACTCCATTTCTCAGTGCTCATCTAAGTATATTCTTAATCCCTGTATTCTTAATCCTGTTCACCTATTTCACCCATCTCCCCTAACCACCTATGAATACCCTCCATTAAAGTTATTTTTTTCTTTTTCAACAAGAACATTTTTTACTTGAAGCATACTTTAGAATACATGGTTCTAACAGATACATATAAAACATTCCATCCAAGAAAATAGAATACACATTTTCTTTTAAGTACACACAGAAGAATCCCCTGGTTAATTCACATAAAAGGGACATAACAAATATTACCAATTTAAGAAGACTGAAATTATACCACATATATTTTCCAATCACAATGGTACAAAATTAAAGATCAACAATAAAACAAAGCTAGAAAATCTACAATGTAAATATTAAACATTTAATATGTAAATATTAAATACACTACAGCACAAGCATTGGGCAAAATAAGAAATCAAACATAAAATCAAAATATGTCTCAAAACAAAAAAAAGAAAGAAAGAAAAAAGAAAACACAATATTCCAAAACCTATGGGATGCAGCAAAAGCAGATGTCAGAGTAAGATTTATGCTATAAATGCTTGCTTGTATTAAAAAAAATGTTCAAATAAACAACTTAACATTATACCACAAGGAACTAGAAAAAGAAAAAACTTAGCTGCAATTTAGTAAAGGAGGAAAATAACAAAGAAAAATTAGAAATAAATAAGATAGAGACCAGAATAAATAATAACATAACATTGAGTGTAATGACCAAAAAAGTGAACAAAATTGGCAATGCTTTAACTAATAAACTAAGGAAAAAAAAGAGAGAAATCTCAAAACCAAAATGATAAATGGTAAACAATACAGCACATAACCACAGAAATAGTGTGATAGCACACTACTATAAAAAATTATATACTAACAAATCAGATAACTTAGAAAAATAACTCCTAAAAATGCACAAGTTACCAAGATTGAATCATGAATCTTTTTTAAAAAATTTTTTAAAAAATTTTATTTATTTATTTGTCAGAGAGAGAGCACAAGCAGGGGGAGTGGCAAGCAGAGGGAGAAGCAGGCTCCCCGCTGAGCAAGGAGCCCGATGCAGGACTCCATCCCAGGACCCTGGGATCATGACCTGAGCCAAAAGCAGATGCTTAAGTGACTGAGCCACCCAGGCATCCTGAATCATGAATCTTGAATCCAAGAAAGAGGAAATCTTCTTAGACCAATAACAAGAATGGAAGTCGAATTAGGAATCAAAAATCTCCCAGCACAGAGGAGCCCAAGACCACATGGTTTCATTGGTGAATTCTACCAAACATTTAGCAAAATAATTAATTACAATCTTTATTCAAAATCTTACAAATAATGGAATAGAGGGAACACATTCAAAAATCATTCCAGGAGTCCAGTACTACCCTGACAGTAAAGCAGGATAAAAACATTACAAGAACAAAAAAGTCTAGGCTGTTCGATATCAGTATTGCTACTCTGATTTTCCTTTGACATCCGTTTGAGAGATAAATATTTCTCCAACCCCTCACTTTCAATCTGCAGGTGCCTTTTTAGGTCTAAAATGAGTCCCTTGTAGGCAGCATACAGACTGGTCTTGTTTTTTACTTTATCCATTATGACACCCTATGTCTTTTGATTGGAGCATTTAGTCCACTTACATTCAAAGCAATTATCAATACATAAGTGTTTATTGTCATTTTATTACTTGTTTTGTCATTGTTTCTGGAGATTTTCTCTGATCCTTTCTTGTCTTTGTCACTTTTGCTCTCTCCTTTGCACTCAAAGGGTCTCCTTTAATATATCTTGCAGGGCCGGTTTAGTGGTCACGAACTCCTCTAGTTTTTGTTTATCTTGGAAACCCTTTATCTCTCTTATTCTGAATGATAGATGTGCTGGATAGAGTATACTTGGCTGCAGATTTTTCCCATTCAGCACTTTGAATATATCATGTCACTTCCTCCTGGCTTGCCAACTTTCTGTTGAGAAATCTCCAGCTGGCCTTATAGGTTTTCCCTTGTAAGTTAAGGACTTCTTTTGTCTTGCTGCTTTTAAGATTTTTTTTATCACTATTATTTTGCAAATTTAATTACAATGTATCTTGGTGTTGGCCTGCTTTTGTTGATTTTGATGGGAATTCTCTGTGCCTCCTGCATCTAGATGTTGGTTTCCTTCCCCAGATAAGGGAAGTTTTCTGTTATTATTTCTTGAAATAAATTTTCTGCCTCCTTTTCTTGCTCCTCTTCTTCTGGGACTCTTATAATACAAATGTTATTATGTTTGATGGAGTCACTGAGTTCCCTATCTATTCTCGTGTTGCATAATTCTTCTTTCTCTTTTTTGTTCAGCTTCAGTATTTTCCATTATTTTATCTTCTAGGCCACTAATTTGTTCCTCTGCTTCTTCCAGCATGCTGTTCATTGCATGAAGCCTGCTTCCAATCTCATTTATTGTATTCTTCATCTCTGATTGATTCTTTTATAACTTTTATCTCTGTTGTAAGGATCTCACTGACATCTTTTATTCTTTTCTCAAGCGCAGTGAGTATCCTATGATTGTTGCTTTAAAGTCTCCATCAGGCATGCTACTTATATCTGTTTTGCTGAGATCTCTAGCCATGGCCTTATCTTGTTCTGTCCTTTGGGATAAATTCTTCCCTCTTGGAATTTTGTCTAAGTCTCTGCCTTCTTCTCTGTGTTAAAAAAGCTAGTTATGTCTCCTTCTCCTGAAAGTAACGGCCTTATGAAGAAGAGGTCAGGTACTGCCAGGGGCCTGATGCTTCAGGGAGCATCTACAGTGTGTGCTGGATGCACTCTGCTATTGTGTTTTGGCTGCTCTGTCTTTCAGGCCAATCTTCTGTCTGCCCTCAGGTTGTTTGCCTGCCTTCTCTCCAGGAGCAGCACAATGCCCTCCAGGCTCTATCCCAGGCAAACCTGCTAACCTTTGAAACTCCAGGCTTTAAGCCCCGCTGGTTATAAGAACTCATGAAATTCAGCCCTTCTCATTTTCCAAGCTAATGGCTTTGGGGAAATGTTCTCCTTATGCATCCCCTTATGCAACCTACGTTCCTCTCTCTCTCTCTCTCCCTCTCCCTTCTCTGTGACCACAGCCCCCTCCCCTCCAAAGCACTCTCTTTCCATTTCTCCCCTAAACCACAACTCCACACTTTCTATTGTCTTCAATGTGGCCTCTTCTCTCCCTTTAGTTGTGGAGTTTGTTATATCAGTCCTCAGGCCAATTTCTGGGGTATTTAGGATGATTTGATAGTTATGTAGTTGTGTTCATGAGATGAGCCAAGCCCAGGGTCCTCCTACTCAGCCACCATCTTGGGGAAGCCCAAAGAGTGAGGATTTTAAACTGAGGATATTTTGCTTGACTTAGAGAAGATATCTGATAACCCCAGAAAGAAGTATCCACATTTCCACTTCAAGCACCTTAAAGGAAAGCACTGGAAGTGGTCAACAAACGTACAGTTGACCTTTGAACAGCAATGGGAGTTAGGAGCACTGACACCCTGCACAGTCGAAAACCTGTATAACTTTTGATTCCCCCCAAATTTAACTACCAATAGCTTACTACTGACCAGAATCTTTACTGACAACAATTCATTAACATATATTTTATATTTTATATGTTTTACATACTGTATTCTTTTTTTTCTTTTTAAGATTATTTTTTACTTATTTTTTGGCAGAGAGGGAGACAGCATAGAGGGAACACAAGCAGGGGGAGTGGGAGTGGGAGAGAGAGAAGCAGGCTTCCCGCCAAGCAGGGAGCCCGATGCGGGGCTGGATCCCAGGACCCTGGGATCGTGACCTGAACCAAAGGCAGATGCTTAATGACTGAGCCACCCAGGCACCCTTCGTACTGTATTCTTACAATAAAGTAAGCTTGAGAAAACATAATGTTATTAAAATCATAAGGAAGAGAAAATACATTTACAGTATTGTATTATAAAAAAATCTGTATCTACAAAAAAATCTGTGTATAAGTGGACCTGCACAACTCAAACCCACGCTGTTTCAATGGTCAACTGTATATTTGGGTCTACCCTGTGTTTATTTGAGGGCCTATAACAAACTAAAACAAACTTGACTTGGTCTGTACCCTTGGGATTTTATAGCCAAAAGAGAAAGATGAGCTCATAAGAAGATACTTTGAATAAAATATGAACATGGGGATAATAGAGGTTTGCTGAGGTTGTCAATGGAACACAAAGGAGGACGTACAGAGAAGTCAGGGAGATTTCCTTGGGAAGCTGTGTATTAGCAAAAGTTTGTTAATTTTTCCTTTCTTGTTTTTATAAGTGATATAAAGTGAGTTAAAATGAACTCATAGCATCAATCTGTGTTTAGAATAGGAAAGAATCTTAAAAATCATGTACTATCCCAATCCAGGGAGGTTTAATTCATGATCCCAAGAGACTCAGTGACAATGGCCAAAACAAATGGAGACACAACATAGCCCATGAGGTTCCAAGTACAGTTTCACAGGTGTCAGAGGTTAACCAGGCTAACTGCCTAATAATGTATTTTGTTTGAATAAGTTTTCTTATTATTCCATATTATTATACCACTATTATGAAAAACCACTGAAGCTAATAAGGAGAGAATCATTTTTCCCCCAACAGGTGTGCTTCAAAATTTTACTAGGACACTTTGCTTATTTTTAAAAAGTACGAGTGTCTCTCTTCAAGACTGTCCCTGTCTGTAGCCCACAAAACTGATTTTATTCAACCTCATTTAAATGAGTGCCAATTAAACTCTCCCAAATCTATTAGTCAACAAATAATTCTTTGGCATGGAAACACTTTCCTCAAGTGATCTTTAATCTGGGTAGAAAGGAAAGCTTTGCATATTGGCTCAGAATCAATTAAAAATAGATATACATAGGTATTCTCAGTCTATTAGTTTTCAGAGGATTATACAAATGTCCTTGGTACTCACAGTCCAGAATGTACTTGGTATCTGCCTCCTTTTTATAGGAATAAAGGATTCCTTCCAGCTCAAATGTGCAGCGACAACAGTTTGGTAAGAAGATGTGTACTTAAGTACATGAGCAGCCTGCTTTGATGTTAAAGGTATACTTGTAGGTTTCCAGCTAGTTTTAGACTTTGGAAACAAAGAAAAAAATCATTTTTAATATGTCGTATTAGTTTCACATTGCTGCTGTAATGAATACCCGAAACTTAATGGCTTAAAGCAATACAAATTTATCCCCCAGTCTGGAAGTCAGAAATCTTAAGTCTTACAGGGCTAAAATCAAGGTGCCATTAGACTGTTTCTTTTGGAGGCTCCAGGAGAGAATAAGTTCCCTTGCCTTTGCCAACTCCCAGCCTACATTCTTTGGCTCATGGTCTTTCTACACTGCAAACTCTGCTTCAACTGTCACATCTCTGTCTCTGCCACTCCTGCCTTCCTCTTATAAGAACTCTTGTGATTACATTGCGTCCACCCAGATAATCTGGGATAATTTCCCCATCTCAATATCCTTAAATTAATCACATTTATAAAGTCTTTTTTGGCCACCTTGAAGATAAAATACAGGTTTTGGGGGTTAGAATGTGGCCTTCTTTGGGAGTCCATTATTCAGACTATCATACCCATCAATAACTAAGTAGGAGAAAAAGGAAAATAAAATAACTTTCAAGAAAGCAGTAACTTTGAAAGCAATAGCTGTAAGAGAATCTCTTCTGTTCCTTTTTTTCTCAAGAAAAAAAAAAAGCAAAGACATGAGTATCTCTATAACCAACACAATATGAACACAATACAAATCAAATGCAAGATTTTAAGTTTCTTCCAGAAAGTAAGTTAACTTTTGCCAAGTAAGTCATAGTTTCTAATTTTCTAGTGTGGTCAAGGACAAACAAAAAGTCACTCTGCTGTATGAGGAAACTATTTAATATGTACATAGGGAAGAACTCATTTAGAAACACATTATCTGCCAAAATAAAATGGCAATTTTAACCTACCAACCTGAAATTACATAGAAATTCCAAAAGTAATTTAAAATCATAAACTGTGAGGGATTACAGGCAACATAATAACCTAAATGTGCAAGACAGATGCTTATTTGTGCCAAGGTCAATGCTCAATTATTCTTTGTGTGTCATCAGCTGAGCCAGACAAAGGGAGGATGCTATAGGAGGGAAAAATGGAAAAGAAAAAGAAGATCAGATACTAAGATACACACAACAAAAAAGGGGGGGAAATCAAATAAATTAAAAGAATTGCTAAAAGAAACCAAAGAAGAAGAAAAACAAAGCAACCTGCCAGTCATTTTCTTTTTTTTTTCTTTCTTTCTTTTTTTCTTTACAGAGCAATTCCCGAGTGTAGAAAAACAAGTAAGACACTGACCTTTGTTGAGCATTTTACCATGCATATGACACCAATCCTGCATCATTTAATTTAATTCTTTTGGAAATCCTATGGGGGAGACCCACCTATAGGCATTTTATAGATGAGAATCCTAGAAAACAATATATTGATGGGATGAAGGTCACATGGCAAATTTGGCAGCAGAGAGAAAATTCTAAATTGGGTCCTTTGTACCTTCTTTCACATGCTATTTCCTGCTGCCTTACATTTTTTTGGGTGGGGGGAAGCTTCTGTGTTACACTTATTTTACATTAGAAGACACAACAAAGACATAGCATTTTTCTCAAGATAACTAAAGTGAATTGTTGTGATTGCTGTTAGAGATGATATTGTGATGGGTAGATAGGGTACATTATATGTTTAAAAAGCTGACTCTTTTGCCTATATTCTCAAAACAAAACAAAAGCTATTCAATAATACAACAAATAAAAAATCTCTACAAAGTGCCAGGCTCTGTTCTAGGAGTTAAGAAATCCAGTGATGAACCCAGCACAGTTCCTGCCCATGTGGGGCTCACTGTTTAAGTGGGGCTCAAAGACTTTGATTATGTTAAAATTGATAATAAGAAGAGATAATTATTATGATGACAAGTTTGAGTTGTAGTGGGTGTGCAGAGCAAGGGCAATGAGCTTGGTTTCTAGAGAATCAGAGATGGCTTCCAAAAGAAATGGCATTTGGACCGAGATTCAAAAGACAGGTGTTAGCTAGGAGTAAAGGTAAAGGTTGGCCAGGGGAAAATATCTAATTAATGTCTATGTTTCAAGCATCCTTAGTCTAGTGCCTAAAACATTTAGGTTGAAAATGATGAATACCATTCATGTTGGCAGTTAAGAGGGTATATGATTACAAGCTCTAAGGATGCTGAAGGTGTGATGAGGGGAAGTTCTTTCCCATGACCTCATATAACAGAGCTGGGGAGAGCCTGCTGTAAGAAACTCTGAAAAACAAACAAGCGATTTTTAATGCTTTTGATAGCATAAAGGAACTGTGAATTTTGAGACACTCTAGACCTTAAGCTCCATAAAACATATTTTACTTCATTTTTATTTCCAATGCACACCCAGCATGAAGCTCAGGGCTTAGCTGATGTTACTGTGGCTTTCTCATAGTGTCGTCCAGCTGAATGCGTTATGATGATGGAAATGTTCTATACATCTGCACTATTCAACATGGTATCCACATAGGTGGCTGTTGAACCTTTGAAAAGTGGTCAGTGTGAGAAGCTGAATTTTTATTTTTATTCAGTTTTAAGAAATGTAAGCAAAAATAGCCTATTGAACAGCACAGATCAACATCCACATCCCCCCCAGGGGATGATAGAACATTATCATTTCCAAGAAGAGGCTTAGGTTAAAAATATAAAAGTGGGGGCGCCTGGGTGGCTCAGTTGGTTGGGCGACTGCCTTCAGCTCGGGTCATGATCCTGGAGTCCCGGGATCCAGTCCCGCGTCGGGCTCCCTGCTCGGCAGGGAGTCTGCTTCTCCCTCTGGCCCTCCCCACTCTCATGTGCTCTCTCTCATTCTCTCTGTCTCAAATAAATAAATAAAATCTTTAAAAAAAAAAAATATAAAAGTGTTCAGATGAGTTCATAGTTTTATTGTTAACATATTTGTGGTTGAGATCAAGAGGACTATCATGTTCTCACCCTAGATTTTAAGGTGTTAGAGTCAAGGACCGAGTATTACCTGGGAAACAAAACATAGGAGTCTTGTGGTAATTTATGAGGACTAACACATACCTAAGTGCAGGATGTGGAGTCATCTCGGTTTAAACTCCATGCACACCTTCCGCTTAGGATCTATACACTTATGGCAAGTCTTTCCATTTCTTTGTCAGTGCCCTCACCTGAAAAATGGGAATATTAATGACCACAAAAACCAGCATGTGTTATTTGACTAGTTCAGTATCTGTCATGTATTACACGCATAAGAGAAAGGAGTCGATTACCCTTTCCAGAAGTATCTAACTCATTTGGAAGGAGAATGAGTTGAACTCTGGGCCTCATTTCACATTGAGGATTCATTTATGGGTACTTTCTGACAAGTCAATGAAACACAAATAGGAGTGACTATTAAGATGTAGACTGTGAAGAAAGACCAAGACAACTAGTTAATTTCACACTCTCCTGAAGAGCCAGCATGAACAATAACTGCATTTATCTACTACAAATCATGACTGAAGTTAAGCTGCTGCTAATCCTTGGAACCATTCAGATTTTCCAAAGGGGATGGGAGAAGAAAGAAAGAAAGAGCAAACCCACACAGCTCTAGGTAAATCTTTGCAACTGTTTATAAGACAAAAAGGAACTCTCTATAGAAACCAAATATAAACAGCATATGTTATTAAACTCAAAACACATGAAAGAATAAAAGAAAGTCACATATATTTTCTCAATGTGACAGAGTCTGAGGCAAGTTTTGGGGGGAAGTTGAATAAGGCCACAAAAAAGGCCTTAGCTTCTTTTAAACATCATTAAAATATGCTCCCCCCCCCCAAAAGAGATTTTGCCTCTTTAATATGGATGCCACTCAGAAGCCGATAGAATACATTACATTCTTAGAGCATACATCCATTGTCATGTGGTAGAAAGCAACTATAGATGCATAATGTAAATTTACAATTGGATAATGAAGGTCTTTCTTGCTGAACCCCTTGAAACAGATGGGCATTGTTCCCTGAACTTACTTTTCATTTTAAAGATTTCATTATAGTTTCTTCAAAGAGGAGAGTGAGTATCATTTATTTTAGAGTTAGTTCTTATAAAAACAAGTTTGTCATCCTGTATATCTGCTTTTACTGTTGTGTAATGAATTATCACAAATTTAGGGGTCTAACACGCCCACTTGTTAGCATCCAGTTCCGCAGGGTTCTCTGAGATCTCACAAAGTTGAAGTCAGGGTGTAGGCTGACTATATTCTCAGCTGGGGTTTGGGGTCCTCCTCCAAGTTCATTCCTGTTGTTGGCAGAATTCAGCCAACAGCTCTGTAGCTAGGAGACTGAGTCTCTATCTCCTTCCTGTCAGCTTCAGGCCTCTCTCCTTTTCTTAAAGTCACCCACACTCTTTCTCATGTGGCATGCTCTCTGTCTTCATACCAGCCATGGTGAGGCAAATTCTTCTCAAGTTTTGAATCTCTGATTCTCATTCCACCACTGGTCAGAGAAAATTCTCTGCTTTTAAAGTGGCTTGTATGATTAGATTAGGCCCACCCCTATCTTCAAGTCAGCTCTGCCATAAAACATATCGTAAACACCAGAAAGAGATCTCATCACATTTATAGATCCAAGGGATGAAGGCATTGAATCTGGGGGGCCATTCCTGGAATTCTCTACCACACTCTGTATGGGACCTACAGGACATCTTCTCTTTCATTCAAGTAATATCAGCAGCATTAAAATACTTCCCATTTTTTTGCTCTTCTATTTAAATAAGCATTGCTAATGTAACCCATTTTCTGGTACCACAACATTCCCAGAAAATTGAAGATTGTTTTTTTCTGGGCTAGTTCCTCTAATTCTGAATATATTCATTTAATAAAAATGTATTGAGTCACACTAGGGGCCAAGACATGTGCTGGGTTCTCTGGATACCAACGCAAACTAGACAAGGTCTGCTGCCCATAAATAAGTTGTATCTTGGGGCACCTGGGTGGCTCAGTCGTTAAGCGTCTGCCTTTGGCTCAGCTCATGATCCCAGGGTCCTGGGATCGAGCCCCGCATCAGGCTCCCTGCTCAGCAAGGAGCCTGCTTCTCCCTCTGCCACTCCCCCTGTTTGTGTTCCCTCTCTCACTGTGTCTCTCTCTGTCAAATAAATAAATAAAATCTTAAAAAAAAAAAAAGAAGTTGTATCTGAGTGCAGGGAATGAATATGCAAACCACTATGATAAATGACAAAATGTGGTTAAGTGTTGTGCAGCTCTTAGTAGGTTAACAGCACCTTTGATGAAATGTGACAGAATGTAAAATGCATACATCTTGGAGACCAGAGGAGATTCAGAGATGGGTTTCACCACTGAGTAGCTTTTCAAACTTGGGATATTTGCTTAGCTTTTTCGAGCCTCAATTTATTTAAATATTTAGTGGAATTAACCAAAGATATCTCTTGTGATTGTTGGAAGATTATAAATAAAACAACATGAAAGCACAAAGCAGATCTTAGCATTTATATGTTTGTTTCTCTTTCAAAGAAAGTCTTTATAACCTCTACCTCAGTGTCAACCACAGAAGTTCAGGCAGAAAGTGAGCCAAACCAATAGCTTTATTTTCCGGCTCCTGATAGTCAAGGGGAAGATGTACCCCAGAAACTGTCCTACCACTTGGCCCCTCAGGTGGTATTTTGGCTAAGATTTAATGAAAGGTGCTCTACAAGTTGATTTGCATATCGGTATAGAACAATAAATACTTGCATTGTTTTGTCCTTCAGAAGCTTTCAGATTACTCACAGATAATAACAATTAAGGATGTGACGATAATTAAGTTGAAATAATAATACACCAATTAACAACACCGATCTCAGAAAAAGGCTAACAACATTTGGTCAGTTCTTGTACGTATGTATCTCTCTAGAACTCCTATTTGCATTGTCGATTTGCTTATTAGATTTTTCTTCGTGGGTAGATAAAAAGATGCATTTCACACATAATGTTTGAATGACTGCAGATTCTAAATGAATGGGGCCTGAATCAATAAGATATTCATCAGTGTACACGTTCTTTCAAGTATTTTTCACTTGGGTTCTTTGGGAAATGGCAGAATTCATTCCACGGAAACAGGTTCTGCGTTAGGCTTAATTCTGAGAACTATGAACTTCCTGTGTTTATAGTAAACATTGGGAATTTGAGACAACTGGGCTCTTTGTCAATCTCATAATGAGTGACTTTGAAAAGGTGAATAGATCCAAATGTAAGATAAGGCCAGGAGAACTGGATCATGTATCCCAGTTGCCTAAACTTTGTCAATCCGTAAGATTTAACTATAATGGTTATTCACAGTTAACCACAGTGGGAAGCTCACAGTAACTTGTTGGTTGTGGATTTAAAGACAACCTCAATTAAGGAAAAAAAAAATCTAAGATTTCACGGTTTCTTCTTCCATCCTTAATCACATTAAAAAAAACCAACAGAACTTTTAAAGCACCATATACATAATTCAAGAGCTCCACTCTTCGTCTTCAAGGATCCCTGCAACTTCATGGTGATCTCACTGATCTCTTTTGTTCTACTTAATAGATGTTCTATAACAGTTTAATAAAGACAAGTTGAAGAAGATAGGAATGTTCCCATCATTTTTACTACCTAAAGAATAGTAATCTGCCCTTCATCTTTCCACAGAAGTTAGATATCTATCTATCTATAATTATACATATATGTAATATATCTACATGTATAATTATATTACATAGACATATAAAATAAAATGAGCTTTAAAATATATCTAACTCCCTCAGAAATTTGCCCCAGATTATAGCAACACTTGGTTGTAGCCACTCTCTGTTACCAGAGATTGAATATATCATTTGTGGTTTACATAGGTCAAGAGCTTCCTCCTTCCTTGGTTCAATCTCACAGATTATAACCATTTCACTGATACGTAGAGCATTTTTCCATAAATATCAGTACTAGTAAGTACAAATGTATAATGGTAAAAATGTAGAATATCTTAGGAAGACAGTGCATCATATAACAAAATTTTATCTGTGATACAATTATTCAGCAATACCACAGATTTCTGATACAAACTGTATGGGCAGCATACTTCCTCATCCATAAAGTGTACAGGGATCAAGTTCTCTAATAGATTTCACATTAATTGCAATTACATGTTTAAATAATTCTCCTGTTCAGAAAAAAAAATGTCACAGCATGACTCTTCATCCTAAAACTCTGCAATTTCAACTCCTGGGTTTTTAAACAATACCTCATAGCTTTATTTGCTATACTCCAGAAAAAAATAATCTATAATTATTCACAAAACAGTTACAACAATCCTTTAGAGTAATTATTATTAATCTCCATTTTAGAGCTTAGGCATGAAAGAGGTGTAATTCAGACATGTCTGTTCTGTATTTCTGCCTCCTCCCTTTCCCCGATAGCCAGCTATAACATGGCAATAGCTAAGTTAATAAGCTACTCATAAATTAAGGTCCCAGACTTTTCAAAACTTAAAACCACACACATACACACTGTACTCAAATCTTATTTTAGTTTCTTGGAGAAAGTGGCTCTTGAGGCAGTTTTCAAAGTTTACGTTCACATTAAGATGGATTAAACATCCATCCACTAAAACTTTGAACTGGATAAGTTGTCATATATTACTATGAGTTTGTGTACATGTTCCAATTTGAATTCTTAATTTTTTATTTTATTTTAATTTTTATTTCCCACCTAATAAACAACCTTTCAGTGATTCAGAGATACTGATGATCTAGAACGACATTAACAAGAGCAAGAACATCAGTTTAATAAAGGAACATCACAAAGGATAACAAAGGAATAACAAAGGAACATCAGGAAGACTGTTTTATCCTTTGAAATGAAATAAACAGAAAAGACCCTATGTCAAAGCTCCTGGGTCTTCACAGGGCCCTTCTATTGCCATAGGACAGGAGATGAATCTTGTGGTTTCAAAGATGTGTGGGAGATGGGCTCATTGACTCCAGGTCAATGGAGTAGGGGTAGGAATGGTAAAGAAGGAACCTCTTCATCCTCGAGTGGCTGGAATTTTGTCAATCCAGGTTAGGACTAGTTCATGAGAAGCTTCAAAGATATGAGCAGGAAGAAATGGGCTTATTTTTAGTGGGTAACTGTCCTCCAAGCAAAACAATGGCCCCACAGGGTTAGGTGGAATAGTAGTTTGTTTTATAGCTGTAGAACTTGGGGAACTTTTATTTTTAAATATTTGTGATTTTTATGATATTTATGAAATGGTTTACCATATTCCTGGATCAATTATATCAGCTTTCTTACCCAGCTTGTAGTGATTGAGCATTGTGGGGGAGGGGCTGCAACTGTGTCTCTCTACTCAGCCCCACTTCCCATTACTTATTTTTGAAAATGCCCTATGGACTCTCTAGTCATCAAATATTATTGAAACCCCATGTAAAATAACCAGAACATTTGTATTGAGTTTTCACATAGATTATGCAGGGGTTTCCAAAATAATGCAAAAATATATTTGGCTCACTTGTTTTGCACTTCGTGAGCGTAACATTAAAATAAACCAACATAAACTAACCGGTTTCTCAGGAGTGTATAAACTGAGTGCACAGCTGGTTTTGTCAATTAGGCCACTAATAAAGAAGAGATATGGAACCAAAGCCCAAAGAAGGGATCTTCATTAAAAAGAAAATATTCGCCGAGCAAGTGGAGAGATGAGGGTCAGCAAAGCACTTGTGAAACAACACAGCGTGATGAGGAAGGTCTTGCCTGGGGTCAGACAGACTGGGGCCTCAGAACTGCTCCACCCTTTACTAGCCATACCCCTGACAAATTAGTTGTCCTTTCTAAACCCCACTGTTATTTTTTTCCACTTATAAAACAGTAATAATAGCAATTTTCATCCATTTATATTCATTTTCATCCATTTACGACATTGTGTTGAGTGCCTCTTATGAGCTACACCCTCTTTTGGTGCCAGGAAAACAGCAATGAAGAATATAAACAAGAGTGTCTGTCCTTGTGAAACTTACCTTTTAGTGAGGGGTGAAAAAAAGATAAACAAAATGATTAAGTAAATGGATAGTGTAGTGAAAGATTAAAATGGGGAGTGCTATAGGTAAAGAGATTTTAGGTAGTGTGGTCACAAAGAGCCTTATTATTACAGTGACGTTTGAGCAACTGTTTTAAAGATGACGGAGTAAATATACCTTACCTGGGTGAAGAGATCCGAGGGAAAGAGAATGTGGATCCACTTTTTTGGCCACCATGCTGCTCTTCTCTAAAATAAGAACACTTTGCTCTCAAGGGCAACGTCCCATTAGGATCAGTGCCTCCGTGAACCTGGATTCAAGGTTGTCCTTCCAGTAGGGGATGAAGTTGGGGGCTGTCTATGTGAGAGACAGTGTGCTGGAGTTAGAAGAAAAATTCATGGCGTGTGACCAATATACATCCTATGCGTCGTGGCAGAGAAACTGTTTACAATACTGTTTCACAACTGGAAAATGGGATTTGAAATTCTTTGATTGGCAGTTCTCCTAATGGATAAATCAGTCATGAGAACAGGAAAAAGAAGAAAAAAAAATGAGTGTTTAAAATTAAACAGAATCACAAACACTGGGCTCTGGTGATCTTTTTCCAGGTTTTCTTCTTTTCTCTCTCTCTCTCTCTCTCTCTATATATATATTCCAGAAAAATTCATGCTAAGAAAGACCACATTCTAGAAAGTCTAGTTTATGACTATTATGTTGAATATTAAGCCGATTATTAAATATGCCTACATGATCTAGTCATATTTCTTTTTTTTTTTTACCTCCACTTTTGATATGTGGAGAAAGCTTTTGAATTACCCCCTGCCTTATTTATAAGGATCCAATAAACTAATTTGACTATTTCTCCACTGGTTATTTAATGGGAAACTTTTGTGAACCATTTTGTAAAACAAATCAGTCTCAAGTCCTCTGAATGCTTAGATATTTGTATACTGGATTTTTCTAGTATGGGGAACACCCATTTCTCGGGCAGGAAGGACAATTCAGTGCTGCAGGAAATGAAAGCTAGTCATTTTATTCCTTGTCTCACTGTCTCCTGCCCAGGCTAATCTTGTGTGGCCCGGAGAGGAGCTAAGTTGAAACAGCCATTAGAATGCCCTGCATACATCACCAGGGAAGTGAGTGACGGTTGATCCGTGGACTGCTTTGTTTGGGCACTGTCACAGACCAGTCCACTGACACAGAGAGGGCAGACAAGCAGCCCAAATTGGCCATGACCTTGGGAACACAGAGGAAGGCTGCTCCACCTCTCCATCACACATGAATCTGCAGTTGAACTTTGTGTATAAGTGTTGAAAGCTTGTGCTTTCTGGAATTCATAGATGTCTTTCCCCTAAATTCCCAGTGAATTCACTATCTTTAGCAGGTTAGCTCTATAGCAGGGGAAAATAAGGCGTTAGCATACTCTGTCATTACCCTGACAAAATCTTCTCAGTATAGCTCTAAGATTTAAGAATAGCATTCATGCATAATTCTTATAACTTGGAACTATAAATAAGTGAAAACTGGAGTAATATCTTGAAGACAGGACTAATGAAGGGGATGTGGCTCATTTAGGATCCAACGTGGCATGGATGGATGCTATTACTAAATATACAATTCTACTCATATAAGTAATGCTTATTGCCTCTTTAATAACATTAGTATTATAGTTTGCCCCAGTTAAGGTCTTAGAGAGATGCACACTTATTTTCCCACATAACTGATGCATATCACAATAAAAAATTAGAAACCAAGCCCTAATCCTGAATCTATTCATTGCTCTCACTCAGCTCATCCTAAACATGGCCTCCCAAGGAAAAACTACAGATAATCATGTTGATCCTCAGCATCCTCCCTTACCATTTTTTCCCCATCATTTCCTATTGGTGCTTATACATATGCTTTTGATCTTTGTGATGTGTTGTCTATCGAGAGGAATTTGCCAACCATTCATGAAATTTAGTCAAAGCTGTGTTGGAAATATAACCAGTACCAGGAATAATGATTTCAGAAAATATCTGGGAACCATAAGAAAGCACAGAGAAAATGGTTAGGTGTCCTTTTTCTTTGCCTCTCTATGTATTTAAAAAGAACAAGTATTTTCCTGGAGTGACAACAGAAGAAAGAGCACTTTTCAACTATGTCATTAATCTCGTATCATAATTCTACTCATCACTTGGCTTTGTTTGTATGCACATGTGCATGTGTTTTCTCTTTTGAAAGCAAGAAGAAAGGGGGAGGCAGTAACACTACACAGGAAGGGGCAGAAAAAGTTTAAAGGAGTAGGTGAATCTAAAAGATGATGCCTCTAGTTGGGTGAAAATGGGGAAGGAAAAGCAAGGCAGAAGGAATAGAGTTGGCAAAGGCACAAACAGAGTGATATCCTAGGCTTGCTTTGAACACCCATGTAAGTTGAGCCTTAAAGCATGGCTTTTAGCTTGACAGTGATGAGAGGAATAACTTTCCATCTTAATTTGAGTTCCACCAAAAGAAGATTCTGAGGCAAGGATAGTAGTGCACACCGTTAACTTGGCAAGAGATCCAAGTAAACTCATTTAGGGGAATATGGGAGTAAATAGGGAAGGGGAAGACACCTATGACCCAGCAATTGTACTACTGGGTATTTACCCCAAAGACACAGATGTAGTGAAAAGAAGGGCCACATGCACCCCAATGTTCGTAGCAGCAATGTCTGCAATAGCCAAACTGTGGAAAGAGCCGAGATGCCCTTCAACAGATGAATGGATAAAGAAGATGTGGTCCATATATACGATGGAATATTACTCAGCCATCAGAAAGGATGAATACCCAACTTTTGCATCAACATGGATGGGACTGGAGGAGATTATACTAAGTGAAATAAGTCAAGCAGAGAAAGTCAATTATCATACGGTTTCACTTATTTGTGGAACATAAGGAATAGCATGGAGGACATTAGGAGAAGGAAGGGAAAAACGAAAGGGGGAAATTGGAGGGGGAGAAGAACCATGAGAGACTATGGACTCTGAGAAACAAACTGAGGGTTTTAGAGGGGAGGGGCATGGGGGGAATGGGTTAGCCCAGTGATGGGTATTAAGGAGGGCACGTATTGCATGGAGCACTGGGTGTTATACGCAAACAATGAATCATGGAACCCTACATCAAAAACTAATGATGTACTGTATGGTGACTAACAACATAAAAAAAATTAAAAAAAAAAAAAAAGAAAGAAACCACAATAAGGTGAGTTATGTAGCCATTTGTCACTGTGGACAACTGGAATTCAATCCTGCGAGGACACTTGGGAAGAGTATGTAGAATATACTTCAGAGTTTACCAAGGCCTGAGCCAGCTGGGGCATTAATTAACGAATCACTTTGTCATCACTGGAAAAAAGCACTAGCGCTGGCATGTGTGGCTTGCTACAGTTGAAGAAAATCTAAAACCATGTCCATGACCTGCAGAGCTCTATGTGATCTGGCCCTTCTTGCTTGTCTGGCCTCATGTCGAGGTAGACCAATTTGAGCTCATTCTGGCCTGGCCATGCTGGTCTCCATACTGTTCCTTCAACATGGCAAAGTCCTCAGGGATTTGGATGTTCCCTTCACTAGCCTAGACATCTCCTCCCTATGTTTCTGCTCATCTAACTTGCTCATTTTATTTACATCTCTGTTTAGAATTCACTTTATCTGAGATGTTTCCTAACCTTCTGTTTTGAAATGCCACCATGCTTCATCTTTATCTCCTTAGACTGCCCCATGATTTGTTCACTTTTTGTTTACAGATTCATCCCTAGTGCCTGGTACAGAGAAGGTGCTCAATAAACATATGACAAATGTATAAATGACTTGGGGTCCTATGCTGGACACTTTTTTTGGTCCATAATCTTTGAATACTTTTTCACTTCTAAAAACTTGTTTTAATTTTGTGATTGCAACATGAAAGATGCCAGACACTTTCAATACAGATAAAATTTAAAGGAAAAAAAAGATCTTACATGGATTACAAAGATTATAGATTTTATTCTTATGGAGGAAAAAACAGCAATTATTTTTGCTTAATTGTCATATCTGCAATGGATAAAGTTGTTTTCATTAGGGAGACAAAAATTTATAGGAAGGGGCTCAAGGTTACATTTACGTGAGGACTAGTGATGGACATAGTGATACTTTCTGTGTTGCTTATTTTGTTTGCTTTACTTTGTTTTGGTTTGATGCAGAATGCAAGGGTTCCCCTCTAACTCTGTCATATAGTATGTAAGGTTATCTTGACTCCTGATGAGGGCAGGGCAAGATATTAGTTTCACTTGTGTTCAAGTTTTTGCCTTAAGGCAAGGATTTGACAGTATTTATTAACTTAACAAATCTTCTGAATCAGTATGATTCATTTGGTGTTTTATTTGCCTGTTTATTTACATGAGCACAAGAAGAGCTGCTGATTAATACACAAAGAACATATTAGTGTGTGGTTAATAACATAGTCCTAAATTATATTAAGACCTAAAAAAAAACTTTATGTGGAGATTCTGTATATCCTTGGGGGTTATAATTTCAACTTCTGCCTGCCAGAAATATCTAATTGCCTTTATTAGCTTGCTTATAGATAGGAAGAACCAATAAATATGTTTACTTCTCTGGGTTTGGTCTGGCCTGCCTAACACTGCAGAAACATCTTCTTCTTTTTTTTTTTTTAATTCTGAGATCCCCTAGCTTGTTTCTGCTCCTGGCTTGCCAAAAGGAAACTTTTTTTAGCTTCTTGTAGGGCTGAGATCCCTTGAGTCATAGACCAGATAATGGGCCAGTTACTGTGGAAGACTTTTTAGGTACCAATTCTTACTTTTTCATTATATTATCCAGAATTTCTAAAATAAACATGTTACTCCTGCACATAGGAAAAAAAAAAAATATATATATATATAAAGAAAAGGTGTAGGAATGATATTTCCCCCTCTGGGCACATTGAGAGAGAATAGCTACCATCCATTGAAAAGTCATGCAAAAGGAATTTGGCAAACAAAAGACATAAGGAAAAACAGCTTCTGGTAAGAAATCCCAATTCAATGATAAATATGGTCTCTTGGAGTAGTATGGTTTTAATGAGGTGGTCTGATAATTGATTAAAGGACTTAATCTTAAATGTTTTCTTAAATATTAAGCCAATACTCCAAGGTATCTTCAGCTTTTCCTCCATCCGTGTGCCAGGCCTATTGCATACTCCTCATGGAGGCCAAGGGCTGAGCTGTTTGATTTTTCACAACCACTGAGTAACATCCTTGATTTCTGCAAGAATGGATGGCTTTCTGGTTTACTTTTCCCCACAAGTCTTGAGAGTAATCACTTGCACACAGTAGGGATGCAATTAGTGGTTTTTAAAAAAATGTGTAATCTAAATTTATTCAGTGACATTTTCCTCGTTGAAGATATCTTAAAAGAAAATAACCAATGTTTCATGAAAGGTAAGTATCTAGTAGTATTTAGATAATGGTAATATACATGATTTGACCCCCAAATATCCATTTTTGTTTTCATTTCAAACATCTCTTTTTTTAAGATTTTATTTATTTATTTGACAGAGAGAGAGCATAAACAGGCAGAGCGGCAGGCAGAGGGAGAGGGAGAAGCAGGCTCTCTGCTGAGCAGGGAGCCAGACGTGGGGTTCAATCCCAGGACCCTGGGATCATGACCTGAGCCGAAGGCAGCCGCTTAACCAACTGAGTCACCCAGGCGCCCCTCAAACATCTTTTTTTTTTAAAAAGTAACATAAAAATGATAGATTGCTGCATTCCTATTTCCTGCATCTCAAAAATTTTAATTCAACTTCCAGTCATTTTCTCAACTATATATGTTAACAGTATTTACTCCTATTTTTGAATGGGAAAGGTATCCATTTTCTGTTTCTTAACGGTGATATTTAGGTCTTCTTTCTCTGATTCTTCAAGAAAATGGTTCACACTGAAATCGAATAGTAGTCGAGTCTGGTCCAGAAGGTAATGGGCAACTACAGATCTCTCTAATTTTAAGAGCCTGAGATAGGAATCTATTCAAATATTCAGGTTCATTTCCAAGAGAAGAGTGTGTGGATAACCATTCTGGCAACTTGGGATGACCCTGGAAGCTATCTGCAAATCCTATCCACCGCCCAAACACCGAACTGGCCCTTATACCCACAGAGATCTTTGCAGCAAGCTGCAGTCCAATATTGTCAGCTTTGGCCTCCAGTGTTCTACTGTACGGTCGATCAAACATATATTCCTGCAATTGAGACTGTCACTACTGTCCCCAAAGGGCCAAATTATCTCCAGAACAAATGGCCCGAATCATTGTGAGAAAAATCAGACCAAAGAAGTCCAGTAAATCAACCCAGCTAGGCTTTTCCACAGCTTGCCCAGGTCCTGCATGCACTCGCTTGGCCCAGAAGAAAGGCAAGTTGGTGAACGTCAGTTACACCACTCAAAAGCCCAGTGAAGATAAACACGTGTCCATTTGGAATCACAAAGGCAGTGCTCACTTCGGCAGCATATACACTAAAATTGGAATCACAGAAGGATTTATATCTGAGGAATCAACCACTTGAGTGATCCAATGGCTCTCAGAGACCCCTGGGGTATCTTTCTTGTGTTCAATGAGATGATAATGCACTTCTTTAACAGTCTGCTCTTGGGTGGCTTTCTTAATTAGCATATCACTTAAAAATTCTTCCATTCATGCTTCATATTCCAGTTCTGACAAAAGTCTGAAATGTTCTTTTGTCAATAAGAGTAGCTTGTTCCTTCCTGTGCTGGACTCACTTCCGCGCAAGTAAAATAAAACACTACAAATAGTAATCCACAACTACTCAACCCAAAGAATAACTTTTATTTTTTTTTTTCTTCCTTATAACCTTCTCCTTCGGAGGAAGTGCTCACCACCATTCCCTTATGCCCCTGCATATGTACAATGATTGCAAAGAGTTTCTGCCCTGATTTGAGAATTACCAACAGGACAGGAGCCAGACGTGTTAGGATGGCAAAGATCAGGAACTCCACCCAACACTGATGAAGCAGGCAGGACTGAAGCTTCTTTTATCAGGAGCTGCCTTGAAAAAGAGTCATTCCAGGAGGTGCATTTTTGGGTAAGCATCCAAATTTCCTTACTTTTGGTACTCCAGAGGCATCCTGTTCTTCTGTTATTGAAAGTCCTATAAAAATGAAAGTTTCCAGGCAGAAAAGCCAACCTTCTCTTGTAAAGTGTTTACTTCCAGGCCCTGACACTTATTTACTATGTGGTTAATTTGTACTTGATGGCAGTCCAGTGAGGTTACAGCTAATGTGTTACATTTTCTCCAGTTGGTCCGTGATTTATACCAGAAAACAAACAAAGAACACAACTTAGTAGCAGACTGCAGGTCATAGATGAAGGTCATCCTTGCTTGATTATCCTAGCAGTGGCAGAAGTCAAGATGATTCCTTCCAATTAGTGAACGTGTTTGTTTGCTTGCTTTTCGTAGTTAGTTGGTATTGCAATTGCCTCTTTTTCTTCCCTGCTATAAACTCAATGAGGGAAAGGACTATGACTTGTTACTATTATAACACCAACACCAGGGACAATACCTGCAAATAGTAGATGCTCTGTAAATATGCTGAAGGAAAGAATGCACGAGCCAGCAAAGCCGTTTCTTAAATGCTCATTAGAGCACTGTGGTGAAATCAATTAGCCTTGATCTAGAAATCAAACAGGTTCAGGGCACAATGCCCCCCATTTTCATTATCTATCCTTTCCTAAATCTTTTTTTTTTTTTTAAGATTTTATTTATTCATCTGAGAGAGAGAGAGAGTGACAGAGAGAGCACAAGCAGGGAGTAGAGGCAGAGGGAGAAGCAGACTCCCTGCTGCGCTGGGAGGGGGGGGACGTGGGGCTCGATCCCAGGACCTGGAGATAATGACCTGAGCTGAAGGCAGACTCTGAACCATCTGAGCCACCCAGGCGCCCTGATCCTTTCCTAAATCTTGAAAGTTCTAAGCCTCAATTTCCCTAGTAATCAGTCTGACCAGCCCTTTTAAGACTTGTGAACTTCTCTTCAGGTAATGCAGATGGAAGCACTGTGAGTTATAAGCTGCTGTATAAATATATGCTCAGACATGGCATGTCACCCTGACACTGATCAGGGAAATAATTTAGGAAGGTAGTGAGGAGTGGAAGAAGGTGGAGAAGGCTTACTTGGCCAGCATTCTCTCGTGGGCAGGGTATACAGTTGGAAGGAACATTTGATAAACTACTTGAGGTGTTGAGTGAGAGACTTTACCACTTCTACACTAAGAGACATGCTCCACATTCACATAATGCTGAATGACGCTTTCTTCTAAGAAGTTCTGCACTTACTCGCAGACTTTTGAATATAGAGTGGGACATAAGTATGGAGCGGGAGGTGCATTGCCTGAGGCATGGAAGATGATTCTCCCACCCCCAACAACTTGCCCTGAAAATTAAAGAGACAAAAATTTCTTTAAATTAAGACTTTGAGATGACGTCTGCCTACAAAGACAGCAAAGTAAAAGCCTGCCTGGGATGTACACATATTGTACAACCAGCCTCATGTATAATCATCATGATTATCTGATTGAGAAGACTCAATCAGAGTCTTCTTGGACTACACTGGACCTGAAGAAACTCAGGTTCGTGTATCATGAAGTCGGAATATATTACATTAATGTGGGAGGGACGAAGCACAATCTTACTGGCCAAAAGTTAATCTCACATGGCAATGTTGGTACAGACCTGGAGTCAGGACCTCCTGGTGTACCAAATGTTTTACAGGTGATTATGTTTTAAATATTGATTCAAAGTCATTGAACACATTGGTTATTTGTAGCACATTTTTCCATTCCCTCTCTCCAAATGGATGGACTCCACTCAAACGAGGCAGATGAAAACTGGTAACAGCTTGCTAATGGATGTCAGAATCTTAGCTCATTTTATTCAAGTGTTCTTTCATTTATTCCTTAATTCATCAAACATGTATTAGATGCCTAAATGGTCCAAGCATCTGGAGTTGCATAGGGAATTATAGTAAATACAAACAAACATTGTGTGTATGTGTGATCTGAAATGTTTACTAGTTGTGGTATGAGAGAAGAAACATACCATTAAAATAAAACATTTGGCTCTTGGGCTAATTTCCAAGATGTTTGAAAAAAAAAATGTCCATTTTGTGTGTTCCCTCTTCATGACTGGGTTGAATCAGGAATACAAAGCCACCAGAGATTTGACTACAGCATTTCTCTTATACAAGTTAAATAGAATACTGACATTCAAATTATGCTTACTCTCACCTTGAGGCTTTTGCAAGATTACCTGAACTTCAAGACAGTTTGAAATAAACTCACCTATTCATTAGTGAATTCAGCAAACATTTATAATACCTATCATGGGCCAGGCATGGTGAACAAGTACTGGGGAATAAAGACACAAAGAAAGAGCTCCAAAAGAACTCATTATTTGAAAATAAGCAGCAGTTGAATAAAGAGCTTACACTTCAGTCTATCATTTCATCCAAGATACAGAGGAAGCACAGAGGCACGTGGAGGAGAATGAGGTTGATTGGACCCGAGTGTTGAGAGGTTTCCTGAAGAATGTTAAGTTTAAGTTACATTTGGAAGGAAGAATAGGGGGTGAAGGTAGAGATGGGCATGTCAGAAGGAAGGATCAGCATTCACCAAGGAACAGATGCCCGCAACAAAATGTGTGCCCTGGGAAATATAACCAACTCATGACTGCTGGAGCAAAATATGCTAAACAGTACTTATGATAAAGCTGTGTTTTAGGTATTGCTAACTTGAGTAGGACAAATCCTTGTGATGCATTAGTTGAAATTTGCATGGAGTCTTCCACAGTCTCTGTCTCTCCTTCAGACTACGTTACAATCACATACGTTTGTGATCATATAGTTATGATATGGTTAAAACCAACAATGTCCTTGTAAAAATGGCCAACTGATTGTAGAATTGACCACATGATGGCAAAGATAAAATTGGGAGACCACTTTGAAATACCTGTCTATGGCCACAGAAAGATTTGAGCCTAAGATCTATATCCCTCTTTGCCATCTCCTCCCTAGCAACTTTTATTTTCTAATAGGCTTTTTCATCCCTCCCCTCCCCCTCCCCCCCCTCCCTTTACCCTCCCCCCCCTCCCTCCTTCCCCCCCCCCTCCCCCTCCTCCTTCTTCTCCTTCTCCCCCACCCCCTTCCTCTATGACCCTCTGTGTTTATGACTACATACCAAACCTGGACTTTCATCTGCAAAGTGGTTTTAAATCTATGTTTCCAGAATTCTTTAGAACTTCCTGCAGAGAATCCTTGGGGATGACTCGGTCAGTGGCATTGCAGGCTTACTTTCTTCACCGATCTTTGACAGATTCATATAGATCTACTATTTAAATTGGGGCTTTGGGCAAGATTTCATTTGAAAAAAGAGTTCTTATGCCTCTTTAAGTTTTAATATTACTCCCCTTCTTGTCTAATTCTCATCTTTTGAGGATAAACGGAAGCAAACAGGGGAGAAGTGACAGCATCAACACTCTATATACTACCTCGACAGAACTACATTCGAACATGGGTATTGTATTCTCAGATGCTCATCCCATTAGGTTATTCCAGGCAAGGAGTCTCCTCTACCACCCTGCCCACTATAGCAGAAGAAATCCCTGTCTGGAAACCGTCATGACAAAGACGGTACCATGTGCTCTGTGTTTCCCCTCAAGTGTAGACTTAATTGTCTCCTAACCTCCTTTTAGCTTTAATCAGAAACCCTCTGTCCATAACTTTCCATATTTAATTCAATTTGAACCATTTACCACATTTATTATGCTCAGCCTTAGAAACACAAGGTTAAAAGCATATGTGTAATCTTTGAAATGGAGTTTCTCATCATCTTCTCTGCGGATGGGGGACACAGACATGCACATACCTGACTCCTTCAGTGAAACCAGTCTACATTACAGGCATGTTGTTATGGGCTGAATTGTGTCCCTAAAAAGATATGTTCAAGTGCCCACTCCCAGTACTTCAGAAAATGACTTTATTTGGAAATGAGGTGGTTGCTGATGTGACTTGTTAACATGGGGTCAGACTGGAGTAGGGTGGGGCCCTAATCCCACATGACGTGCCCTTATAAGAAGATGGCTGCATGAAGACAAGACACAGGGAGAGAGAGCACCATGTGAAGATGGAGGAGAGACTGGAGTGACGCACTCACAGCCCAAAGAACACCAAGGATTGCCAGCCATTATTAGAACCTAGGAAAAAGAGAGGGAAGAGAGTCTCCCTCAGAACCCTAAGAAAGAACCAATTTCAGCTCTCTGATGTTGGACTGCTAGCTTCCAGAACTTTGAAACAATAAACTATTGTTTTAAGCCACTAGTTTGTGGTACTTTGTTACAACAGCCCCAGGAAACTGACACAGAAGCATAAAGTTCACAGGTGAACAAGCCATTTTCAACTTTGCTGTGTGTCTGGTACACTGCTGGGGGCAGGTGACACTTCACTTGGGTGCTCAGGGGTAAGTTGAGGTTGTCCAGAGGGAAAAGGGAGGATGGGCATCCACAGCAGAGAAGAAAGCAGAAGCAAAGGACAGGATTTGGAAAGATCTTCTGACGTTTGAGCAATGCTGAGCAGCCCTGTACAGCCGACATGGAACAGAAGGTGCTTTGGGTAAAGACTGTTGCAATGCCCTTTTGCAACGAGAGTTTAAAGAAAAAAGAAAAAAAAATTCAAGTTTTGAAATCACTGTGTGTGTGTGTGTGTGCATGTGTTTAAATATGTATCCCCAGATGGTTTTTCTTTCTTTCTTTTAATTTCTTTTTAATTATGGCAGCTATTCTCCAAACATGTTTTTGTTTATCTCAAACTAAGTATACAGTTTCAACATATGGAGCATATTTTGTTTTACTTCAGTTTATCTTAAGAAATCAGCTTTCCTAACTCTTGTTGGCAGTGGACCCAAATGATTTCTTACTTTTTATTTCCCTCTTTATTTTCTCCTCTTCCTTCTTTTCTTTCAGTTGTAACTGGTCTCTCTCTCTCCCTCCCTCTTTCTCTCCCTTCCTCCTCCTTCCTTCCTAACCTTCTTCTTTCCTAAGTTTCTTCCTTCCTCCCTCCCTCCCTCACTGTCCCCTTCCCCTCCTTCCTTCCTTCCTTCCTTCCCTCCCTCCCCCCTTCCTTCCACCCTTCCTTCCTTCCTACCTTCCCTCCCTCTTCCTTCCTTCCTTCCTTCTTTCCTTCATTTTTTCCTTCCTCCCTCCCTTCTCTTCTTTTTCCTTCTGGAATGTTATAACAGATTTCCCATGTTGATGAACTGGCTCATTTAGTGGCAGGAACCAATCGTTCCTTGGCTTGTCCACATTTAGTCAGCCTGGAAAATACACAAACTGGAAATAATGTGAATAAACAAGTCAGGAGTAATATTTGCTTTTTCATTTATAGTACCATGAACCTGGTAATCAAGTCTGTTCAGGATCTGGGCCCAAACTTTTCTATCAGCCTTGTTTTGCATGATGTTTTTCCAAACCTCAGTGTATTTGGCTCCCTTACTCTTTCTTTTGTTAGAAAGCTCATTTTCATCTTCTCAGCCTCCTGCACTCCACTTACCCTTCAAGATCCAGGGCAGATGTCCCTCCCTTTCACACATTTTATGATGCTCCCTGGAAGAATTAATCATATTCTCCCCTGGATTCTCTTAGAGCTTTGTACATCCCTCTATGCTTGCTTTATTGTGATTGGTATTTATTGTCTTATCCATCTCCTCCACTACTCTGAGGTCAAAAATGGTTTCTCATTGTTCTAAAAACTTCAGTCCAACAGAGCAGCGGCACAGAGTAAGCGCTCCATAAATTCTCACTGGAGACATGCCGGAATGCAGAGATCGCAATCCTTCTATGGGGAGTAAAAAGCTTGTCTTTAATATCCTTGCAATTCCTAAAATCATTTGCACGCTACCCAATTTGCAGAGTGCTAGAAATATCAGAAACTGGGCATCTGGGGCAGAAAGCCACCTGGAATGCTGAGTATAAAACTGTAGGGAAACTTACCATTTCTTGGTGCGTGTATCCATGTAGCAGAACCTGGGCATCAAGCAGACTTTAAATGTAGCGTAGAAGCGCAGTGATACATTCGTGAGTATTTCTGCAGTGACACTAGACAAAAGTGTTTACCACTTAAGCCAACTCTAAAAACTGGAATCAGTTGCACTATTGCTGAGATGGCTTCTGAGGGTAAGTATGCTGTATGTAAATGACGCATGAGGTCTGCCAGAAGCAGGAAAGGAGGAGTAGGGTGTGTGATGCATACTTAGCGTGTCTGTACTCCCCTAAAAGCCAATGTCTTTCATCTCCAGACTCCCAGCGCATTACTTGACACACTGAATATGATCTACATAGGGCTGTTGAATGAATGAATGAATGAATGAATGAATGAAGACTGTCTAACCTGATAAATGGCAAAAATGCAAAATTGCCAGCTTCATTGGTACAGCTCTGTCATTCTTGCACCCCTCTATAATTATTCAGCCTTTTCAATGACCTTATGATATCAGAAACTTTAAAAATTATATTGCATGCCCCCTAATTCCAGCAACTTAATTCCAGTATCAATGACCTTATAATGGCCTTTTTTTTTTTTTTGTCCTTCAAGCACTGCTCAATGGACATCTGTGCACTGAGTAGGGTTAGCGGTCCATGAACTGAGCATAGGTTCAAACCATGTTACTTACAATGACTGTGGTCCCCTCTCTTCTCTGACCACCTCTTTTTATTTTTTTTTTAAGAGAGAGAGAGAGACTGCATGAGGTGGGAAGGGGCAGAGGGAGAGGGAGAGAATCTTAAGCAGGCTTCTCTGTAGCACAGAGCCCAACGTGGGGCTCAACCCCATGACGCTGAGATCATGACCTGAGCCAAAATCAGGAGTCCAGCGCCTGACCACCTCTTTCTAACAAGGGGCTTGGAAGAAGGAGTAATATAAGGTGGTAGGGAGAAAAATGCAGAGAGGATAAAATGGATGAGGTGGGTTGTGAACCCAGGGAGGGAGGCAGAACGCAGGTAGGCAGAATTCAGGTAGGGGGGAGTGGTGTAGTATGGGGACACCACTGGCACCAGGGGTCAGCCTCACCACATGGCGCCCCTGGACTTAACTGTACCCCCCCCCACCGCCCCCAATGTCCTCACCTTCACTCCTTATGGGCAGATCGAACAGCTGCTTGTCCTGCTGTACTAAGAGACTTCTACATCTATCTGGCACTTTTCACGAGACAGTCACAGCACTGGACCCTGGATTAGGGTATGTTTGTGCCACATCAGGACTACGGGACTTTGTGACCGGGGAGAAATCCTACTGGGTTGTGTCCATCCTCATTAGAAAGGTGGTGTGTGAAGGAACCGAGATTGCAGACTAGAGTAAGGACCTTGTTTCATTTTCATTTAAACTTGCAGTTAAACACTCGAAATGAGGAATTTATGTTTAGACTTGGAAGGGAATGTTCTAGTCGAACATTTCTCAGATCTGGATCCTGAGGTTCTAAGTGTTTGATAAACTGCCTGCCTGGTGACTAACGAACTATAGCGGCAGAACGGGGGTGACAGCCCCTCGCTGACACATGTCTCCTGGCCCAGGGCTGCCTTTCTTTGAGAGCCGAGTTAATCAAGAGATAACTAGCTTTCTAAGCAACATTAAACATTTCAAAAAGTACCTGACAGTGGACTCCTCAACCAGCCGTGCCATCACGTCAGGGGTCTTAAAGAGCTTTTCCACACCCATGTGGAACGTGTATTCAGCAGGCAATTGTTCTCAGGTGTCCTGAGTGAAAGAAAATAGTTTTGATCAGGAAGGAGCTGGGTCCCCATCCCCATCCCCCGCTATGGCGAGAGGGCGTGGTCTAGTCCTCCTTAGGGAGCAAACCTGGAAGGAAGGTAGGCAGGACCCCCACATAGGAATTGGTTATATTTTGTCACAGGACCACCCAGCTACCAACCTATCAGTCACCAGCTGACAGGTTTCCCTCCCCTTCTTCCTCTGCTTTGCAGTGAGGACAATCCTCCTCTATTCTCTGTCCTGGGAGACGGCCTGGGTTTCTCTGTCTCATCCCCTCTTCAGCTAAGAAGCACACACTTATGATTAATCAAACTATGAATGCATATTGTCAGTCAGAGGGTGGCTTCTTTAGAAACAGCCAGGGGCTGCGTATTTAATGCACTGAAGCGCCTTTTCACCCCAGGAGTTAAGCTAACTTCTATTGAGGATTGTCTCCAGCTCTGTCAATGATGAAACAGAAGCTTCTCCGTAAACCCCAATTTCATGCCATGAAAAGATTGCACTCTATGCTAAGACTTTAAGAATGGTTTTGGGGGAAATGTTAGAGACTTTTAAAACAGGAAACCAGCAAAACTCCCACAAATCTTCACATTCACATAGTGATTTCTAATTTACAAAGCACTTTGCGCTGGCTAGTCTTGTCTGTCTTTGACTTTAAACCACAGAATAACCGCACTGGCTAGGAGGAGTCTGGCACAGAAATCTACCCCGCTACGCTCCATGCAGCTTCACTGACAACACTCAGGCCCTTGAAAAAGCCATGATCCTCTTGTCTCCAGCATCTGTTCCCACTGTTTTCTCTATCAGGACTTCCCGAGGGAGTCCTGCCCATTCTCTCCCTGCCCCTTAATTAACTTCCTCTTGGGGCACCTGGGTGGCTCAGTCGTTGATTCTGCCTTCGGCTCAGGTCATGGTCCCAGGGTCCTGGGATCGAGCCCTGCGTCGGGCTCCCTGCTCTGCAGTAAGCCTGCTTCTCCCTCTCCCACTGCCCCTGCTTGTGTTCCTTCTCTTGCTGTGTCTCTCTCTGTCAAATAAATAAAATCTTAAAAAAAAAAAAAAGAGGCTGCCTACTTACCACTTACACAAAACATTATAAAAAAATTAACTTCCTTGGGGGCGGAGCAAGATGGCGGAGGAGTAGGAGACCTGGATTTCGTCTCCTCTCAGGAATTCAGCTGGATAGGGATCAAACCATTCTGAACACCTACAAACCCAACAGGAGATCGAAGAAAGGAATAGCAACAACTCTCTCATCAGAAAAGCGACCACTTTCTGGAAGGTAGGACGTGCGGAGAAGTGAATCCGAGGCGATATTCAGGAAGATAGATGGCGGGGGAGGGGCCTCCGTCGGCCGCTTCTGGCAAGTGATAGAACCACGGAGCACAAAATTGGAACTTTTAAAAGTCTGCTCCGCTGAGGGACGTCACTCTGGTGGCTAAGCGGGGGGTGGAACCCTCCGGGACAGTGTGGTCTCAGGACCCTTGGGGTCACAGAAAGACCGGGGGTGCCTGAGTGTGGCAGAGCTCCCAGGAATCGGGGCGGGGAAGCCAGCTGCAGAGGCGGAGCCAAGGCCCGGGCTCTCAGCTCGGGGTTGCCATAAACTGTGATCCACGGCACAGTCGGGCCCCTGCTCCTCCAGCAGGGACCCAACAAGCGACAGATCTGGGGAGACTCACCTTCCTCCCCCGGGAGGAGCCGCGCAGGAGTGCACCGCAGGGATCTGCTGGGTTTGGAGACTCCACCCGGGGTCGGGTGCCAGAGATAGAGATGCGCAGTCACAGGCCAGGTGAGCACGGAGTGCGGCCGGAGACCGGGGAGACGGGAGTGACTGACAGCTTTTCTCTGGGGGCTCACTGAGGAGCGGGGCCCCGAGTTCTCGGCTCCTCTGGGGCAGAGATTGGGAAGCCGCCATTTTCACTCTCCGCCTCCAAAGCTGTACGGAAAGCTGGCAGGGAACAAAAGCTCCCGAGAGCAAACCCGAGCAGATTACTTAGCCAGGAGGGGGCAAGGGAGGGGCAATTCCGCCTCCGGCAAAGACATTTGGAAACCATGGCAACAGGCCCCTCCCCAGAAGATCAGCGAGAACAGCTAGCCAAGACCAAGTTTACCGATCAATAAGAACGGCAGAACTCCAGCGCTAGGGGAATACTGCATATAGAATTCATGGCTTTGTTACCATGATTCTTTAGTCTTTCAAAGTTAATTTTTTTTTAACTGTCATTTTTTTCTTTTTTTTCTTTTTTTTTTTGAATTTTTCTTTTTCCCTTTTTCAACCAACATCTTATCAATCCCTTTTTTAAAAAACATTTTTATTTTTCATTTTTAGAGTCATATTCTATCCCTTCAAAGTAGTTACCCGTATTTTTGGCATATATATATAAGTTGTTCTCTCTTTAAAATTTTGAGATAGTTTCTTCTAACAGATTAAAATATACCCTAAATCTCTAGTATATGGTTTTTTCTACTGCCCTGCCTGATCACATTCTCTCCCTTTTTTTTTCTTTTTTCTTTTTTTAAATCCTCTTCTTTCTTTTTTCAAACAACTTCTTATCAATTCCTTTTATAAAATTTTTTATAATTTCCATCTTTACAGTCATATTCCATCCCTTCATCATATCAACCCTTATTTTTGTACATATATAAGTTTTTCTTTCTTTAAAATTTTGGGAGGCACTTTCTTCTAAAAGACCAAAATACACCCCAAATCTAGTGTGTGGCACTGATCTATATACCAGCCTGATCATATTTGATCACATTCTGTTTTTTGTTGTTGTTGTTGTTTTGTTTTGTTTGTTTTTGTTTGTTTTTATCTTTTTCTTTTTCTTTTTCTTTTTTTTCTTTTTCTTTTTTCTCTCTTTCCGTTTCTTTTTCCACTGCTTCAGGTCTTTTCTGATTTGTTTAGAGTATATTTTCTGGGGATGTCGTTATTCTGCTAGCATTTTGTTCTCTCATTAACCTATTCTCCTCTGCACAAAATGACAAGACGGAAAAAATCACCTCAACAAAAAGAACAAGAGGTAGTACCGACTGCCAGGGACCTATTCAATACGGACATTAGTACGATGTCAGATCTAGAGTTCAGAATCATCACTTTAAAGATACTAGCTGGGCTTGAAAAAAATATGGAAGTTATTAGAGAAACCCTTTCTGGAGAAGTAAAAGAACTAAAATCTAACCAAGTAGAAATCAAAAAGGCTATTAATGAGGTGCAATCAAAAATGGGGGCGCTAACTACTAGGATAAATGAGGCAGAAGAGAGAATCAGTAATATAGAAGACCAAATGATGGAAAATAAAGAAGCTGAGAAAAAGAGAGATAAACAACTACTGGATCACGAGGACAGAATTTGAGAGATAAGCAATACCATAAGATGAAACAACATTAGAATAATTGGGATCCCAGAAGAAGAAGAAAGAGAGAGAAGGGCAGAAGGTATAATGGAGCAAATTATAGCAGAGAACGTCCCTAATTTGGGGAAGGAAACAGGCATCAAAATCCAGGAAGCACAGAGAACCCCTCTCAAAA
The DNA here is from genome assembly GCF_002201575.2 of Neomonachus schauinslandi. Classification (NCBI taxonomy): domain Eukaryota; kingdom Metazoa; phylum Chordata; class Mammalia; order Carnivora; family Phocidae; genus Neomonachus; species Neomonachus schauinslandi. Next base: position 170,013,710 of record NC_058406.1, read on the forward strand.
TCAATAAAAATAGGCAACACCCTGACATCTAATAGTAAAACTTACGAGTCTCATAGACAAAGAGAAAATCCTGAAAGCAGCTCAGGAGAAGAGATATGTAACCTACAATGGTAGAAACATTAGATTGGCAAAAGACCTATCCACAGAGACCTGGCAGACCAGAAAGGACTGGCAGGATATATTCAGAGCACTAAATGAGAAAAATATGCAGCCAAGAATACTATATCCAGCTAGGCTGTCATTGAAAATTGAAAGAGAGATAAAAAGCTTCCAGGACAAACAAAAACTAAAGGAATTTGCAAACACAAAACCAGCCCTACAAGAAATCTTGAAAGGGGTCCTCTAAGCAAAGAGAGACCCTAAAAGCAACATAGACCAGAAAGGAACACAGACAATATACGGTAACAGTCACCTTACAGGCAATAAAATGGCACTAAATTCCTATCTTTCAATAGTTACCCTGAATGTAAATGGGCTAAATGCCCCAATCAAAAGACACAGGCTATCAGACTGGATTAAAAACCAAGACCCATCGATATGCTGTCTGCAAGAGACTCATTTTAGACCCAAAGACACCCCCAGATTGAAAGTGAGGGGGTGGAAAACCATTTACCATGCTAATGGACACCAAAAGAAAGCTGGGGTGGCAATCCTTATATCAGACAAATTAGATTTTAAACCAAAGACTGTAATAAGAGATGAGGAAGGACATTATATCCTACTTAAAGGGTCTATCCAACAAGAAGATCTAACAATTGTAAATATCTATGCCCCTAACATGGGAGCAGCCAATTATATAAGGCAATTAATAACAAAAGCAAAGAAACACATCGACAACAATGCAATAATAGTGGGGGACTTTAACACCCCCCTCACTGAAATGGACAGATTGTCTAAGCAAAAGATCAACAAGGAAATAAAGACTTTAAATGACACGCTGGACCAAATGGACTTCACAGACATATTCAGAACATTCCATCCCAATGCAACGGAATACACATTCTTCTCTAGTCCCCATGGAACATTCTCCAGAATAGATCACATCCTATGTCATAAATCAGGTCTCAACCGGTACCAAAAGATTGGGATCATTCCCTGCCTATTTTCAGACCACAATGCTTTGAAACTAGAACTCAGTCACAAGAGGAAAGTCAGAAAGAACTCAAATACATGGAGGCTAAAGAGCATCCTACTGAAGAATGAACGGGTCAACCAGGAAATTAAAGAAGAATTAAAAAAATACATGGAAACCAATGAAAATGAAAACAGAACTATTCAAAATCTTTGGGATGCAGCAAAGGCAGTCCTAAGAGGAAAGTATATAGCAATACAAGCCTTTCTCAAGAAACAAGAAAGGTCTCAAGTACACAACCTAACCCTACACCTAAAGGAGCTGGAGAAAGAACAGCAAATAAAGCCTAAACCCAGCAGGAGAAGAGAAATAATAAAGATCAGAGCAGAAATCAATGAAAAAGAAACTAAAAGAACAGTAGAACAGATCAACGAAACTAGGAGCTGGTTCTTTGAAAGAATTAACAAGATTGATAAACCCCTGGCCAGACTTATCAAAAAGAAAAGAGAAATGACCCAAATCAACAAAATCATGAATGAAAGAGGAGAGATCACAACCAACACCAAAGAAATACAAACAATTATAAGAACATATTATGAGCAACTCTATGCCAGCAAATCAGATAACCTGGAAGAAATGGATGCATTCCTAGAGATGTATCAACTACCAAAACTGAACTAGGAAGAAATAGAAAACCTGAACAGACCTACAACCACTAAGGAAATTGAAGCAGTCATCAAAAATCTCCCAAAAAACAAAAGCCCAGGGCCAGATGGCTTCCCAGGGGAATTCTACCAAACATTTCAAGAAGAATTAATACCTATTCTTCTGAAACTGTTCCAAAAAATAGAAATGGAAGGAAAACTTCCAAACTCATTTTATGAGGCCACCATTACCTTGATCCCAAAACCAGACAAAGACCCCATCAGAAAGGAGAATTACAGACCAATATCCTTGATGAACATGGATGCAAAAATTCTCACCAAAATACTAGCCAATAGGATCCAACAGTACATTAAAAGGATTCTTCACCACGACCAAGTGGGATTTATCCCTGGGCTGCAAGGTTGGTTCAACATCCGCAAATCAATCAATGTGATACAATACATTAACAAAAGAAAGAACAAGAATCATATGATCCTCTCAATAGATGCAGAAAAAGCTTTTGACAAAGTACATCATCCTTTCTTGATCAAAACTCTTCAGAGTATAGGCATAGAGGGTACATACCTCAATATCATAAAAGCCATCTATGAAAAACCTACAGCAAATATCATTCTCAATGGGGAAAAACTGAGAGCTTTCCCCCTAAGGTCAGGAACGTGGCAGGGATGTCCACTATCACCACTGCTATTCAACATAGTATTGGAAGTCCTAGCCACAGCAATCAGACAACAAAAAGAAATAAAAGGCATCCAAATCAGCAAAGAAGAAGTCAAACTCTCACTCTTTGCAGATGATATGATACTTTATGTGGAAAACCCCAAAGACTCCACCCCAAAACTGCTAGAACTCATACAGGAATTCAATAAAGTGGCAGGATATAAAATCAATGCACAGAAATCAGTGGCATTCCTATACACCAACAACAAGACAGAAGAAAGAGAAATTAAGGAGTCAACCCCATTTACAATTGCACCCAAAACCATAAGATACCTAGGAATAAATCTAACCAAAGAGACAAAGGATCTGTACTCAGAAAACTATAAAATACTCATGAAAGAAATTGAGGAAGACACAAAGAAATGGAAAAACGTTCCATGCTCATGGCTTGGAAGAACAAATATTGTGAAGATGTCAATGCTACCTAGAGCAATCTACACATTTTATGCAATCCCATCAAAATACCATCCACTTTTTTCAAAGAAATGGAACAAATAATCCTAAAATTTGTATGGAACGAGAAAAGACCCCACATAGCCAGAGGAATGTTGAAAAAGAAAAGCAAAGCTGGCCGCATCACAATTCCGGACTTCCAGCTCTATTACAAAGCTGTCATCATCAAGACAGCATGGTACTGGCACAAAAACAGACACATAGATCAATGGAACAGAATAGAGAGCCCAGAAATGGACCCTCAACTCTATGGTCAACTCATCTTTGACAAAGCAGGAAAGAATGTCCAATGGAAAAAAGACAGTCTCTTCAACAAATGGTGTTGGGAAAATTGGATAGCCACATGCAGAAGAATGAAACTGGACCATTTCCTTACACCACACACAAAAATAGACTCCAAATGGTTGAAAGACCTCAATGTGAGACAAGAGTCCATCCAAATCCTAAAGGAGAACACAGGCAGCAACCTCTTCGACCTCAGCCGAAGCAACTTCTTCCTAGAAACATCGCCAAAGGCAAGGGAAGCAAGGGCAAAAATGAACTATTGGGACTTCATCAAGATAAAAACCTTTTGCAAAGCAAAGGAAACAGTCAACAAAACCAAAAGACAACCGACAGAATGGGAGAAGATATTTGCAAATGACATATCAGATAAAGGGCTAGTATCCAAAATCTATAAAGAACTCATCAAACTCAACACCCAAAGAACAAAGAATCCAATCAAGAAATGGGCACAAGACATGAACAGACATTTTTCCAAAGAAGACATCCAAATGGCCAACAGACACATGAAAAAGTGCTCAATATCGCTCGGCATCAGGGAAATCCAAATCAAAACCTCGATGAGATACCACCTCACACCAGTCAGAATGGCTAAAATTAACAAGTCAGGAAACGACAGATGTTGGCGGGGATGTGGAGAAAGGGGAACCCTCCTACACTGTTGGTGGGAATGCAAGCTGGTGCAGCCACTCTGGAAAACAGTATGGAGGTTCCTCAAAAAGTTGAAAATAGAGCTACCATATGATCCAGCAATTGCACTACTGGGTATTTACCCCAAAGATACAAAAGTACGGATATGAAAGGGTACGTGCACCCCGATGTTTATAGCAGCAATGTCCACAATAGCCAAACTGTGGATAGAGCCAAGATGTCCATCGACAGATGAATGGATAAAGAAGTTGTGGTATATATATACAATGGAATATTATGCAGCCATCAAAAGGAAGGAGATCTTGCCATTTGCAACGACGTGGATGGAACTGGAGGGTATTATGTTGAGCGAAATAAGTCAAACAGAGAAAGACATCTATCATATGATCTCACTGATATGAGGAATTCTTAATTGCAGGAAACAAACTGAGGGTTGCTGGAGTGGGGGGTGGGGTGGGAGGGATGGGGTGACTGGGTGATAGACACTGGGGAGGGTATGTGCTCTGGTAAGCGCTGTGAATTGTGCAAGACTGTTGAATCTCAGATCTGTACCTCTGAAACAAATAATGCAATATATGTTAAGAAAAAAAAAAAAAAGAAGAAGAAGGTAGCAGGAGGGGAAGAATGAAGCGGGGGAAATCGGAGGGGTAGACGAACCATGAGAGACGATGGACTCTGAAAAACAAACTGAGGGTTCTAGAGGGGAGGTGGGTGGGAGGATGGGTTAGCCTGGTGGTGGGTATTGAGGAGGGCACATTCTGCATGGAGCACTGGGTGTTATGCACAAACAATGAATCATGGAACACTTCATCTAAAACTAATGATGTAATGTATGGGGATTAACATAAGAATTAAAAAAATTAATAAAGCAGCTTAGTATCTTAAATCTTTTGGAAGAACTGGAAAAAAAAATTAACTTCCTCTTATCCTTCAGTTCTGAGCTCAAAGCAAATTTTTCAGGGAAGTCTTCCCTGACCATCCCTACTCTTTTGTCATCCCAACATTCCTTTGTCATTCTATTAGGCTACGGGTCATTTCTATGTTTAGCTTACTATTTTATCCACAGTACATGTTTAGCATAGAACAGCCCGGTAAGTACTGGAGAAGGAAGTGAATGACCACCACCCACCTGCCTTTTCAGCTGAGAAGTTTGAATCTAAAAGCAACATACCTAAGGTCATGTTACCAATAATAGTTTCAGGAGTCAGACTTGAAATTTCAAATTTCAGCATTGCCATGTACTCACTTGGGTGACTTTTCTTTGAGTCTCTGGTTCTCTTTTATTTGTTAAATTCAAATAATAGAACATAAGAGGGTAGCTGTTAAGTTCTACAAGAGATAAAGTATATATAGTGCTTCTGTACTCAATATACTCTGAATAAACCCATCCATGTCTTTTAAGTCTGTTAGCTGGACTACTGATTCTAGTCCATGAAATTATTTCTATCTTGTTCAAAGACATTGGTATCTCTTCCTAGACATGGAAAATCTGAAGCGAAAGGAAAGTCAGTGCTAAATGCAATTATTTTTCTCTTTTCTCCTTTAGCTCATAATGTAGTGACAGAAGAGATTGTGAATGAGACCTTTTGAGGCGATAGAAACAAGCAAAACTAATATTTATTTAGTTTATTTACCATCTTCCTAAATGCCTGGTATAATGTTTGCTGCCTTCTCATTTATTCCAATTAACAAGGACTGTTTAATAGACAGGCTCAAGGTTGAGATGCAAATGTTCTGGAGAAAATGAAAGATTTCTCATGGTGAAAACAGCCCGAACTCACAGTGGATTTGCTAACGGAGCTATGGGAACAGCCAAGATGGTAGTTAGAGAAGTTGTCTGAAAGGAAAAGGAAAAAAAAAAGAAAAAGGAAAAAGAAAACAAATAGAAGAGAAAATAAGCATCAAATATCAAGAGATACTTCACTCCAGTTTCTTGACAATCTTGTGTTTGATCCACCAGGCCACCTGGAGTGCTCTGTAATATTATTTTGTCCAATGTATAATTTATATCCTCTGCATCATATTCCTAAGCTATTAAAGGCGGAACACAGACAAAGGATATTTATAGAAATTCTAGTACTGCAATAGTAAGGGAATATAAAAGTACTATTCTTCAAGGATTCTATTTCAGGCTAAAAATGAGAGCAGGATATTGGAAAACCCGCACATATAGCACTTAACATAAATTATTTAATTCATTTAACTTCAAAACTGCTTTAAAATAGCTCCATCAGAGGCAGTAATTACACATATTTAAATCTAGCTAGAGATTGCTGATTGAGAATATTGACATGGATAGCAAGATGTTTGTGTATGAGAACAGGCAAGGGAAGGGTAGTAAAAAAGACCTGGGTTCCAATTCTAGCAACACCATTCATTGCATGATGTCTGTGACATTAAGGTTAGGAAATGAAATTTGGGGATAGTAATGCCTACATCATAGGATGGATATGATTAAATAAGATTGAAAATAATATGAGTAATGTCCATATACTAATACCTGTAATATAGTCTATTTCATAAATTCTGTTTTCACCCCTAAAGGCATTTGTTCTTTCTGACTCTTATTTTCTCTGTACTTTTTTTTTTAACAGGAGGGAAAGGATAAAGTACCTTTGAATACTGAATGGTGTACACTTACCATGCTACTAGAAACCAGAAAGTAAATGTGTTTTGTTTCCTGGGATGGTGCTACTCTCATCCACTGTACACCTGATTCCTTCCTCCTCCTCTACCTTTACCTCAGCTACTTTAGGGGGAAAAAATGATTTGGAGTGAGGCCAAGCTCTCCCTATTCTAAAGGGGACCAAAGGTCATACACACACATTTGAGCATGCTGGTGATCTTCAGGAAGGAAAAGGATTCAAGCCTTTTTTACTCTGCATATGTAGACACCCACGTCACTTTCTTTCTTTTTTTTGGATCTCTTGTACTGGCTGAAACCTCTATCACAATATTAAAAAGAAGTGATAGGACTGAGTATCCTTGTCTTGTTCCTGACGTTCAAGGGAAAGTATTTGGGTTTTTCTCCATTAAAATATGGTATGAACTGCATGATTTTCATAAATGCCCTTTGGTAGATTAAGGAATGTGTCTCCTATTTCTAGGTTGATGAGTTCAGGAATGGATGTTGAATTTTGATAATTTTTTTTTCTACATTTTTGAGATGATCATATTTTTTAAATCTGTTAATATGGTTAATTAAATTGACAAAGTTTAAATATTAAGATAGTAAGCCAATCTTGCATTATTAAAATAAAAGCATTTTGATCATGATCTATTATCCTTTTTTTATATGATTTGATTTGAGCTAGGCAAATTGTATTTTTTTTTTAAAGATTTTATTTATTTATTTGACAGAGAGAGACACAGCGAAAGAAGGAACACAAGCAGGGGGAGTGGGAGAGGGAGAAGCAGGCCTCCTGCGGAGCAGGGAGACTGATGCGGGGCTCAATCCCAGGACCCTGAGATCATGATGGTAGCCAAAGGAAGATGCTTAACGACTGAGCCACCCAGGCACCCCTAGGCAAAACTGTATTAAAATTCTTTGCATTTGGGGGCACCTGGTTGGCTCAGTCGGTTAAGCCTCCAAGTCTTGGTTTCGGCTCCAGTCATGATCTCAGGGTTGTGAGATCGAGTCCCAAGTGGGACTCTGAGCTCAGCATGGAGTCTGCTTGTCCTTCTCACCTTCCCCCGTCCCTCCCTCCATCCCGGATCTCCCCTACTCGCACCACTCACACACTTTCTCTCTATATTAAATAAATCTTAAAAAAAATTTTTTTTTAATTTATATTCATGGAAGATACGTCTCTAGTTTATTCTTCTTCTAATTTCTTTGTCTGGTTTTAGTATCAGAACAACACTGACCTCATAGAATGATTTGGGATGTGATCTTTCTTCAAGTTTATGGAAGAATTTTTGCAAAATTGTGTTATTGCTTTCTTAAATACTGGGTGTAATTCACTACCAAAACAGCTTGGCCTGGAGTTTTCTTTGTGGGAAGGTTTCTCATTACAACTCAATTCCTTTAATAAATACAATGCTATACAGGTTATCTACATCGTCTTTTATGAATGTTGGTATTTATTGTCTTTCAAATAACTTTTCTATTTCACCTAAGTAGGTGAATTTATTGGCATAAATTTGTACATAATATTCCATCAATATGTTTTATATACATAACATCTGTATTGATGTCCCATTTGTCATTGTAATATTGGTAATAAGTGTCTTCTCCGCTCTATGCAATCTAACTAGAGATTTATCAAATTTATTGATATCCTTAAAGAAGCTGTTTTTAATTTTTGATTTGGTTTTGGATTTTTTTCCCTATCATTTGCTATTGTTTTTTGTTTTCTATTTCACTTATTTCCACTGTAGTCTTTTTAATTTCCTTTATTGCTGACTTTAGATTTTATTTGCTCTTCATTCTGATTTCTTAAGATGGAAGCCAAGGTCGTTGATTTGAAAAGATTTTTTCTTAATAGTAGATATTTAAGGCTACAAATTAATCTCTAATTCTGCTTTAGCAGCATCCTGAACATTTTGACATTTGGTGTTTTCATTTCATTGAGTTCAAAGTACTGAATTTTAAAAATTTCTTTTTTGATCTTTTTTTGGCCCACAAGTTATTATTTGGGAGTGTATTATTTAATTTCCCATGTTTGGGGATTTTTCAGGTATCTTTGTTATTGATTTCTAATTTGGTTTTATTGTGATAAAATAACATATTTTTTACTTGAATTACTTTACCTTTTTTGGGGGGGGGTGGGGAAAGGAGCCCAGAATATAGTCTATCTTGGCAAATGTTCTGTGTGCACATCAAAAGAAATATGCAAATGATTTAATTTGAAATTAAATTTTAAATCTATACTCATTTTGGTTTTGTCTTTATTTTCCTGGAGGGAAATTAGAGCAGCCTACAGTGACAAGCAAGGACAGTAGCAAACTCTTTGCTAACTGCATGTCGAGTTTTATTTCCTATAGTTACTGCCCTTCATGTGAGCATTTTTTTTATTATGTTATGTTAATCACCATACATTACATCATTAGTTTTTGATGTAGTATTCCATGATTCATTGTTTGCATTTTTAATTATCAAACGTAAAAAGTGATTATAAAAATCAAACTGAGTGCCTGGCTGTCTCAGTCGGAAGAGCATGTGACTCTTGATCTTGGGGTCCTGAGTTTGAGCCCCACGTTGGGTGTAGATATTACTTAAATAAATAGATATTTTTAAAAAATCAAACTGAGAGGTTTTGAAACTTTGCAAAGAGATAGCATAGTACTTCACTGCTTAAATCACCCTGATACTTCCTATTGAATTTAAATTTCACATGACTCATGTAATGCAGTCCTATTAATTATCTTAAAATTTGAAGTCTGTGTGACCTACAGATCTTTCATGATCTTATCTTTTTTTCTCTTGGCATTTGGGCCTTCTGTTTCTTGTACGTACAAAGTTATCTCCTACAGCAAAGCCTTCATACACATTATTTCTTCTGCTGGAATTTTTTTTCCATGATTATTATATGGCTGGCTTCTTTTCAACATTCAAGTCTCAACTCAAATATTACTTCCCTAAGAAGTCTTTCTTGCCTATGGTAGCTAATGTTGTGGGCTTACCCACTGTGGTAGTCATCAGAATTTTAAGATGCCCCACAATTACCTGTAACTTTGTATAATCGACTGTCTTTGAGTATGCATGAGTCCTGTGAATATGTTGGGATATCACTGTCATCATTATGCTATGTTATTTAGCACAAGGAAGTATACAGATGTAATTGTGTCCTTAATAAGTTGACCAGAAATTAATCTAAAGGGCAATTATCTGGAGTGGCCCTGAGCTAATCAGGCAGGCCCTTCGAAAGCAAAAGTATTCTTCTGTTTATGTGGAAGAAGCAATCTTTTTGTGAGATTCTATGGTGGGAGTCACGCAGCATGGACCTGAGGGCAGCCTCAAGATGCTGATATTACCTCCAGCCAACAGCCAATAAGGAAACAAGGACCTTAGTCCTACAATTGCAAGGAACTGAATTCTGCCATCAACATGAATGAGCTTGGAAGAATACCCTGAGCACCACATACATGAGAATGGAACTTCAGTTCACATTCTGATAGCGGCCTGATGAGACCTTGAGCAGATGGCTCCATTAACGCATGCCCAGACTCCTGACCTAGGAAAACTGTGAGTTGATAAATTGTGCTGCTTTAAATTGCTAAATTCCTGGCAATCTGTTATGCAGAAATAGAGAATAAATACACTCCAGACCACTCTCTATCACACTGCTTTGTTTTATTTTCTTCAGAGCTTAAGACTCTTTGAAATTATCTTATATGTATTTCTTGTTTATTTCAGTTATCTACCCCTAGAATATACATTCTACTAGAAAAGCAATTTTGGTTGTCATTCTGCCAGGTTGATTCTGGCTATTTTGGCTATTTGGGAGGAAGATTGGAGAGAACTATAAATCTGTTTCTGTTTTGCTGTTTAAAAAAAGAGAAGCTAATATACACTGTGTAATATTGAAATTTTCTCAGTGGGACAAAATAATCTTTCTTTGGTATTCTTCAATTTACTAAATAATTAAATATGAAAGAAAGACTAAAAATTCTTGAAAATGAGAGAAGCACCAAGCCAAAATTTCACATAAATCAGAGGCATGCAGCTCTGTTATTTTTCAAATAATACAATTGTTATGGAAGCCATGCAACATTTCTGCACAGAATTTTATTTTGCATAATGAATTTTTTTTCTTTCTCTCTTTCTCTTTCTCTCTCTCTCTCTTTTTTTTGGATTTCACCCTCTGTAGTTATTGTGACCACATGTGGTGCTGGTGCCAGAACATTCCTCCCTTGTATGTTTCATGCCCAATATGATCCTCATATTCAGGGCTTCCAGCAGATTCTGTCTGTTTTGTGAATTCTTGCTATTGTTATCCTGGAAAGGTAATCAGCAACTGCCTGTGCCAAAGAGGAGGGAGAGAGAGAGCTACATCATTGTCCTTTGTACTCATACGGGAAGAACCGAACTATGGCGCACTCTTTACTTTTTACTGAACTAGCAAGTGAAAAATATATTGTTCATTGTTTTTAATCACCATATTTTCAGGTAATCTATTCCCTTGGGTAAAAATTCTTCAAGCCTAGAACTTTGGGGCCTACTTTGCACAATAGTGCAAAGTCTTAGAACTAAACAAAGAAATGTTGCATTTCTTATCACCTTGAATTCAAATGTATTGCAACATCCGGGCTATGTTCTTCCTGTCTAATGTTTGTGGCTGTTAACAACTGTAAAATTCTGTAATCAGCAAGCTCACCCTCAAATCCTAGGTCTTTACAAGGTCACCGATTATTTTGGATGAACATGTCAGCTGGTCAATCTGTTGAAATTTCTAAATCCCAAACCGTCCATTTAAACCAGTTTCAATAACATCATCTGAATCTTGAAAGCCAAGATTTAAAACCTGGCTAATAGTTTCAGATATATGTGTCGAAGTATTAATCAGTATCTCTTTCATATGAGTTAAAGAATTCCAGAGCTCACCCTCTTCAAAAGAAATATGTCTCCCACTGATCCTCATTGGCACCTAAAATTTTATCATTGAATCAAAAAAAATTGTGCTCAAGATTTACTGCTTACAAAATGATGAAGGTAATATACAAAATCTCTCATATATTGCTTTTTTGTTCCCTGAAACAGAAATCCAGTTTAACCTGGTAGGCAGAAAAGCATATTGGGAAGGGAATAGCTAGGGAGTCCTGGTTTAAATCTTGCCTCTATCTCTTATTAGCACAGTCTTGAAAACTTCTGGGCCAGAGTATCCTCAAATGTTAAAACCAAATACAATAACACTTATCTTACTAGACTATCAAAAATATATCAGATATCATAAGACAAAGACCAAAACCAAACACGATTATTAGTAGCTATTATTATTATTATTTTAGGTGACCTGCTAAGGCATTTATTGAGTATCTTATATATGCAGTTCACTAGAGAGACACGAAAATGGAATGGGTTTATTTTATGTGTCTTCCAGGACAAAATTAAGAATCAAATAAGGAAACTCTAGGAAGGGACAAAGTTCACTTCATTCCAAAGAAAGGAAAAAATAAATTACTACTTATCTGTGAAAATGAATACAGGGAAACATCACTAAAATGGAGTTGGGAGGCCAGAAAGGGGGAACTCTCCTGTCCTACCATTTGTTGTCAATGGCAGATCTCAGCTGGAGGAGACATACCTTGTAAATTGATACTACTTGATGGCCCCAGCCAGAGGAAGAAAGGTTTTCTCCCCTGGCAGCAGCCCAGTGGATGGATGAGAGATTGTCACAACTCAGCTAAAGAAAAGCCACTACACTTCAAACTCTCACTTTAGTCCAATGGCCTTTTTGTTTATAAAAGCCCTTCCAAACTCCCCCTTTCCTCTATAAAAGAGTGTTGCTCTCCTTTGTTCTCAGGCCTGCCTGTGGTTTTGCCATAGCTTGCTTATCCCTGACTGCAATTCTCTGCTATTCCTTAATAAACATTTTGCTGGTAAAATAACTGACAATTTTATTTTTAAGGTTAACAAATCATGTTAGTATTGTTGTTGCTATTATTTATTGACTGACTGCTTCCTAGAGGCAAGATACCATGCTAATTGCTTTCATGTATTGTCAACCCCATAGTTGTTCCTATTTTATGGCAAAACATATTGACCAAGGTTAAAAAGAGCTATAGAGCTATGATTTGACCACAGGTATGTCAGATTACAGAGAGGATAACAAATGGGGCCTATAGGACTGCTGACTTGTAAGTACGATGTAATTCTCAATTAGACTTTGTATAACTTCACTTAAGTTGCTAAAGATTTATTAAAGTACATGGAGTCTGGAATAGTTATCATGGAGGTCTTACCCGATACTGTGACATTTATTTCACATGGACATTTGGAGAACTTTGAGGATGTCAAATAACAGAGCTGTAAAATTTGAAGAGTATTTTGGAATATTATGATTTGTAATAAGAAAGATATAGTTAGTCTTTGTCCCCTATTCTGGCACAGAGCTCTCCATAACCCTTGTAATTTCCTAAGTGGTGGGAGAAATAAAGTGTCTTTTGTCATATTAATGAGGTGACTTTTGGAAAGCACCTAAGGGTGGGGGCTGGTGCCAGTGGAATCCATACACATGATTAGAGGGTTGGAACTTTCAGTCCCACCCCATTGACCTCCGGAAAGGGGAAGGGAGGCTGGAGATTAAATCAATTGCCATTGGCCAATGATAAAATCAATCATGCCTGTGTAATGAAGCCTCCATTAAAAACCCAAAAGGACGAGGTTCAGAGAGCTTGAGTGGGTGAACACATGGAGATGGGAGACAGTAGTGTGCCTAGAAGAGGGCATGGTAGCTCTGTTCCTCTTCCCACATTCCTTGCTCTATGCATCTCTTTCATCTAGCTGTTCTGAGTCTCTTCCTTTTATAATAAACTGGTATAATAAGTAAACTGTTTCTCTGAATTCTGTGAGCCACTCCAGGAAATTAATCCAACCTAAGGGTGTGTGTGGGGGGGATCTTATAGGACCGAACCCTCAGTCTGTAGAATCTGATGCCATGTGGGTAGTGTCAGAATTGAGCTGAATTCTCAGACATGTTGCTGGTATCTGAGAATTGCTTGTTGTAGGTATTGGAAAACTCCCTCCTCCAGGTTGGAATTGGGTCTCAGACATCAAAAGAATTTGCAAAACTGAAAACAGTAAGAGAAGGGCATAGTTGTGGATTAGAAGATCACCACAACATCACAAATAGTTATGAATCCATGTTCAATAAAAGCATCCCATGAATGATGTAGAAAGGTATGAATGACTTTACAAGAATTATACCCATAATAAGCCTCTAATAGCTGCTGATGGTAGTGGTAATGGCTAAGCAATTTAAACCAACATGACCTAATAAAATTAAATGAATTTATTTGCACATCTATGTATCTATCTAGTCATCATCTCAGGGTGCCGCAATCCTATATGAATGTCAAAGACTGGGGCTGATTCTGTCCAGCAAGTATTTTAGTTAACCCTCACTCAAACTTTATCCAAAGAGGGCAAGATATCATCCTACAAGGCTTTTTTCATTTGTTATTCAAATTTGACCTGCACAGTTCTGGCTACAAAGGTTAAACTTGAGTGAGACAGCTTGGGTACTTTTCTTGGTAGATCTTGTAAGGTTTTGCACACCTGAGTAGATTGGGCAACTGCCCGAGGAGTATGGCTTTCAGGACACCAACATGAACTCATGTCCTGCAGACAGCCTTCCAGTCTTCTGAAATGGTGGCACTGGGATTCTATCAATGGAACTTTAATTTTTAGGTCAAGGTGCTAATTCTAGTAAAGAGAGATTGGCTGGATTGTTCTGGTCACAAAGATTTCATTGTGAGTTTCTGTTCCTTTTTTAAAACAAGTTTTGATAAGAGGAAATCAAAAATCTTTAATGGGGAGGAGTGAAGTGGAAGAAGGAAATTAGGACTTTCAGAATGTGGGTAGATGTTACAAAACAGGCATTTAGTAGAAAGAGGATACTTAAATCAGACAGCAATCTATTCAATTTAAGGATTCAGTAGAGCTAAAATCCCTGAATTTTAACATTTCTTTGAGCTAGATAACAATGTCTAACAAATGAAAATTTTCATACCTTTAAAATAAGTAAATAAGTAATAATCATACAATAAGTAAATAAGTAATAATCATACATCATTGAATTTGTGGAGTTCAAATGAGGTAGTTTATGAAAATTGTTTTCTACAAATGTTGTTTATCCTGCCTTAACCAAAATAATTTATTTTCTTCTCAAATTTGCCGAAGTCCCAGAAATTATCCTTGTGGGTCTTATATTCTTTTGAACATAATTAATTTTAATTAGGTTATTGATTTTATATTTATCATTATTATAGATGTATTTATCATGTTTTCAATGTTAAAATTATTTTTATTGCTATCATTTAATTACTAAACATTTATTGGTTCTATTACTAGGTATTATTGCAGTTGTATGTGAGTTTAGAAATGTGAGAACAACACATCAAACGATGTTTTGGAAAAATGTGTTTTAGCTTGATGATCAGGTATTGATAATAACTGAGTAATCCTCTGAAGGTTTACATTTGATACTTAACAAAAAATGAATCTAGCATGTGTTGTTCTCCCAGTATGACATTTTTTTTTGGCATGATCTGTGAAAATTTATGAAGTCATGCAATTTTAGATAAATCTGAAAGACACTTGGGGAAACATTTAGTGTAACCCCTCAATTTATAGGCGAAGGAACCAAGGCCCCATATTTATATTGTCTATTACCCAAGTTACAAAATAGAATATGTAGTTTGATGTGTACTTATATACATATAATCATAGATAATAATCAGAAAGACAATACACAACATGTCAGTTGACCACAGGCTGTCATCGGGAACACTCTTCCCCACTCCTCCCTTCCACTCTTAAACAGTAAACCTCTCCTTATTTAAAGTTTCTGCTCAGTTGCTTTTCCTTAGAGAAGCTGTCCCAGTGTATGTCTAATATACACTCCCTTACTTGGTCGAATGGAATGGAATGTATATAGAATGTTTTTAGTATTCAGTTTCACATTTAAAAAAAATATTTTTTTTGTGGAAAAATCACTTAAATGGAAATCTACCCTCCTAGCAAATACTCAGGTCTACAATATATTATTGTTTACTGCAGGTATAATGTTGTACAGCAGATCACTAGAGCTTAATCATTTTGCTTCATTAAACACTATGCCCATTGATTATAATTTCACCTTTGCATGTTATTATTCTCTCATTAATGTGTGTATCCCCGCTAATCCATGTGTTCCCATACCACAAGGGCACTCATTGCCAGATGTTTCTCACCATGGAGTTCCCGAGGCCGAACACAAATATTGGCTCATTATATCTGCTCAATAAATATTTATTGAATTAGCAGTAAATAACAAGCAAAATGTAATCCAATGCTATTTTGAAAATGATCCTACAAAAACCCAGAATTTTGAGGGAGATTTTTCTGACTACATTGTTCAGCCTGGTGGTCTTTAGAATCATGTCAGTCCCCAGTTTATTCCTAATCATAAATATTTCTGGAAGAATTCTTAGATACCTGTTCTGCCTGTATCACAGAGTAACCCTGTGTGTGTGTGTGTGTGTGTGTGTGTGTGTGTGTGTGTGTGTGTTGAGAGAGAAAAAAGAGGGAGGGAGGGAAGGTGAGAGAGGGAAAGAGATGAAGGAGATAAGTAAAGCATTAAGAAGCAGAGATCAACTTGTTACATAGAAGGGGACAAGTTCAATAAAAGAGAAAATGAGTAACATTTGTGGTGAGACCCTAATATTAAAGACATTAAAATGTAAAGTATGGGGAATATGTGGATAATAGTCATTTTAGCCTCACACTGTATGAATCTATATCTTATATGATAGAGGATGTGATAATACCACTTTTCTAAACATAAAATAACAGTAATAATTGTATTATATTTGAAGTTCACTCTGATGTATGTCCATTCTTTGATTCAAATCTCTATTCTTATTAACCCCATTTCAAAGCAATAAAGTGAGCTTAATAATAATAACTTATGTAGTACTTATTATATGGTCAGGTACTCTTGCTAAAGCATATATGTGTATAAACTTATTCACAAAAAATTCATGATGCAGGTATACTTCTTTTCATTATCCTGAAGTAGGAACTGAGTCCCCGCTGAGCAAGGAGCCCAATGCAGGGCTCGATCTCAGGACCCTGGGATCATGACCTGAGCCAAAGGCAGCCACTTAACCGACTGAGCCACCCAGGTGCCCCAGGATTGAGTCTTAAGTAAACTTATTGTAATGTCATAAAACGACTTGGTTGCTCATCCTGAATTTCCTCTCTGCCTCCTTCCCACTTACTGGGAAATGCAGAATGGGATCAACTGTTGAATCAGCCTCCTTGAATCCAGAAATACGAGCCACATTTTAAGGATCCTTGGATAACATTGTGGAGTAGAACAATTCACCTACATTTGACCACCCACCTAATTTTGGGTTGTTACATCTGAGGGAAAGAAACGTTTATCTTATTTAAGCCACTGTAACTGGTAGTGAATTTATTACAGGACATTACCCTGTGCTCTAACAGCAAACAAACAAACATGCCTTCTACCCAGTATTTTGGGGATAGGTAGAAAGGTCTTGAACCAGGTAGAACTGAGCTAAAGTTTCAGATAGAAGAAAACCCTCACGAGCAGTATCATGGTCTTGTCACAACAGCAAAATCATGGCTTCCCATTTCTGCAAGGAAGAGATATATACTCTATTAAATGTGCCATATCTCAGAATCTCAATGCTGCAGGCCAATGTATCTAATATTGTCATCATGTGAATAGATCCATCTGCTGAAATAGATTAAAATGGACCAAGATCTTGAGCCTGATGTATAAAAACAATGCCAATTTTTGAATTTACAATAAGAAATGATTGTCATACAATCAGATAGTCAAGTTCATGTAACCAATTTATTTTCTTCATGTAGTCAAGATGAACGGGATGCCAAATTATAATCAGAAGCTACTGCACAGTTTTATGAGAACTGGATATACTGAAAGCCTATATAAGCAGCCCCTTGAGTCCCTGTAGGCAGATGCATACAGGAAGCCAAATCTTAATCAGAGGTTGCTTCATGACCATGGACTCAGATGTGAGGAGTTTGATGATTCAGACGTCACATGGTGCAACTTACAGCCGTGATTCTCTTGGCAATGGGAACAGCTATGCTCTCGCACATCTTTAGCTAAGAGCACTCTCATAATGGTAAGCCATTTCCATCTGCGTTTCCAGATTCGGAGTGGCTTTATCATGAGGATCAGTAAAACTCAAAGTCAAAACAAAGGCTAAGGGTTCTATCCACTTCTACCCTATTTGTTTCCACTTGGTGTGTTTGCCTCATTTTCCTGTGATTCTTCTTCTGATCCACTTGGTCTGTTTTTAGCCCTGTGACTACATTACTTTGAACTAACTTGCCATGCTTTTGCTGCAGTCAAGTTAGTTGATTTACTGCTAAGTTTTCAAAGGGCAATCTTGTTTCAAACATTTCTACATTGTGAGGGCCCATAATTAGAGCTTTCTGTTACTAACAACAAAAGAAACTTTTTCCAGTTACTTTTTAAAAGAGAAATATTAAGGTCAAGTACTATAGATTATCAAAATTTTATCACTCCTTCTTTTGTCTACTCTGAGATTTAACTTTGTTTTTAGCTTCTTACGGCATTCAACCATATATTGCTTTATAATTTGATAATTTTTATACCTTTATAGTTCACACTTCAGGTTGCAAAGTGGTTTAGGGAATTAGCTATTTGTGATTCATCATTGTGGTCATTTCAACACTTAGGACAATGTTTTACAAAGATAGGCTCAATCAGCATTTGAATAATTGATTCAATTAAAAATTAATGACAACAATTGAGGTGAAAAGAGTGCTAAGGTCTTTTTGTCCATAGCTAGTGGGATTTGGCTAACACCTTGACAATATTTCTTAGTCAATACACATCACTTTATATAAAACACTGTACATTCCTCAGAAGATAATAAATTCATATGATTATACATTACATCATCATATGCTAACATTACCACCATGATAATGACCTAAAATGTGCGCTTAAAATATGCATTATTTCAATTATTTTCCTCAAATGTTCTGAGGTGCCAGTAGTAGTTATCCCTCTTTTTTTAAAATTTTATTTTATTATGTTATGTTAATCACCATACATTACATCATTAGTTTTTGATGTAGTGTTCCATGATTCATTGTTTGCGTATAACACCCAGTGCTCCATTCAATATGTGCCCTCCTTAATACCCATCACCAGGTTAACCCCTCCCCTCTAGAACCCTCAGTTTGTTTCTCAGAGTCCATAGTCTCTCATGGTTCGTCTCCCCCTCTGATTTTCCCCCTTCATTTTTCCCTTCCTGCTATCTTCTTCTTCTTTTTTTAACATATAATGTATTGTTTGTTTCAGAGGTACAGGTCTGTGATTCATCAGTCTTACACAATTCACAGCGCTCACCATAGCACATACCCTCCCCAGTGTCTATCACCCAGCCACTCCATCCCTCCCACCCCCCACTATTCCTCTTTTCAGAGACAGAAACCAAGGCATAGAAAGAAGTCATTCATGGTCCCCTGTTATTTCTGAAATCAAATTTCGTACCCGATGAGATGACATAGCCTACGCTTCCAACTCCGCGCTAGCCACCTGCCTCCTGGGTTTTCAGAGATGATCTCGTTTAATCTCCTCACTCATAGATATGAGGTAGTTAATGAGATAAAAAAGATGATGGTGTTCTCCCATAGTTATGGCTTAAGTAAAGGGTTTGGTGATTTGTGTGGGTAGGGAGGCATCATAGATCAGTTGGGCAGTTCTTCTGTTTAGTCTTTATATCATGTTCTTCTACCTCTGCTCTGTCTGCTATTGCTTATTCTGCTCTCTGTTCTTTCTTGTAAAATATCAGCATCCGCCATGGCTCAGTCCTCCATCACATCTTCTACTCAACACACCTGCCTTTGCCTCACTTGCCTGGCTTATCTCTCTAACTCTCTCTCTGTTCACCATCTTTGGATGTATTTAGTTCCTTGCTAGACACACACACACACACACACACACACACACATTTTCCATTACAAGGCTTTTCCATAGTCTCAGCTCAAATTGGGTTTTTCCCAGGAAGCTCTTTCTGACCCCTCCCTGCCATATGATCTCAGCATTTTCTTTTTCACAGCACTTATTTCAGTGTAATGTAATGTAATGTAAAGTAACTATTTATTTATTTGTTTACAGGTGAAAGAGATGCCAGTTCCCTGGCTGTCCCCAAGTCCCCTGGAATAATAGCATCATAATTTTCTCTAATATTTAAGTACAAATGGGTTGAACTTTCACTCCTCACACATGGAAGTCCAGACTATTCCAAATATTTTAGGAATTAATAGGGAACTGAAATTTCTCTCGATCACTTCTGTGCACAAATCCCTATGATGGCGGCATGCAAGTTATATGCAGTCTTGCTACCTAAACCTTTGGACACGTTTTTAACCCCTCCTTGCTCCCCATAGGTTATGACCCTTATTCTTTTACTGAACAGAGCAAAAGTGTTTCAAAGTTGCCTCAAAAGTTGGGGGCACTGATAGTGGTGGTGGTAGTGGGTGGAGTGGTTTCACATTCTAGCACAGCAAATTAAATATGCTCTTGGAATCACCTACTAGAAACACTTAGTGAGCATTACAAAAATCCTGTTTGGGTCTCACCCAACCAATGAAATCAGACGTTCTGGTGGTGGAGCATCAGCTTTTGTTTTTGTTGTTGTTTTAATTTACCTAAGTTATTTTAATATGCAGCTGGGTTTGAGAATCACTGAGTAAGTCCATTAAATCACTCTAAGGGGGGCGCCTGGGTGGCTCAGTTGGTTGAGCGACTGCCTTCGGCTCAGGTCATGATCCTGGAGTCCCGGGATCGAGTCCCGCATCGGGCTCCCTGCTCAGCGGGGAGTCTGCTTCTCTCTCTGACCCTCCCCCCTCTCATGCTCTCTCTATCTCATTCTCTCTCTCAGATAAATAAATAAAATCTTTAAAAAAAAAATCACTCTAAGGACCTGATTTTTCATACTAAGAAAGTTCATCAAGATATTTTTGTAAATAAACACAGTCTCCCCTGACTTCCTGGCTTTAATAAAAAACATTCTTTCCACTATACTAGGTTGATTTATTATTTCATTTCTATTTCTTTTGCTAGATTCTAAGCTCCATGAGGACAGGATTAAAATAATTGTCTTGTTCATTATTGTTTCCCAGGAAGAAAAAAATCCCACAGTGCCTGAGACATATTAGTCACCCAATAAACATTTGTTGAGTGAGTCAATGAATTTACAGTTTCAGAAAATTTGTGATAGAATATTTATCCATTTGAAAATTGATGTGGAAAGAATTAAAAATATATATTTACTGATATTATATTAGTAGCTAATATTTTTATTAAAAAATGCTTCCTTAGGAGTTTAGGAATATAAATTTGCATTACGAGTAACTTTGATTTCTCGTAAAATTATCCTACTAGCTTATTAAATTTAATTGCAGGCAAGGAATTGGAGAGGAAATAAACTGCCTTTAATCTTCCAGTCTTTCAAACACTGACTCTAAAGTGACTGGAATAAGAAAAAGAATTTCAGACAGTGGGGGATATTATCAAATATATTTTCGCAACAGGAAACAGGGCAAACAGATTTGGGGACTTTAGCAGGAAGCCTCTAGCAAAGATCTGCTGCCATATGAGAACTGAGAAAGAGGACAGTGGGTCAACCCTTGTCTGATACTTGTATGGATCTTCTTAAAAGTGGGGGAGGGGAATGGGCTTTTTCCACAGCTGAATTCCAGATGTATCCAAAGGAACACATTTTACGCTCACTGATGTCAACTGTCTCCTGACTCCTTCGCTAATTATTACAGATTGGGCATTGTAAACCCATGTCAATTCAGGCAACAATTCTCAATGTTTTTGGTGTATGGTGCCAGTCTGATCTCTGCTTCATAGCTTAATAATAGCAACAATAAAAAATAGTGCCATGTAATGAGCGCCTACTGTTTGGCATGTCTTTGCATACATTATCTATTGTAACATCACAGCTAAACCTGGCAATTACCATCAACATTTTACAGACAAAACCAAGGACCAGGGCGCCTGGGTGGCTCAGTTGGTTAAGCGACTGCCTTCGGCTCAGGTCATGATCCTGGAGTCCCGGGATCGAGTCCCACATCGGGCTCCCTGCTCGGCGGGGAGTCTGCTTCTCCCTCTGACCCTCCTCCCTCTCATGCTCTCTGTATCTCATTCTCTCTGTCTCAAATAAATAAATAAAATCTTAAAAAAAAAAAAAAAAAAAAAAAAACCAAGGACCAGAAGGTATAAAGAGGTTGCTCGTGTTCAGAGTTAGTAAACAGTTCAATAGCTTCTCAGACTGAGGGTTTCTTTATAGCAGTGTTTCCTGCCAAACCTAGGAAAGAAATCCTTAAAGAATGAAGGTCGGGATTAAATGTGAACATGCTAATTTCAGTTCTTCTTTCCAGTGCCCTGGTCTACATAGTGTCCAAACAACAGCTCCATTCAGGCCAGCTTTTGGACAATTGAGCTCTCCAGTTAACTGACTAGCCCACAAATAAGTGAATTGTCAGTTTGCTCTTTTAGAGTCAAAACATATGATTTATTAAAAACACACCCATGGTTTTGTTGGTCTCAGCATTGCAGTTGAGTACAATTATTAAATAAATTAGTGCTCTAATGGCTTTTGTGACTTCTATATCTCACTCGGTCTACTTTACGGTACTTTGGAGATTTAATGGTTAAAAAAATATATATTTATCTTGTCCAGCCAAAAACATGTTTCCTAACCCACTATCTAAGAAAGGTTTCAGACATAAGAGGCAGGGAGATGGCCAATTCAAGCCTTCTTCCAGATGTTTGTGTTTTGAGACAGCCAGTGCTATTTACCAGCTGGAATGTAATTGGATTTGGGAAAGGATAATTTCCACCATGAAACTTGAATAACTCATTACTTTAGCCTTCAAGACAAGATCCCTGGTAGAGATCTAATCCCAAAACTCTAGAAGAAAACAAAAAACAGAAAACAAAACAACCAAACAGCCTTCCAAAAGGAAGATGTAGGAACTGTAGTACACTGGAGGTTTGGTTTCTCAAAGACAGTGATGCTGAAGGATCGATCAGTGAGACACAGAAAATACCTTATGCTGTGATGGTACTCAAGCTGTGACAGACAGTTGTTATTTTCACACCGTAATGTCCACAATATGAGTCTCTGCCTGGCTGCTAGTCTTTGCTCACACTGCTTTCCCAAACCACAGCAAGTTCAGTCTAACTTTCAGGATTGACCTGGGCCGAGTCCTTAGGGATCTTCTAACTCAAGACAGAACCAATGTAACTAGTATTCTAGGGCTCAGCCTCAAGCACTGACTGTGTACCCAGTTCAACCCTATTTCTGAGATGTGGACCACATTTGTACCTCCTATTTGGTAACCAGATCGCTGTTTTGTTCCTTGTATTTTGCTTTTTTTATTTGAGGTCCCATACCTCTGAAACTGGGATCCAAAATTATTCTTTTAAAGCCAGTTGCTAGAAACTAACATTCTGGCCTCGGCTCCTTGCCTTTATGCTTGTGGGATTTTTACTCAGTTGCAGAGTTTTGCTAATACCTACTCGCTACCTAGATGCCTATCACTTGCTCTGAATTCCTATCCCCTCAGTAAGCCTCTATATCTATTTCTTCCAACCCCTATCTCATAATAAATGCTTCTGGAATACCATTTGTCATTAATTTTTTTTTTTTTTGCATTTGGGGTTATATGGATGGATTGGACTTCCTTCTGCTCACTCATCTCTCCCAGAGCATTTCTGTTTGCCCCATTTCATTGCATCACTAAACTTTGTGCAGACCTGTGACACACAGGATCCCATAAATCCTAGCTGCTGAATATGCACACAAATATCCCCTTCTGGTCACTGTGTGGGATTGCATAACCCCACATGCCATATAGCACTGCTGGCAAATTTTCTCGCAGGAACAATTCCTCTTCCTGGAAATAATCACAACCAGAAGTATTAAATTTTGCAACACCCTGGGAAACCACTTGAATTATTCTTGGAGAGTAAGGAAGATATCAAGTGTCAGTTCTGGAATCAACTTTTGTTAGAGTAAGAAAACTGTGTTTGTGCTATCTTGATCACAGAAATCAAGATTTTTTGAAAAAAATACATGCGCTTATATTGCTTTATATATTTAGGTGTACAGTGCCTAAATTTCCCATTTCAAATTGTGAGTTTATCTGAGCAACGGAGCTGCTTTTCCAGAGGTTTTTAAAATTAAGATAGGTTCTCATTATTTGGGATTCAGCTCAAAAGCAAAATTCTACCCAAATTTCTGGCTCCATATCAAACGCTGAATCTCTAGGCTGCATTTTGTGGTGTCCATTTTGGCTCCTAGAGGCCTATTTTACATAAAGCATTTATCATTAAAATTATAAGAATTATAAGTAAATATATGTATATAGAGAACACATGTATGTATGCACACATGTGTATATTCAAATGATATTTTACAAAATGCATTGGCATGTAATGTTTCATTAAGTCTCAATGTACATTGTAAATTAAATACTATCTCCATTTTATAGATGCAGAAGCAGAACTTTTTTTTTTTTTTACAATTTTATTTATGAGAGAGAGAGAGAAAACGAGCTGGGGGAGGGGCACACGGAGGAGGAGAGCTGAGCAGACTCTGTGCTGAACACAGAGCCCAACGTGGTGCTCAATCTCACGACCCTAAAATCGTGACCTGAGCTGAAACCAAGAGTGGGTCGCTCAACCAACTGAGCCACCCAGCGATCCCAGAGGCAGAAATCTCGAGTGAGTTGATTAAAACCTCTAACCTTGAGCTGATTTTAGGTCCTCTGGTTCCAAATCTCCCACTGTTTCACCAGGTCTCACTCACCAAGCTCACTGCCTTAGTCATCACCCCTCCCTGTGTTGGGTACCAATTTGAAGTATGTCATTCTTTGATATGTATGCCAAAAAGGGAAGACACAGACCACAATTTTAACAAAGCATCCAGACTGGTAAGTTGTAATATTTTATGTCACTTATCCTTGAAGAAAAAATTATTGACTCCCTAGATAACCTAGCATAGAAAATTGTATCATTTCCTCTTACCTAGAATGGGAGAGGAAAGTAGCAAACTCATTAAAACCTGTCCTTGAAAATCAAGGATTGATATTTCGTTCCTTTATTCATTTAGCCAAACAACACACTTTGATTAAGCATCTCAATGGAAATTGAAAATACAAAGATAAGAAAAAGACAGTGCCTACTCTGAAGCTGCTCACAATTTCGTGTGAAGGCTGAAAATGGTTTTAATAGAAGTATCTGCAGAAGGTTATGCCGACTTAGGGAGGGAGATTCCACTCTACTTTTGAAAGCATAAAAAGCCCTTATTGAGTAAAAAGTCACTTAAAGAAGGCAAAGGAGAAAAATATACATCTATTAAGTGAGGAATTCAGATTGAAGTAAGCCCATATAGTAAGCCTTAAAATAATGAAATTTTTATAAAGAGTATTCTGGAATTAATGTGCTTTGGAGAAAGAAGGGTTATACATGAGTCCGGATGTGAACGTAGGACCATTCTAAGAAGAATCACAGATATCACTCTGAAATATTTCTACCTATTCCATACACAGTGGGGCGCCCTCCAAGGTTTATAAACAGAAGCATGGAAGGAGGGCGCCTGGGTGGCTCAGTCGGTTAAGCGACTGCCTTCGGCTCAGGTCATGATCCTGGAGTCCTGGGATCGAGTACCGCATCGGGCTCCCTGCTCAGCGGGGAGTCTGCTTCTCCCTCTGACCCTCCTCCCTCTCGTGCTCTCTGTTTCTCATTCTCTCTCACAAATAAATAAATAAAATCTTTAAAAAAAAAAAGAAGCATGGAAGGAGATCCTGAAATCCCCTGGCCAACTCCCTGAATTGGATTTCCCTCAAAAGCAGAGCCTGAGACAAACATTTTGGTTCAAGCAAGATTTGGGATGCAAAACTCAGGAATCAAGGTGAGAGAATGGGGAGGGGAGATATGTAAAGCGGAAAAGCCAGTAGCAGATGTCAAAACGAGCGGCTTATCACTATGACATCTAGGGCTCAGTTCGGCTTCAGATTTACTGGGAGATACAGAATACACAGATAGTGTTGCCCTATCAACCATGAGGAATCTGGGATATTCATCCACATACTCTTCTCCGTTCACGGAGGATAAATCCAGAACTTCTGGCCTGACCTATACTAGAGCATTCCCATGTGAAAAAGCCTTTAGGTGAAAAGATAAATACTAGCTCTTAGGGAAGCCTAAATTGGGCCTAGTTTGGTAGGATTAGAAAGAAAATCCTGTGGGCTTTTTTTTTTTTTCTTGTCCTACAAAGTGTGAAACTAGCCTATTCTATCCGGGAGGCATCAGCAGAGACCCCCTTGAGGGGGCTGTGAGTTTTATGTCATTAGCGTTTTCTTTCTCGTCATCTCCTTCCATGAGCCTGCCTCCATGGTAAATCTGAAACATGCCCACGCTGTATGGCCCATGATAGAATCTCACTGCCTGCTGAGAGGGTCGGCTTTTAAAACCTGGGGTATCCTAATTGCAGCCAACAGGCTTCTTTTGAATGCCTGTGGGGCTTGGGGAAGCAAACTGTGTGGTTGTTATTTGTCCTCCCTGGGATATACAGTATCAAGAAACAAGGCCTACCTTCCATCTCTTTTGTTGTTCCAGATTGCAAATGACATCCTTGTGTGGGATGCATTAAGACCCTTTGTGTCCTGGTATCAGCCGGAGGCCTGCTCAATGTATACCCTGGCAGCTCTCATTATGAGGAATAATAAGCCACATGTTTCCTTAAGATTTGTTATCTTTTCTCACTCAGCCCCAGCCAATGCGTCTGCTGGGCATTTTCTGAGCCCCGCTTTGCTGCAGCAATGTAGAAGGCGAGATAGCAGAACAGCATTTGTATGGGATCCCAGCTGCAAGCCTGACATCTGCTGAGGATTCTGTAACTTTCTTTGAACATAATTAAATACAATCACTAGCCTCTCCCTTGGCCTCCCACCATAAACCCCATTAGGAAAGGAGAAGAGTCTGACATCAAACCTACGTAGAAAATGCTGAACAATGAGACCAATTCAACCTCAATTCATCCATCCATTTTTGCTGAAGAAGCATTTGAATCATTATTGTCCTAAAATTTGCTCTGCTTTTCTTCCTTCCTTCCTTTCTCCTTCCCTCCCTCTCTACCCACCCTTTTCTTTTTCTCTTTTTCTTTCTTTCATTTTTGTGGTCGGAGGGGAGCCTACACACTTCAGAAATCTTTACAGCATTTATTTCCTCTCTTTCTTACATCCTTTCCTTAAACAAATATTTATTCAGTACATTCCGATACCCATGCAAGATAGACAGCTGCCCTTATGTGTTTAAAGTTCTCATTTAAAACAAGCTCAGAAACACAGAAGCGTGGTTAGTGGGAAAGCCACTGGCCGTGGAGTTAGCTGTATCTGTGTGTAAATGCTCCTCAATTATTTGCTATTATTTCACCCCATGGGGCCTCTTTTCCTTATGTGTAAAGTGGTGGACGCTAGTTCTTAACCTCACCAGGTTGTTGTGATGTAGAAACTAGTTAATAAACCCCAACACATTATAGCTTTCCTTTGTTCCATTTGTCTCAGATGGTCCTTTGAAAAGGGTTAGACACTCCCTGTGTTCTGAATAAATACATGTTGAAAGAGAGAATGTAGGGCAGTGTGTGTGGCCAGTTTAATATATTCCCAAACTCACAAAAACAAAACATTTCAGAGTCAGAAGGGACTTGGTCCACTCCATATAGACGAGGAAACAACTTGAAGCAATATGCCTCAAGTCATACAGCTAGTTGAGGATCGAGAGCTGGCTGACACCCAAGTCTTGTGGCTTCCCTTCAGGGCTCCTTCCCCTCCGTTGCTCTAGAGTCAATTTGAGAATATGGGCACCCAGTCCAAAGTGGAGTGGATACCATGCTGCTCCGTTCCAATCTCTCCCACGCCGGGATGTATCTGCTACTACACATTTTCTTTTTAAAAAGTGTTGGTAACACAATCATTTACATTTTTGTGATAGAGAACATCAATTGCTCATACGGCTGTCTCCCTCCTCCTCTTCTGAGAAAGCTTTCGTGCCACACAGAAGCTGAAAATGATCACTGCTTCCTTTTCTCCCCTCTTCTGAAGCTAAAATATGGCAATGTGATTAACACAGGCTGGTGGTATAGAAGGGGACGTGTTCTGTTACAACTTACAAACTTGTTAAAAAAGGTAACTGAAAATAAGAAAAACAATCCCTACTGTATTTGTTTGCATGTCCTTGCATATATACAAATCTATGTGAGCTCATATACACATACACACAGATACATGGCCACTGCTAAGTAATATTTGAAAACTTTTCCATATGGTATTACTAATTTCCCATACAATTGAAGATTCTCCTACCCCATTAATTTGGCTCCACAATAGTCTAACTTGTGACTAAATGAATGTTTATTTAAGCAACTCCCTCTTGCTGATCATTTAGCCGATTTCCACATTTTATAATATAAATAGCATTTTCATGACCGTCCGTGAAACCAGAGTTGTCTTTCTTTCCCACAGCATATGAGTTTTCTCAAAACACTGCATTTATAATGGTATTACTTTACTAAAGAGCCTGCAAATAGCAAGTCACTTTTATGTAGTTTTACATTTTCCAAGTATTCTTCTTATATTCAATATCTTTTTGACCCTCACAGGGATCTTTTGAAGATGATTGGAGAGCTGTTATTAACTCTATTTTTTTTCAGATGAAGAAACTGAGGATGACAGTTTGACTGGCTAAGCTAGTACATGACATGTCATTAGAGGTTTTGTTTAACTCTGAAGTCTAATAGCTTACATCTTTCTTTTCTTCCTATCTCCCTGCCTTTATCCTTGCCCCACCCACTCCCATTTTTTGGACAAAAGAAGTCATTATCTCTGTCCTTGAGGACACTGGAGGAGAAAGGCAAGTAAATTGACATTTACAGTATCTTGTGAAAAATGCAGTCATGATACAATGAAGGAGTGGCTCTTAAACAGGACTGCTATGAAGAGCTTCCTCGGAAAGGTAAAATTTAAGAGGAGATACTTGGTATCAAGCTCACAATTCTCACTAAGGAGTTTAAAGTTCCCTCTAGCCAATTATAACCTCGCTTTATCTCCACTCCTTTGAAATTACAGTATTACATCCCAATAAGGCAGAGTTCCTCCTCGTCATTGGCCATCAACACTTACCCTCACCCTAAACTCCTTGGCTATATCCATCTTCCACCATGGTGTATACAATCTGTAGTCTTATAAGCGCTTATCCCACTTAATATAATCTTCCAAAACTTCTGTCTCTCTAAATCCTATTCATCACATGGAACCTGCCTCAAGGTTTATGTCTTGCATGAAACTAGAATCAACTCCTTATGGCTGTGCCAAGAAATGCAGCATTCTCAGAGCGTCTTGGAGAAGACTTCATTCTGTAAAATTTTCCATTCTCTTACCACAATTAGATACTAGATTGCCCACTAGAATCAGTTATTGTGACTTGGACCAGGGCTCCAGAGATATTTGGGTATGGTCACTGTCATGAGAAAGTCATTGTCATAGTCCAGGGATAGTGAGATGGTAGCCTTCTCAGAAATGACCTTTAGATGTGTCTTTTTACTTCCCTCTTCCATGTTTCTGTCTTTCTGTAGCTTTCTGAGGAAAGTGAGTATTAAACTATAATGGTCTTGCACATTAATTTCTTAATCTCCTCAGAAGCTTAGAATAGCTTCACAACTGAGACAAAATATCAGAAGGCTGAAGCGATGCCACTCGGAGAGGAGATTGAACAAAGCTGGAGAATGGAAGAATGCCCTTCAGATATACAACAAAGAGGCAGCCTGAGAAGGTGTTGATTGACAAAGAAGTCCACTCAATGGGCTTTGCCTTTGGAAGCCACTTCCCCTCGATTCTCAGAGATTTCTGATAATGCTTGGCAACACTGTTGCTGTTGGAAAT
Source organism: Neomonachus schauinslandi (assembly GCF_002201575.2). Lineage (NCBI taxonomy): Eukaryota > Metazoa > Chordata > Mammalia > Carnivora > Phocidae > Neomonachus > Neomonachus schauinslandi. The sequence continues at coordinate 170,043,244 of NC_058406.1, forward strand.
GGTATTTAGCTTTATGTCAATAGACTTCACTGTAATTAAAATCAGTCAAAGCATTCAGGGGATTTGGGGAACTTTACCATCTTGGCATGAGATCAGTGCACTAGAGAAAAGGCATTTTGGTTGATAGCTAAGCCATACTCCTAGATATATCACTCAAGAACTCAGAATTTTTGGCACTGAAAACAAAAGTACTTAAATATATTGCTGAGGGCAATTTCCATAAACTGAATATGAATTACCAGACCATTATGGAGGGCTCAAAGACAGGCAAGTTATGCAGGTTATTAAAGGCTAAGATGGCAGATATAAATTAAAAAAGCAGCTCCAGATTGATTTTGTATTCTGGAGAGCCTGACTGTCCACACAGAGAAATACATTTAACTTTGTAATAAATACTTGTATTAGCTATCTCTTGTTACATAACAAATTACCACAAATTAAAAAAAAAATAGAACAATGCACATTTATTTTCCCCACATTTCTGTGGATCAGGAGTCTTATCTGGGTTTTCCCAAAGGCTGTAATCAAGGTGACAGCTGGGCTGCATTCTCATCGGGAGGAATGGCTGACGAGTCTACTTCCTACCCCTATGTGAAGAAGTTCATGTAGGTTTTTGGCAGGATTTATTTCCTTGTTGAAGGACTGATGGCCCCAGCTTCTTGCCAACTATCAGTTCAAGGCTGTCCTCAGGTCCTAGGGGTTACCTACAATTCCTTGACACGTGGGTCTTTCCAACACAGCCCTTTAATTTGTCAAGATAGCAAGAAGAATCTCTAGTGTTTGTTGATTAGCAAGGTAGAGTCTCATATATTTTAACACAATCATGAGAGTGATGTCAGATTCATCCCCTTTGCCATATTTTATTGGTTAGAAGCAAATCACAGGTCCCTCCCACAGGCAGGGAGAGGAGATTGCACAGAGCTGTAAGCACCGTGAGGCTTGGCTATACCTAGATCTGTCTGCCACTGTAAGGAATAAAAAACTCATAGTTGCAGGGCACCTGGGTGGCTCAGTTGGTTAAGCATCTGACTCTTGATTTCGGCTCAGGTCATGATCTCAGGGTTGTGAGATTGAGCCCTGTGTTGGGCTCACGCTGGGCGTGAAGCCTGCTTGAGAGTCTCTCTCATCCCCTCTGCCTCTGTCCTTCCCCCCTGCCCTCTCTCTCTAAACAAAACAAAACAAAACAAAAAACAGAATAAAAACCTCAGAGTTGCATATGGATACACTGAGCTCTAAACCCAGGAGTAGTCTTTAACTCTACACCTTTCCTCTCTGGACTCCTACTACAGTTTCTGTCTCTTAGCCCCTAATTTTACCCCTAAAAGTCATCCTCCAGAGAACAAGGTTCATTTAAAATCCAGTTTTAACAGGTCACAGACCTCTGGCCCCTCCTCCTTCCCATCTTGCACCTGCCTCAGGTTAAATCCAGAATGGATGGAACTACTGAACAGGTACAATGTCTCCTCAGTTTTATTTCTAGCATTTTCAGCTCTGCCTCTTATCACACTTCTTGTAGTCCCCTGCATACGGTAGGCTACTTCTCTTAGCATTTGCCTATGGTCACCACTTTCCCTCAAATAATTTCCTCCCCTCCCTCGGCACTTCCTTCATCTGGAAAAATCTAACTTGTGCTTTTAAGAAATTTCTGGCTTCACCTCCTGTAAGAAGGATTCTCCATGATTTCTTTGCAGAATATCTCAAATCGTTTGATGCTCTGCCTACCTCAAGAACTTAGTACTAACCCACTATATTATCTTGATCTTTTTGTTATTCTGTCTCCTCTACTTGCATTTGCACTAAGTGAGGGAAGGATTATGTTTTTCTCCCTTTCATAGTTCCTGATATTTAGCATTGTACAATGTCATTTGAATAAATGGATAAATTAACAAAATAGTTCCGGGCAGTAAACATGTAATTGTCAATTTTTGCTTCAAGATTTTTTGGAACGCACATTCTCCCTTAGATGTCAGTGTGTTGTAACTTTAGTAATAGTATCTGCTTCTACTTTATTGGGTGTTTGAATTTCACCTATTGTTTTAGAAAAATTTCTAAAAGCTTATGAACGTTGGATTTTTGAGATAGGAGTTGCAAATATTATTTATCATTTAATTTTGCCTATTACCCAGTTGGCCATAGTTTTTAAAATTTTATGAAGGCAAATATTTTCTTTTGTGTGTTTCCGTGATGTTATCTTCTCTGGCTGACAGAGAAAATTAAATTGTTCGTGTGCCAAAGTGGAAGAGGGGCACTTACTTCTTCTCTGGCTAACACTCACACATAACGTAATCAGAATAGCCACAGAAGATGTTGCTTGAGTAAACGTACATCTCACTCCGTCTCGCACACATCAGCTATCTGATAAATAGTAGTTGTGACCCACTATTATTTGCATTGTAGCCACACAACACCTATACCTACAAATTCACCCATTCATATATTCCTAATTCAGAAACTGAACATGTTCAAGGTTTTTCTAAAACAATTATGTTTTGTTTCCTTTTTTAACCTATATGGCTTAAAACAAAAATTATTTATCATGCCTCACCAGTCAATGAGCTGTTAGGTTTGCTGGGTGGTTCCCTTGCAAGGCCACCTGGGGCCGTACACGTGACCACAGTCATATGGTTGTCTGCCTAGGGCTGGAGGCTCCCACAACCTTCACTCCCATGTCTGGTGAATGAGTGCGGACAGTTGACTGGCGCCTCTCTCCACACGGTCCCAGTGTTCTAAGGAGACAAGTACGGAAGCTACAAGGCCTCTGGAGACCCTTCTCGGAAGTCATACAAAATCACCTCCCCTGTAGTCCGCTGGTCAAAGCATATCACAAAGGCCAGCCCAAAGTCAAGGGGTGGGAAGACAGACTTTTTGTTGGGAGGGGCTGCAAAGAATTGAGGCCCATTTTAATTCACCAAATTCTTACAGCTGGACACGAGGCCAAGTCCTAATGGGGTTCTATTCGGTCATTTGAGCAAGCTTCAGAATATCAAAGGAGCTTAAATACAGCCCTGAGTGAGCCAAGGAAACTTTAAGAAGAGAATATTCTTCTCCTGTTCATTAATCATTATGAAAATATTACATTGTGTTAGGTGCACCCCACACATAACAGGGAACATTTGCAAATCTCCTTAGCTTTTATATCCCAGCAACCTGGTTTCCTTTTAAACTCCTAACTTTGCTTTATGTATAGGTATGTGTATGTTCATATACGTAGAAATACATAAATATATGTATTATTTACGTATAAGCATGCTGTTAGTCACAAACTGTATATAAATATATTTCCATAGTGAAAAGTATTTTAAAGTTTCAATCCAACTTCTTTATTGTGATTACAAAAGAGAGGGAAGTAATTTATGTAAATATCTCCTGAAAGCCTTTCAAAAATTCCCTATAGCACATTTTTGGCTTCTCCCATCATTTGTTGATATAGTGTGTGTGATAAAGACCACACAAGATTTCTAATTGTATGTATATATATATATATATTTTTTTTTTAAATCAGGCACACAAAAACATGAAATAAAAGGTAAGGTTGGAAACATTTTCCCAAAGGGTCACTTTAAGTGATTTTTCACTATGGGGTAGATTATAGCAAAATCACGAACGGCATCTTTGGGTAAAAACAGTACAAATCAGTATAGGAAAGCTTTGAAATTTGTGATTCATTTTTTGGAAACTTCAGCATGTGTCTTGCTAACCCTTTATAGTTTCAATTGACCCAGGTCCTATATCTGTCTTATTTCAACTTCCTGTGTCCCTAAGCCTAACCTCAAAATACTTTGATCTGCCTTTACCTTCTTTCTCAGGAGGCAGGTAAGCAATCCTATTTGGCCAGAGAATCATAAGTTACAATGAGATACAGAACGATGCTAACAGGAGATTAACAAAGAACAGAGACTATTTTTGTGATACAATCATAAGGGTTAAAAAGACACTGATAGAGAGTTTAGAAGAATAATGGCATAAGCAAATTAATGGGTTTTGAGTTGTATGTATCACCAACTATATATATCAATATATCCCAGATGGTTGCAGAGATCTGTCCAGTGTCTAGGGATGCAGCAGGCAAACTGTGGCCTGTGCTGAAAATTCAACTCACCCTCTGCTTTTATCGATCACGTTTTATTGGAGCACACTCACTTGTTAAATGTATTCTCTGCAGCTGCTTTGGCAGAATGGAGTCCTCATGACAAAGACCATGTAGTCTGCACAACCTCAAAAATTCCTGCCTGCCTCCTCACAGAAAAGTCAGCTGAGCCCTGCTCTAGGGCCTCAGTTTCTCTCTGGCTAAGTCAGTGAGAACAAAAAGTAGCAAATGAAGGCAGGAGACATTTGGGGTTTACTGGAATCATATTCTCATCAGAGTATTGTCACAAGTTTTGGATTTGAATTTTGGACTCTGCACAAGCTATTTAACATTGGATTCTTCCCTTTCCAAAGTCCCTGCTACCCAGAATGAAAGTGGTTTAACATTCTCTTGAACAGCTTTGTGAATTATAAATCTGCAGTGCATATGTGAATTACTATTAATCAGAGTAATCATTTGGTACTGTTGACCGACGTACTTTTATCTCCTTAGCCTCCCGTAAGCTTTGTAGAATTGCAGTTCCCTGTCTTCCAGGAATAAAGTATGGCTGCAGAGCTTGCTTTGGCTTATGAAATGGGAATCAAGATGATCTGTGTCACTTTGCAAGAAGAGTCACTTAGTAGGATCTAGGAACGTATTAACTACAAATGAAGAAAATCCAAATTAGGTGTTAACTTTAGTCAATAATATCATATCAACAGTGGTTCATTCCTTGTTACAAATGTACCATAGTTGCGGTCAGTGTTAACAATAGAGAAAACAGGGGGTAGGGTTTATGTGAACACTGTCCAATCTTCACAACTTTTCTGTAAATTGGAAACTATTCTAAAATAAAAAGCTTTTTTTAAAGATTATCTTGACAAGAATTCCTAGGGACTCATACATTTTCTCAATAATCAAGCTTTCAGTAATAACCAGGACTTTCAGGGTCATGTCAAGGTTTAGAACAAAATGTTCCATTTGCTGTTCCCATATATATCAGTTTTATTAATTCATGAACCCATCAATTCATTCACATAAATATTGCTGAATGGCTACCTTATAACAGATTAAATTCCAAACCCATGCTAGACACAGGAGATATGTTGGTGAACAGCTCATAGAGTTTAATCAGATTTTATCTTTTCTCGTTAATTAAAAAAAAATCCTTGGGTCATTCTGAATCGTACTTGTTTCTTTTCCACTATCATTACTATCAAATATTTGAAGAGTAAAATCCTCAGTTTTTAAAGGGTGTAACAATTGAGTTCAGGCATCTCTGTAACAGGGGTATTTCTTTGATTTCCTTCTTGCCAAAAGGAATGGATATAAATCTCAACTTGGCCATGTTGGCTCAAAAGCAGAACACAGAGATCGTTGTTAAGAGATGAAGATGTAGTGCAGAAGGAGAGAGAGAGAGCAGAACAGTGCAGCAGGCACAACTCAGTGCAATTCCCTGGTGATAAGTCATTGCCAGCAAACTTGTGGCTGAATGTATTGAAGAGAGAGTGAACCTTCTTAAATTCAGTGAATTTTAAACAAAGACCCCAGCGTAGTTAAAGATAATGAAGACTGAACTTTGTTTGATTGCACACTAGGAGTTGTGCATTCTACTCAATCCCTGAGATGTGCTCTGATACATAAAAACAGCCATGGCAACGCAAAAACAAGGCATAAAGAAATGCAGTAGAATCTGCAAAGTGGCTAAGAGTGTTTCAATTCTTAGGGCTGAGAAATTGGAAATTGTTGTTCCTATATATCATTTAGAACTTGTTTTGGGAACACACACAAACACACATAAGATTAACCTTCTGGTAGATGTTATAAAATTCTCAAACCATAGTGTGAAGTTCAGTCAGTCTAAAGTAAGAAAGGCTCTCCATGAAATATTCTGTATACATAAGGCTTGTTGGAACTGATCTGACAGCTTTCAAGGCTGTCATTGAGGTGTGCCAGGGAATCTGCTCTGTGGTTCTGCCTTCTCACAACGACACAGTCTGGAATGACTATTTCCATTTAAGTGAGGAAACTAGTCCATATGAGTAAATTAAACTGCCAAATATAATACGGCAAATTAGCATTGGATATAATTTAAACCCGTCTTCCTAACAAGTATGACAGAGGTTCTGATTATCAGGGTAGGCAAAATTAATTACGATCCCTTTATCCCCTAGAGAAGGCGGCTTTAGCTAGAACTGTATGTGTGTGGTATATAGAACATAAAATACATATATTCTTACCAGTGAAACTGCTCATGATGAGCTGGTTAGAAATGTTAAGAGTAGGGAGTCTGATTATTTGCCATGGTTTCTCATGAAACACTAATGTTTTTAATCCAGAATGTATGGGGTAGATTTGAGTGGGATGACTAGGTGGCTGGACCAAAAAAAAAAAAAAAATCTCCCTTGAGAGATACAGCTGAGTTAGCAGAGTGGTGCTGAGATCATCCAGTATGAGATCGATCAACCTAGCGATCTATCTATTCAATATCTATTTATCTATATATAATATAATCTATAATCTATATATATAATCAATATATATATTCAATCTTGTTTCCCCCATCTACTATTTGTGTTATTCTTTCTCTTCTCCAGCTTACTGATTTGGGGAGCATTTTTATATTGAAATATATCAAACATTATAAAGCCTATAGGACACATTTGAATGGCTAAATAATAATAATAAAACAAATACCTGTGTAGCCAATACCCAACCAACAGTTTTGTGGCCATCAATCTATCTTCTCCCATCTCTTTTCCTCCCTGCAAGGGGTAACCCTAATCCTTAATTTTGTCTCAATCATTTCCTTGCTTTTCTCTGCACTTTTACCACCTAGTTATGTATCTGCATTTAATAAATTATTTAGTTTTGGTTGGTTTTGATCCTTTATGTAAAGAGGATGATCATATATGCTTATCTGTCATCATTATGTGTTTGAGACTCATCTCTATTGATAATGAATGAATTCTTGCTTCCTGCGGTTACTACTTCAGCTCATGAATACTTCAGTTTATTCAGTCCTTTAGCTGGGCTGAGCATTTAGTCTTTCCCAGTATTTTGCTGACATTGTTGTGAATATCTTGGTGTCTATCACCTGGTCCAGAGCACAGGTGCAAGTTTACCTTGGATAAACACTGAAGACAGGAACTGTCATGTATTATGCCATGAATATGTTCAAAATTATTAGGTAATTCCATTACCCACCCCCAAAATAGTTGTGCTAATTTATGCCCCACTAGCAGGGGATAATAGTCCCATTGCTTCACATCCTCATCAACATTTTACATAATCCAGCTGCATAATTTTATCAAACCGCTTTGTGTGAAATACCAGCTTAGTGGTCTGATTTGTATTTCTCTGATAATACAATTAACTGAGCAACATTCTATACGTTTATAATCATCTGTGTTTCTATTTCCCGAGAAATGTCTATTTGTGTCTCTTCTCTTTTTATTTTCATTTCTTTCCTTTTAATAAATAGGAATTCTTTACATATTCTGGACATGAGCTCTTTGTCCATTACATGTTTTAAAAAATATCTTCGTCCTGTGTGTGGTTTATCTTTTTTACTCTCTCCGTGGTATCTTTTAATGATTAAGCATTTGTGTTTTTAATTTTAATGTGGTTACATTTATCAGGCTTCCCCCTTATGTTTTATATTTTTAATGTTCATTATAATTTATTTAAGTATCACTTTAGGGGGCTGTTTCTGGCTTGTGGGACTGTGTTCCCCTATCGTGTAGGTCATACTTACACCACTGACGCCTCCTTCATCTCAGCCTTCAAGTTTTTCTTTCAGTTCAGTTCCTCTCAAAAGTTGTCTGGCCCTCCCCACTTTCCTATCTGAACCTCCTTTGTGGGGCATTGCCATAACTAATTGAAAATTACTCTAAATACCCCCAAAGTCTAAAGAATCACTGCATGTTGGTTTAAATATCAGCTTCTTTCTACCAACTTTACCTCATATCCGGTACACTTCCTGAAAGGTCAGGAACTTCAGTGTTCTCTTTGCTTGTCAAATGATCGCAGTCTGAAATCACAGCAATCAGGCTCTGTGAGTACCTTCATCTCATCTAGGCAGGAATACTGTATTTTTAAAAAAAAGAAAGGTTTTCTTTCTAATCCCACCCAGAGATACATTCCTTTTTGTAGCCAGATCCACATCAAGATGAATCATTTGCTCTGATTTTTAAACACACTTGGATGAATTGTTTATCTTAAAAATGGTACAATTAAAGATCTTTTCAGGTTTCTATTCAGCCAAGCAATGTGGCTCTTGGCCCAGGCTTGTTCCTAACCACAAGATCTCCCACCAAACAATAGTTGCACAGAAATATTTGCAAGCCTTATAAAAGACACAGATACTCTTCAAAATATTTTTTCTTTTGTTATGAAGAGAAAAGAAATATTCTGGAAAAAATCTGGATTGTAATTTAGAAGATGTGTATTGTAACCTTAACTCTCATGGTAGAATCACTCCCTGTGCCTCAGTTTCTACATCTGTCAAATGAGGGTATTGAACTAATAGTTTCAAAATCTTTTGTTGTTGTTTTTGTTTAAAATACATAGTCACTGTTTTAAATTTCAAATGGTAAGCCAGGGTATATCCTCTTTTTTGGTTAAGCAGATTTATTGCTGGATGAGGCGCAGTAAAGCCCTTCAAACCCCTGCTACTTCGGGATAAGGTTGGAGGCAGTTCACCAGGTTGACTAAACATAACTGGACATAGTATCTTATTCCAGACACTGACCTCATTTACCACTGTGGAAGGAAACAAACTTAATTCTGTCCAGCTGTGTTTTCCAGCCATATTTTCATTGTCAGTGAGCTCAGACAAAGCTCAGTATTATTTTCAACATAAGTTGGACTTGATTATATATTGGTACACCAAATTTCAGATTCACTCCCAAAGAAGAAAGCATTTTTATTAAAATGTGTTTGATTTTAGACCTTTTCAATAACTTTTTCTTCCCTCCCTCCCCCACAGGAATATAAAACAAATTCTGAAATACAAGACAAAAAGAATTCTGAAGTTTCTTTTTGAATGTGGGAAGCACAGTATGAATTCACATGTGAATGCTTACTAAGGGATAAGAATGTCATTAGCTGCTCTAGTCATTCATCTAGAAGTTTTTATTGAAGATCGGTTTATGAGAAATGTGTCAGGCTAACTCTTGTCCCAGCTCTCATGAAACCAACTGGAGAGAAAGCCTATAGAATAGTTTTAGTAGGCATTATTGCTCAATCTAGAGATGTCTAAGAAATATCACTTCATTGTGTATCTATCACTTAATATTTGTTTCTAAGTCCCCGTTCTGCTGTAGGAAAATGGTCTCAGTTCTCCAGAGGGTTTTATGTCTCTAGAGTTATGCCAGTGATCGTTGGTCATTATGGGATCACCACAATGGTCTTCAGGTCTTCAGCCCTGGTTTAGGTGGCCCTAGGATCACCATTGTCTGAGCTTTGTGGCCCCTTTTGGTCTTATAGTTTTTTCTGTTGCTTCTCTTCTATGTTGGGGGCAAAATCATGTTTTATTAGAATTTGTATTGGTCTAGTCATCCTGTACAACCATCTCTTCCACTGGGTCTTTCTTGTTTCCCTGGCAGTTCTGCCAGGAAGTGATGCTCAGACATCTCTTCCTTTCATAGTTCTCTTTCCCCCACACAAGGCCTGAGTGGTAGGTAGGGTGGCTAGAATTTCTAATCTTGGATACATTTTTCTCACTTCCTGCTTCCAGTAAGACACCTGCTCTCTGAAGAGATGACATTTAAAACAGATCTAAAGAAAGGAACTGGATGGGAAGAAATCAGAGAGGGAGACAAACCATGAAAGATTCTTGACTCCGGGAAACAAACTGAGGGTGGCGTAAAGGGAGGTGGGTGGGGGGAAGGGGTAACTGGGTGATGGGCTTTAAGGAGGGCACGTGATGTGATGAGCACTGGGTGTTACATGCAACTAATGAATCACTGAACACTACATCAAAAACTAATGATGTACCATAAAAAAGAAAGTTGCATTCTACAAAATAAAATAAAATAAACAAAACAGTTCTAAAGAAAGACAAGAATCTAGTCATTCAGAATGAGAGAAAAGCATTTTCAAGTAGGTTCAGCAAGGTTTGGTTGTGTTTGGAGAACTATTCTAAATATATTACTTCAACTGTTCTCTGCAATAACTCCATAAGATAAACACTTCTGACTTTATAAATAAAAATTAAAGCCCATATTGTAAAATAACGCCCCAAAGTCCTCAGCTAATACATACAGAAATAACTATTTTGATTGTGATAACCTCATAGGACTGAAAAGAAGAGTATGAGAGGTGGGATAAACCAGAGTACCTGTCCTTGGAGAAGAGGAAGAAGAAGAGATAAATATATAAGTGAGTCCTGAAGAATGAATAAGAAGCAGCCAAATGAAAAGTCAAAAGAAAAGCTTCAGGTTACGAGGCTATTATCTGTGAAAACCCTTATATGATAAAAAGGTGAAATGTTTGATGAATCAAATGAAGACTAGAGTTCTAACATCACAAACATGAAAGGGCAGTGCCCCCAAGTGAGCCTAAAGAAGAAGGCAACAGAGATTCTGCCTAGCCTTGAGAACGAGGATGAGGGTTGGCAACTTCAGATTGTCTTATGGCTACCTTATTATAGGATTCCAACTTCACCATGGGAAAAAAAAAAAAAGAGGAAGAAGAAAAAGAAGAAGGCCCATATTAGTTTCCTATTGCTTCTGTGGCAAATCCCCACAAACTTAGTGGCTTAAAACAATACAAATTTATCTTACAGTTTTTATGGTCAGAAGTCCAAAATTGTGTCTTATGGGATTAAAATCAAGGTGTCAGCAAAACTGCCTTCCTTTTGGAGGCTCCAGCCGGAGTCCACTCTTTGCTCTTTCCTGCCTCTAAAGGCTGCCTGCTCTCCCTGGTTCATGGCCCCATTCCAGTTGTGACTGTCACTCTCTGATTCCGTCCTCCTGCATTCTCCTCTGACTCTGACCCTCCTGCCCCCTCTTTTATAAGGGCTCTTCTGATTGCATTTGGTCCACCCACATAATCCAGAATAACCTCTCCACTTTAAGATCTTTAACCTCACCAGATCTGCAAAGTCCCTTTTACCATGTAAGGTAACATTCGCAGATCCGGGATTATTAGCCCACAAACATCTTTGGGGGACCATTAAAATGTCTAAATAGTTACAAAGATTTTAGAAAGATTAGTAAGGGTGAATACATTTCTTTGTACTTTTTATAGAATCAAATAGATTACACTGTATTGGTATAATATTAAATAGTAAACAAATGGAGTACCAGAACAATATTTGGTGGTAAAAAAAAAAAAATGGACTAGAATAGGTAACAATGAACTAGATCCTATTGTATACAATTAACTAAAATATAAAGATAAAATGGGTTAAATAACTTGAGGACTGATTAGCAACATTCATTTTTTTTTCTCCTACAAGTAACACTATCCAGAGAGATGGGATAGTATCAGATGAGAAATATCTACTCTTTTATGAAAGAAAGAATCCATATAGAAGAGTGACAACTGATTTACCAGATGTGTTGCGTATCTTCCCTTTGCCCTTGCAGATCTACTTTCTACTTTTTCCCACTCTGATCTCTATCCCAGAAATCTGACCTTCATGGACTCCATTGAAGGCTGCCCTTGCCTCCTGACTTCGGGTTGGGCTAATACAATAGGGAGCCTAAGAAAGACACTTTTAGTTTAGGGTTAGGGAATCTATTCTTCCCTCTGAGGTTGCTGCAGACTAATTCATCCTTGCATCAAAGGCAACTCTCCCTAAAACCCTCTCTCCTATTGGTTTCTCCTCATTACTCTCTTCCTCCATTCCATGGGGCCTTCCCTGTTTGTTGTGTCTCCCTACACTCTCCTCACAGCTTTGTTGATTTTATTAAAGCTTCTTCAGATCATCTTATTTTGTAAAAATCTGTCTGTTTCTTGCTGGGGCTCTCACTGAGGCAGTATGTCAGAGAGAACCATGCCACCAAAAACATACGTAAAGAAAACTGTGTGAAAGAAGAGGTGATACGTGGTAAGAGTGCAGGAAGGGCTCATATCTTGGAAGCAGCAGATAAAAAGGAAAGTGGACATTAAACGTGAGCAGAAACGGGTGTCAGGCAAAAGTTCATACTTGAGAAGAATCAAGCCTATTCCTCACCTCCTCAAACAGGATTCCAGCAGGCAGGCTACTACTATCCATTCACAAGGATACTTGCATGTAAGGAAATCTGAAAGCAAAATTTAAAAAACAATTTCCAGATATTTAAGTACCCATAAGATTTATTTCACATGTACCTGTTCTAAGTAAGGTACTCTAGGATGTGCTTCAACAAAATGAGGGAAGAAAAAATAAAAAAATAATCAAAGAAGATAGGGGATCTGTATAAGAGTGAGAAGAGTAAAAAGATGTCCCAAGATGACATCTGTATCACTATCTCAGAAAGCATCTGGTCCACAGTGGAGCAGGAGAATGGAAATCCCCAAGAAATGAAAGATAACTCTTTACATGCTCTTTTAGCCTTACTTGGAAGCTTCATATTTGTTGCTATTTTAAAATAAATAAGAATAGACAATTATATGTTAAGATATTGATTTGTCATGATGGTGACAAATTATTTTCCCAATGTATGGCAATTAATGCTTTCATTATTACCTTGTTGTGGTGTAGAAGTTTGAAGTTTATATTTAGTTAAACACTTGATTCTCAGAGTCCATAGTCTCTCATGGTTGGAGGGGGTGGGGGGATGGGTTAGCCTGGTGATGGGTATTAAAGAGGGCATGTACGGAATGGAGCACTGGGTGTTATACGCAAACAATGAATCATGGAACACTACATCAAAAACTAATGATGTCATGTATAGTGATTAACATAACATAATAAAATTTTTAAAAATTAAAAAAAAATAACTCTACAGAAACAAACTGAAAAAAAATAAAATAAAATAAACCCTTGACATACTTCTTTTATGATTTTTTCTATCACATTTCTACACAGAAATTTTTACTGCTAGAAGGTCTAGTCAAATATGTAAGTATCATTTTGTTTCCCTTTCTAAATTGGACTTCATCCTTTGATTTTATAGATATTATTTTGGTTTGCAATAGAAAGGGGATGATTTACTTGGGTAGTTTTGTTTTTTTTTTAAGATTTTATTTATTTATTCGACAGAGAGAGACATAGCGAGAGCAGGGACACAAGCAGGGAGAGTGGGAGAGGGAGAAGCAGGCTTCCCTCAGAGCAGGGAGCCCGATGTGGGACTTGATCCCAGGACCCTAGGATCATGACCTGAGCCGAAGGCAGACGCTTAATGACTGAGCCACCCAGGCGCCCTACTTGGGCAGTTTTTAAAAATAATTTCCATTATCAACCATTCCCCTTTTTCATTGGTTTCATTTTTTATAAGCTTACATGTTGGAATTCAACACATATATAATAAGTGCCTAAGTCATAAATGTTGCATTTTCACACTATGTGCACACTTAGAGTAGGAAATACATCATGACCAATAGCCCCAAAGCCCCCTTCATGCTTCTTCCCTGTCACCATCTCCCTGATAGCCACAAATACAACTGTTCTATTGAATTCTAACACTACACATTAGTTTTGCCTGTTTTTGAACTTTATGTTAAATGAAATAAGATAATATCACAAATTATGTCTGGATCTGTTTACTCAACATTCTATGCATTCTTTGATATCCAAACATTTGGAGATTTTCTAGTTATCTTTTTGTTGTTGCTTTCTAGCTTAATTCTTCAAAACTCTGAAAATCTCTCCCAAAAAAGGGAACACTATATTATTCAAATTCTTCCTTTCCCATCTGACAAGCAGTGCAGTTGCTGAAGCCGGTAACTCTTCCTTCGGCACCATGTTTGATTGGCCACCGTGAGGTGTTGAGGCGTTAGGAGAGAAGAGCACTGTTCTTGTATGTGCAATGGCGACTATCTTTTCTGAATCTGGCCGGTGGAATCCATAGTCCTCTAAGGGATACTCTAAAGACAAACTCTGATGGGTGAGGAGGAGAAAGCACTGGCAGCTTCCTGTGAATCTGTGCCTCGATCCAGCATAACTTGCCCCCTTCAATGAGGAAAACAGTCATAGGGCATCTGCAACACCAGAAAGTGCTTGAGGTGTCTGTGTCTGCCTGTCAAAGGCAGAATCATGAAGTGTAAGTTTAAAGCTAGATTAGCTTTGTCATTTTAAAATGCACCCTTGAATGTATGGTAAGATATTTCGTTACTCCAGATAACTTGTGATTCTTCTCATGAAATTCTCACAAGCTCTAAGTAATATATTTTTAATAGATTCATACAAAGTCATCCTTTAAAAGTGAGTGCCAGTTTTGAAAGTAGATTTGAAATGCCTCATATAAAGACAGGTGAATGGTGTGGCTAATACATTTGGCATCAAAAATAATATGAGATTATAAACTCAAGAGTTGTGTCAATGATAACTGTCTCAGTCCATCAGGCTGCTACCACAAAAATGTCATAGATTGTGTGACTCAAACAACAGACATTTATTTCTCACATTTCTGGAAGCTGGGAAGTCCTTGATCAAAGCACCAGCTGACTTGATTCCTGGCCAGAGCCCTCCTCCTGGTGTGCAGATAGACTCCTTGCTATGTCCTTATAGGGCAGACAGAGAAATTATCTCTCTCATGGCTCTTCTTATAAGCGCACTAATCCCAAACATGAGGGCTCCATCCTCGTGACTGAACTGCTTCCCCAAAGCCCTACCTCCCAATGCCATCACACTGGGTATTAGGGTTTCAACACACGAATATTGGAGGGACATAAACCTTTACTCCACAGCAATAACCGACTCTGAAGGCAGTTCATGGATCAAGAGCTCAGCTCTCTTTGGAGAAATGATATGCTACTTCTGCTGAAATCTGGTCTTATTTTAGTTCTACCATCTTAATAAATGGCATACTATTATTTAACAACAAGTCATAAACTATAATTATTATTAAAAATGTCTGTGTTTGGCTACCAGCATATTTTCAAGCTTCTTAACCTATGTCCTCAATGAGGAATGAGATCTAGTTCCTTATGTTCCCAGTTGTCATATAATAGGTACTAATAACTCTTCACTGAGTAGAAAAGAAAATAGTGTTTTTGGTCACATGAGTGCCCAGCGTTTCTCTTTTTTCCATTTGTCATGGTATCAGGGCAGCCTCGATCCACACAGCACTCTGGTGCTACTATTAGGTTCTTTCCCAAAAGCTTCTCTCAACACATTGCTACGGCTGTGTTCCTGCTTCTGATCTGTCATATGGACAGAATGGCACTTCCGTGAAAGTTTCAGGGAGCTTTCAACTGATATCAATGTTGAAATGTGAAGCATCGATTGAAACCAAGAGTTTCAGCCCTCAGACACAGAAAACTATTCCAGTTATCTATTAACAACATTTAACAACCAACCACAGAACTCCGTGGTTTAATACAGCCACTTAGCATTGTCTCTCATGGTGCTGGAGGTTTGGACACTCAGCTGTGTATTTCTCATTTGGTATTTCTCATATAATTACAGTGAAGTTGCAGATGGGGCTGGAGTCATATGGAGGCTTCTTCACACACGTGTCTGGAGTCTGAGCGAGCATGGCTAGCACAGCTGGGGCCTGGTGCAGCGTCTCTGTATATAGCCCCTCCACATTTCTAGCACGATGGTCTCAGGGCTCCAAGAAAGAATGTTCCAAGGAAGTAGAAGCTGCCAATATGTATGGAGTTGGCCTGGAAATTGGTCTAGTGCCAGGTTTACAATATCCTATTGGTCACTACAGTCACAGATCTCACCCAGATTCAGAGTGGGAGGAGTTTCATTATAGCTGGATTTTCAAAAAACGAGGTTGATCTGCAAGTGAATGTTTACTCATCATGTGGAGCACAGAGCCCATGTTGGGAAAAGGGCAGAGGCTGACGGTTCCTGATGAGGTTAAGTATTTGCATTTCAATTTGAAAATAACACCTAAGACATCAGTGTTTTGGTAGATAAATTCTCAAAATCTGAAGGAATTATACTTGAACCTTTGAATTATAAATACAGTAAACATTTATATAAGTCTATATACAAGCCTTAATTCAAAATCGGACTTTTGGAGTCTGTTTGCTTTTAACAAGTTTAATTTAAGGTTAATTTAACAAGGTTAATTTTTCAGAAATCCGAACTTGGCTGATGGATGGTGGAAGAAAGAAAATATAGTGCTTGATTTGAACAGGGTCACTTACCAAATAATCCCAAACAAAAAACCCAACCTGTAACCTTCAACCAATATAAGGAAACCTTCTACAGTCACAACCAAACAGATATTGTACATAGAGCAAGACTGAGGAATGGCTAAAATGCTGATCCATAGCAGTCAATCTCTCCAATAGACACAAAAATGTGAAGTTATGAAATAAGCTATGGTAGAAGAGATCCTTTTAGCCATTGGTTGAAACAATTTGTTGATTGGCAATTATAGCAGGGAAGCTCCAACCTCCTTACTGCCAAGCAGCTCATGTAATCTAAGAATCAGCTTGGCACCTGTGAGCTAACCTTACTATTGAGAAGGGGATGGCTTGCAATGCACCTTGACATCAGACCTGGAAGATCTCCCCAGTGCCAGCCCTCTAGTCCAAATTTCACTGTGCATCGCAATTATTTGGAGATCCTGGTAAAACATAGACTGTTATTTAGTGGATCTGGGCTAGGTGCAGAGATGCTGCATTTCTAACAAGCTCCCAGGTGATGCTGATGTGACCAGTCTGTGGACCATCCTTAGAGTAGCAGGACTCCAGCCAACATATCATTCTAGTGAACTGTTACAACTGTACGTAAACTTGAGATGGAAGTTTTTATGATTCAAAGTCCTAAGAGGTGAGACAACAAGTCTCATTATTGAAATTAAATAAATTACATATAAAATTCAAGAATTCTAAAGCTGATAGAGGCCTTACAAATTGTTTAATAAATTAACTGAAATTAAGGAGGACGACCCAACCGATCAGTACCAAGTCACAGCTGTGCAATGTATTTGTGTTCTAGACTGTCTCTGGTTAACCAAGATGTCTACATACCTCAAGAAGGGATTATCAAATTGTATGAGAAGATCAAAGGACTGATGACATCCATGACCGTTTTTCCAAAGAGCTCATCATAAATGTAGTGACAAAAATGTAGAATCACTACAATGATAGGTTTATAACATTCTGGCATATTCCACTCGGATTACAAAGAGTTCGCTTGTGTCATTACTATGATAAAGATCTCACTTAAGAAAAGAAGTATCACATACCCACTGTTATTTGTTTTGGCAAGTCACCCATACTGCTATTAGAGAAGAAAATTTAGCATGAGATAACAATTCTCCACCCAGCCATGCACATGTGTCAGATTCTTTCTATACACACCCTTTCTGGTGGGTTGAGTATAACACAGCCTCAAGCTCTATCACTCTGCTCTTAATTAGGTGGCAAAATTGACTAACACATAAGAGATATGGTAGGATTTTTTTTTTCTTAAAGATTTTATTTATTTATTTGAGAGAGAGAGAGAATGAGAGAGAGCACATGAGAGGGGGGAGGGTCAGAGGGAGAAGCAGACTCCCTGCCAAGCAGGGAGCCCGATGCGGGACTCGATCCAGGGACTCCAGGATCATGACCTGAGCCGAAGGCTGTCGCTTAACCAACTGAGCCACCCAGGCGCCCCTATTGTAGGATTTAATATTATGTTGTGTGTGTGTGTGTGCACGCTTACATACCTATCTGTGTATTTATTTGTATCTTTCTAAATGTCTGTCTATGGATAAACAAGACCTTTTTTTAAGAAGGCTCTGGAATTTGAATTAGATCGCAGTAAGTCAAGAGAAGTGAGTGGGAGAATTTTCAGCACCGACTTAGGGAAAAGGGATTGTTTTCAAAGAAGTTTTATAGGAGAATAGGTCATTTGGTTGAGTCTGTTTTTTCCAGAAAGGGCCTGGGGAAATAAAGTCCCTAGCAATTCAAGTCTCTCCAGAATGATCCTCAGTTTTGGTTACCTGAAAAGGATCTGATCTTAGGACTGTGATTTCAAAGTGCAGAAAAGGGGATTTGCTTCCAGATACTTCCTCTCTTATTACCAATGCTAACCTTTCATGGCACATTAAGAAACAAATTGCAAATGCCAACACCCCTGTTGATTTTTGACTTATTTTCCTTCAAACATTCAGTTTCACTTAGTATTTCTGAATTTACTGAGGAGTACAATGTGCCCACTACCTGTATGGCTACCATGGAATAAGAGTAACTAAGACATGCTCTTGGCCTAGGTTCTCTAAAAGCAAAGCTCAGGGCAAGGATAAAAGCACTGACACACATTTGGGGGCCAAGTGCAAGCTCAACTGACATGCATTTAAAAAAATAGATGTGAAGCAAGAAGAGGTGAGAAATAATTCACTGAGCTACTCTGCTGGCCACTTCCTCACTCAGTCTCAAAGAGAAATCATTGGGTGCTATGAAGATGGTTTTCTAGCGCATAGCCCTTTCTCTGGAGGGCTCCATAGAAAACCACATCTCAGAGTAGTTCACAGAAAGGAGAGAAGGAGGAATGCATCAGCCTGCTCCCTCCCACCTCCTGCTTCCGCGGGTCAGGGTTTATCTCCGGGGGTCTGACTCCTTCAGACCCCCAGTTCACATCATCTGTTCCCCTATGACCACTCAGTAAAGCAGATCCCATGTTCCCTTTTTATCCAGCTCTGAAGAAGGAGGGCATGTGGCATGAACAGAGCTCAGCCTGAGGCTTCAAATCAGACTCCAAGCAAGTGATTCAGGAAACTCAGTTAGGGTGCTGGAATAAGTGGTATCAGTGTGATCTGGGAGGCAGGTGATATTTTGGAAAAATGAAGCAGTCAAGAATATCTGAGGTAGAGCAAAAGGCTTCTGCTTAACACAGTCAGCTCTTCACTGCATCATATCTCATGCCTTCCAGAATATCTGGCTACGCTACTACATTATGAGGCATCCATTTATTTTTTTTTCTTTTCTGAGAAAATGAAGACACCTTACTCCTCCCCAAAAAGGACAATTACAAGTCCAATCAGATATAGAGCCTCTGCCACTATGTTAGTTAGCTAATTGCCACGTCTTCTAAAATGCTCGTGTCTGCTAGTTATCTATAAGGATAAATCGATCTAGGAATAAAGATGTGGTTTAAGAGAGTGTCTAAATCCAGTGACAGAAGGCTATGTGAACACTGTGGCATAGAAATGACACTGAAGCTCTAGGAACCTCACATTGTTCATTCTTCATGTAAAATGGGGATACATGACCGATTGGCCATGTGGTAGGGTTCACGTTGATCATGAAATAAAAGTGTTTGAATACTTAAAGTCATGACAGACATGGAAGAGACTACTAGCATAGTTACTAAAGCAGCTGGGTTGGATTTTCCTCAATGTCTGAGAAAAACCCCTGACTTGTTCTATGAGGGCATTCCTTGGGATAAGTGGGATTTACGGGATGTTACTGCTAATGTTCAGAAGTTTCCATACTATGGTGGCCATATCACTTCACCTGTAAGGGTGACTTACTCTCCTGAATGGGGAAGTCATCTGTGCCATCCCTATTCTGGATGAAGGTAGAGTCCTCAAATGTGAAACTGGTTCTAAGATGTCATGCTATTCAATAGGCCACAGGCAGGAAAACAGGGAAACACTGAGGTATTTAAATGTTTTGGAAAGTGTCCATTGCCTGAAGGAATTAGCCTCTGCCATGTGGAAGATGACCAGAACTTACAAGGCAGCGATAGATCCAGATGGAAGATGACATGACAGAGATTCAAGTCAAGGTAGTTATGTTTAGAGCACTCTTTGGCTTGTCTTGACTACAGTTATCTTCTCTTCCAGTGCTGTCCTAACAAAAATAAGGAAGTTCAGTTACAAAAATTGGTCCACAAAGATAGAAGATAAGCTATAGTAGGACAGACAAATTATAGAGATATACACATCTTTCCTGCTTCTCCCCACTAAGGACAAGCTGATCTCTTCAATATGGGGTAAAGTTTACTCTACTAAGGGGGTAAGTAGCTCTCAATATGGTATCTGGAAGATAGTGGGAATCAGAAGCCCAGTGCAAGTTCTTTCTTTTCCCTTCTGAATAGAAAGACACCTCTCGCAGCACCAACACTAGCTTTTTACAAGAATTTATCTCAAAAAAGCAGTAAAGATATTTGTTTTGGGCCCTAGCCATTGACGAAAACATAATTACCTCACCAGATAAACCATTGTGTACTTGCCAGGAAGTCATATAAAGGATGGCAGTCAAAGAGTAATGAAAGATGAGTCTTATGTTTTCCTTTACGTATAGCAGAGTTGGACAGATATCTATTGATGGAGGTCCAGAGGTTGGGAAGTTCTGGTCAGGGCAGCCTAACGTAAAATTGTGAAATCATGATTCTACTTCATATGCCTGTTACATTTTTGAAAACCACAGAACACTCATGCAGTTTCATCCAAAGTTCAGCACAGTCTGCCATTACTCCCATTTTTTAGATGAATGAACGGAGGCTCAGGATGGGCAAGTGACTTACCAAAGTCATATAAACTCTTACAGATAGAACCAGAACAGGCATCTAAGCCTTCTGATTCTTTCTATGACTTTCAAATGTGTGATAGCTATTTTTATAGTCGTAGCTAGGTTAAGGATAAGAGATGAGATGAAAATCTAGATAGCAACTTAGTATAGACATTTTCCTAATATGCCTTCAGAGGCTCACAAGGGGCACACGCCCGAAGCACTCTTTCCCCATTAAGTAGGAACTATGTGACATACGTAAAGAAAATAACAGAGCAGAAAAGACTTACAATAGAAATCCAAGCACTGGCATCATATGTAGTAGAAAACCTTGCCTACAGTAGATTAGAGATACCAGTTCATTACACTGCCCTCTGGTCCTATTCGCCATTCATAAGGCAGGGAGTGAGAGAGTTTGGAAAGTGGGCTGCCTTCAGATTCTCTTTCCAATCTGGAGTGCACACTGTACAAGTTTGTACTAGATGAGCTGTGAGGGATTAGGGTGGGGACGTGAGAAAGGAATTATGTCCATGTTCTGCCACAGCAAGTTCGGTTGTTGTCTGCCTTCTGTTGGGTCTCTGCTAAAATCCAAGCTGTGCTGATGTGTTGACATATCGGATGCCCATGAAGCTTTTCCTAACACCTAGATGAGGATATTGAAAGCATAGCAGAGGAACAAGAATCTGTTCATGAATTAAGTTTGATCCAGTGCCTGACTACGGCAGTATTTCATAGGAAACATCTTGATGTCATGCAGAAGAAGTGTTAAGGGCCCTTGGCTCTGGCTCAAACCCAACAGCAAGGAATGCAAATGTTTTGTGAGTAGTTGGAGTAGATAATATCTTACCAGTAGGAAAAAAAAAAAAAAACAACAAAACATTTGGTAGATCTAGCACCCAGAGAGACTCAGAAAACAAAGCACTATTGACCAGACAATTCCAAAACAGACCCTCGCTCTGGCAGGGACTAAAGCCTATGGTACCTTGCTCCTCCATTCAAGTTCCTCATCTATTTCTGAGAAGTGAGTTCACAGAGTTTACCTATCTTGTTGAGTTGGGGTTAACTAATTTGCATTTTTATTTTAATTTTAAAGAAAATCATACTTGAAACCTAGCATTAAAAATATAGAAAGTAATAGCTGTAAAAAGCCACCAACTAGTTTTTCAAACAAGGAATTAAGGACTCAGAGGTGTCAAAGATTATTCCCAAGGTCTAGACCATTAGTGACAGAGCTAATGATAGCAAAAGTTTTATGTGTAGAGGGTTTATTATGCACCACACATGGCAAAGCATTTCACACAATGTTCTCTTAAAATTTTATCACAATCCACTTACTTCTACAAATAAAGAATATGAGAATTTGAGAAGTAAAAAGATTTGCCTAAATTATAATAAGCTGCAGTGATGAATTTCAACCCCAAGATGTGATATGAGCCAACCATACTTGGCTCAGCCTATTCTCTAGTTAGAATTCCAGAGCACTCAATTTGCTGACTAATCCAAGGTAGCAGAGCTAGAGAGCTGTGGGCCCATAAACAATTGGTCATTGGGTAATACATGATGTAGCCTACCTCTCTGTACTATTCTCTCTCTTTCTCTCTCTCATATTCTGTCTCTCATATTCCACCCCCTCTCTCCTCCCCCCCTTACAGTCATCCTCAAGCCAGCTGGCCTGGATAATTATTAAGTTAAAAAACAAAAAAGGCATATTCCGGGTACTGTAATTATATATTTTCAAACTGCTTCAGTATCTTCGTTTCATTTGGAACTCTACTAATTTTTATATAATCTAAGATTATTAAGCACCATAAAGTATCTTCTATCTTAGAGTCCTTCATGATACTTGCTTCTGGATCATTCTCTGAAAGCATAGCCTATACTGCCTAACTCCTCCTCTAAATAAACCTTCCATGCTTTCTCCTTCTCTCTGATTTACTTTGTTACTGTAAACTGTAAGCCTCGGTTTTAGGACTCTCCATTATATATACTCATCCTCCTTCTCATCCTGATCTCCTAGTGCCCTATGAATGGAGCATATAGCCAGGCTCCCTGAACTTTACTTTTCAGGTTTGTATACATCTGATCTCTGAGCCTTTAACTATTCTCTTTCTTCTCAATACAGTAATAAACACTTCTTTCCCTACCTCTTCCACCACCCATGGAAGCCCCACACATCTGTCAAACCACATCACAAATACCATCTTCCCCCAAACAGGATTTGCCTTCTTCTTTCTATGAATTCCCATAGTACTTTTGTTCTTCGTTAATTACCGTAAGTCAGGTTCCCCAGAAGCAGACTATAGAGATTTGCATGAAGGTATTTTTTTCTTTCATAATTAAGATTTTATTGGTTGGAAAATGTGGGATGCTTCATGAATTCGCATGTCATCCTTGTGCAGGGGCTATACTGATCTTCTCTGTATAGTTCCAATTTTAGTATAGGTGTTGCCCAAAGCATTTTGTTGGGGAAGCAAGGTTGTACAAAGAAGTTGGGCTCCAAAACTATCTCTACTAGGGCCATAGCCAATCCCTTGGGGAGCTCTGGAGCTGTGAGCAAGAGGGTCAGGGCCTTTACCTCCCTCTGTCCACCAGTCATTGGCTGTGAGGACCTTGGGTAAGGAGCACATAGGGAGTAATGAGCTATGAACTGTCAGCTGTCAGTACTCCTGGGGAATGAAGACTTCCATCTAAAAAGGATAGAAGGCAGGGATAGAAATGTGAGTGATATACCACAGTATCCACGGCATCAACCTAGAAGGAATCTGGCATCTTCTGCTTTGTAGGTCATGTCTTTATCTTCTGGAAACTAGAAATAAGGATTTCCTAAGTATTTTCTGAATTCCTTGTAGCTGTTAGTACAGTGCAGACGAGATGCTGGGCAAATAATTTGCTGAGATAATTTATCTTACGCTCTTTCACAGAACTTTCACTTTAAAGGTATATTAATGAAGTATGTCAGACACATCCTCTCTCTATTTTATAGAGGAGAAAAGTGAGGCATAGACTGATAATTGGAGTTGGTCGATAGCACAATTCATTTAAAAGTTTCTTTTTTTTAAGATTTTATTTATTTATTTTTGAGAGAGAGTGAGAGCATGCACAGAGAGGGAGAAGCAGGCTCCCCGCTGAGCAGAGAGCCTGAAGCCGGGCTCCATCCCAGGACCTTGAGATCATGACCTGAATTGAAAGCAGACACTTAACCGACTGAGCCACCCAGGCACCCCCATTTAAAAGTTTCAATGAGAAAACCTAGGTCTCAGGACTCTTAGGTCAATTGTCTTTGAAAAGAAAAATGTACTCAATTAGCCAAGTAGAAATAGTAGCTCAAAGGAGGGCTACAGTTGGGTCAAGAGTTAATAACCTTGCTCCCTAAACCCCTTTTCAAAAAGTCCTGCTTCTGGGCCTCCTGGAGGTTCCTCAACTTGATAAGTTATTAGACTTCCTTTTGGCACATATTCACATGCAAAGGGCCAGGGCTTTCAACTGAGATTTAGAACAACTTTGGCTCATTGCCCAGGGCTCATACTGTGGAAAGAGCAGAAAGCATCCTCCAAGAATCTTTAAAACAATCACTAAGAGGCAGATGACCTGCAGTATAATCCCTGAAATCATTTTTCAGGAGACATGCCACAGTCACAAAAACAGGTGAAGTCATAAAGAAACCCTTTTAAAGACAACAATGTCCCCTTCCCTCTCCCATACTTGTTTCTAGCCCCACCCCCCCATAACTACTCTATTACCCTCACCCACCCAAAATTATAGTTTTAGCAAAGAAAATCACCCATGATGTAGCCTATCTCTAGGAAAACACCAACCTCAGCCATATGAATGAATCTGTTTCTGTTGCACAGATATGGCCTGGTACTTAGCAGGATTTCTTGTTTACTGACACTGCTAAGAACTCCAGAAGACTGGGGCAAGAGCATCATCACCTTGGCTAGTTACCTTCTTTTCTTTGGATTCTTGACATATGGAAAGAGATCTGTACATAGAGATCACATATAAGTACTTGTGCCCTGGCTACACTGAGTTGTTAAGAGAAGTGCTAGTCTTCCATTCAATGTCAAATCAATTGTCCTTCAATGTGGCTTTTTGGTCATTACTCCTGCTCAAGGGCCATCATACACTCCTGATCAGAACACCAAACACTGAGCCTAGACCTGCTGACCCTCCACAAACTAATTTCAAGCTGTTCTTTAAGTTCTATTGCCCACTTCTCCTTGGCACAAGTTCTACATTTCAGCAAAATCATCCTATCGGTTCTTATATTAGAAGCATTCCCAAGATTTCCAGGAAAGGTCCCCTCAAAACACTCTGGCAACTGACAGGTACTTTATGATTCCCCAAATTCTGGAAATGTGATTACCGAAACCAAAGTTTGTATTCTGCTAGTAGAAACAGCCCAATAGATTTCCAACTCTTGAAACGCAATTTATTAACATGTTTCAGTGACAAAAAATTCACCTGCTGGACTGGAGATGCTACTCGGAATTTTCACATAGACCATATTCATACTTCATATTTTCACACACACACACACACACACACACACCCCTCTTACATTTTCACACTTGCAAGTTTTTTGATGCTTTCCCCCCCACTGCTGAAAAGCCATTTCTTGATACACTGGTTTTAATCTTACTGAGGCTTCCCGGTCCAACTCAGTTGTCATCTCTTCCTTGAAGACATCTGGTGGCCCACTGCTTAGCCTATAGGGTGGTTCACATAGTTTATGCCTTGTATTATTTGTGTTTGCATCTCCTCCTGTTTCTATTAATTAGTAAGCTGGGACAAGGGCAAAAAACCGATGTTAACCATTTTTCTGTTCCAGCCGTAACTGGCACAATCCACTGGGACAAAGTCAATATGCAACGAAGAACAAAAAATCATTAGGCATATCTTCCAATAGTCACTGCAGTATATATAAAACAAATTTGGGAAATACTTCTAAACATTTTGTTACCTTTTTATTTAAAGTTTACCATATATAATATGTAAATAACTACTAAGTATATATGTTGAAAATTTGTAAAAAGTGATTAAAGGCATGTAATCACCTCTAAGAATATAGAACATTATTTATACTCCAGAAACAACCACATCCCCCTGCCTCACAGTCAACTCCTAAAAGTAATCACTATTCTAATATCTATCATCTTAAACCACTTTTCATCCCTTTATATGAATGGAATAGTATGGTATGAACTCCTGTGTGTCTATTTTTTATTTTGTTTTGGTTTTTTTGCTCATTACTATGATTATAGATTTATCCATTTGCTTGTTCCATAGCCTTCGTTCATTCTTTTCATTGCTAAATGATATTCCATTGTATGAATTTGTAACAATTTATTAATGATAATGGACATTTGGGCTGTTTCTAGTTTTTGGAAATTATGAATAAAGTTCTTTGAACATTTGTGTCTGTGTCTTTTGGTGCAATGTGCATGCATTCTGTTGCATATTTAGGAAGAATGGAAATAGCCAAACCACTGTGTATGCATACACTCAACTTTAGTTGATATTACCATACAGTTTTCAAAGTGGTTTTACCAATTTTACCAACATTGTGTGAGAGATCCTATTGCTTTATTTCTTCACCGGCACTTGACATTGTCAGATATTTAAAATTTTAGTCATTCAGGTGGGCGTCTAGGGGTTAGTATGGTTTTAATTTGCATTTCCCTGATGATAAATAATGACCAAAAAACCCCACATTTTCTTACGCTTTCTGGCCACCTGTGAAACGTCTATTTAAGTCCTTTGACATGTGTTTAAGCTGTACTGTTGTACTTATTAATCTGTGATATTTTTAATACAATTATTTTTTGATACAATTTCTCTGTCAGATCTATGATTACAAATCTCCATGCTGCAGTTTACATGATAGCTCTCTTAATGGTATGTTTTGACAAATAAAAATTACCAACTTTCATTAAATCTAATGCATCAATCTTTCACTTTATGGTTAGTGATTGTGCATGTGTGCATTAATATGTTCTTGTTTAAGAAATTTTTGCCAAACTTAAGATCATGAAGGTTTTCCTCCATATTTTCTTTAGAAGTTTGTAACTTCACCTTTCAATTTTAGGTCTCAGGTACATATGGGACAAATTTTGGTGCATGGTAGGAGAAAGGTGTCAAATCAATTTTTATAGGATATACTATTAATCTCAAGGCATTTATCTAAAAGATCACATTTTCCCCCACTGCACTGCCACAATACTTTACTATAAATCAATGACAATTTATGCTTGGGTCTAAAGCTGGGTATTCTATTATGTTCCATTTGTCTATATTTCTATCTTTGTGCCCAAATCATATTTTTTTAAATTTATTTGAGAGAGAGAGCACAAGCAGGGGGAGCGGCAGGCAGAGGGAGAGGGAGAAGAGGCTCCCCGCTGAGCAAGGAGCCCGATGTGGGGCTTGATTTCAGGACCCTGGGATCATGACCTGAGCCAAAGGCAGCTGCTTAACTGACTAAGCCACCCAGGAGCCCTGCAAATTATAATTTTTAATTACTGTTATATTGCTGTTGTTTTATTTTTAAATCTGTTAGTTCTTGTTTTTTCAACATTGTTCATCTTTTAGATTTTCTTTGATACTTTAAGTTGTTTGGATTTCTATATGTATTTTAGAATTTAGCTTGCCACTTTCCACAAAAAAATTGCCATATGGGATTTATATTTATAGCATGGAATGACTTTTGTTAAGTTTATTCTGAGACATTTGATATTTTTGGTGCTATCATAAATGAAATGTTTTCTAATATTCAATTTGACTTGTTTGTTACTAATAATTCAAAGTAATAATTGAATTTTACATATCACTTCACATCCAACAATGTTATTTTCAGTTATTACATGTGCTTTTTTATCTACAGAATTATTTTGCATGTTTAATATACACAATTACATTATACATGAATAATGACAGTTACATTTCTTTTTAATTCTTATACCTTTCATTTATTCTCCTTGCTCTGCTGTATTTGAAATGCTATTAAAATACTGGTAGATGTTATATCACTGGATATCCATATCTCTTACCAGATTTCAAGGTGTATCTTTAATGTTTGATAATCAAATAAGATTTAGAGGTTTCTGTAGATAGCTATATTTTATCAGATAATTAAGGAAAATTCTGTCTATGTCTATTTCATCATGGATTAATCACTGGTGATGAATTTTATTAAAGGCTTTTATGTATCTTTTGAGGTTATCATATGGTTTTTATCTTTTATTCTGTTATATTGTGATTTATTTTCAAATAGCAAACCATTTCATTCCTGAAATAAACTCAGTATGATTATAATAAAGTATTATTTTTCTATTTCTGGATTCAATTTTCTATGTTCTTCAGATTTTCTTGTGTGCATGTTCACGAGATATGTTGGCCTATATTTGCTTTCTCTTTTTTTGCATGGTTTTTGTCAAGTTTTGTGTTAAGGTCATGCTGGACCCATAAAATAAGTTTGCAAATGTTTCGTATTTTTCTGTTCTCTGGAGGAGTTTGTTTAAGATTGTTTTCTTTTCTTTAAATGTTTAGGGAGAATTCACCAATGAAGACATTTGATCCTTTAGATTTATTTGTGGAAATGTTTTCAATTAAGAATTCAACAGTTTTGTGCATATTTTCTATTTCTCCCTATGTTTGCTTTAAGTAAGTTGAGTTTTCATTTAAATGGTCACATGTATTATAATAAAATTTTCCCAAAGTCTTCTTATTTTGTTAATCTGTGATATATGAAGTGACATGTTCTCTTTCATTTTTAAAATACATAAACTTCATTTTTACAGCAGTTTTAAGTTTACAACAAAATTGAGCAGAAAGGACATGGAGTTCCATATACCTCTTGTTCTCACATGTATATGACCACTTCCACCAATGTCCTGTGCCTGAGCAGTACATTTGTTACAGTCTGTGAATTTACATTGAACATCATTATTATTCAAAACATGTAAATTACATAAGGGGTCATCTTAGGTAATATACATTCTATGGGTTACCACAGATCTATAATGACATGTATCGACCATTGTAGTATGATGCAGAATCGCTTCACTGCCCTAAAAGTCCTCTGTGCTCTACTTATCCCTCTCTCCCCTCAAACTTTTGACAAACACCAATCTTTTTGTTTGTTTTTTAATTTTTTATTTAAATTCAATTTAGTTAGGGGCGCCTGGGTGGCTCAGATGGTTAAGTGTCTGCCTTCGGCTCAGGTCATGATCCCGGGGTCCTGGGATCAAGCCCCACATTGGGTTCCTGACTCAGTGGGGAGTCTGCTTCTTCCTCTCCCTCTGCCTCTCCACTGCTCATGCTCTCTCTCTCTCTGTATCTCTGTGTCTCAGGGAAATGCAAATTCAAACAACAATGAAACACTGCTACATACCTATTAGGATGGCTAAAATCCAGAATACTAACAACACAAAATGCAGTTAAGGGTGTAGAACATCATTGCTAGTAGGAATTCAAAATGGTACAGCTACTTTGGGAAATAGTTTGACAGTTTCTAATGAAACTTAAT
Source organism: Neomonachus schauinslandi (assembly GCF_002201575.2). Lineage (NCBI taxonomy): Eukaryota > Metazoa > Chordata > Mammalia > Carnivora > Phocidae > Neomonachus > Neomonachus schauinslandi. The sequence goes on from NC_058406.1 coordinate 170,072,394, forward strand.
AAGCTCTTATCATACAATCCAGCAATCACATTCCTTGCTATTTATCTCCACCTGAATTGAAAACATGTCCACACAAAAACCTGCACACGGATGTTTATCGCAGCTGTATTTATGATTACCAGGATTTGGAAGCAACCAAGAAGTCCTTAGTCCTTAGTCAGCAGGTGAATAGATAAATCAACTGTGGTACACTAGATTGTGCAGTTTTGTTCAGGGCTTTAGCCTCTTTTTAAAGAAATGAGCTATCAAGTCATGAAATCACATGGAGGAAACTTAAATGCCTACTCCTAAGGAAAAGAAGTCAATTTGAAAAGGCTACATACTGTATGATTCCAACCATATGACATTCTGGAAAAGGCAATATTGCAGAAACAATAAGAAAGATGAGTGGTTGTCAAAAACAAACACCCACCTCCCCTCCAGTAACCCTCAGTTTGTTTCCTATAGTTAAGAGTCTCTTATGGTTTGTCTCCCTCTCTGTTTTTATGGGGGGATGGGGTAATTGGGTGGTGGGCATTAAAGAGGGCACTTGATGTAATGAGCACTGGGTGTTATATGCAACTGATGAATCACTAAATTCTGTCCCTGAAACTAATAATACACTATTTGTTAACTAAATTGAATTTATTTTTTATTTTAAAAGATTTTATTTATTCATTTGAGACACAGACAATGTTTTTTCCTATGCATACATACCTATGATGACGTTTAATTTATGAATTAGGCACAGTAAGAGATTAACAATGATAATTAATAATAAAATAGAACAATTATAACAATATACTATAATGAAAGTTATGTGAATGTAGACTCTCTCTCTCAAAACATCTTGTTGCCCCGTACTTACCCACCTTCTTGTGAAGATGTGCGATGATAAAATGCCCACGTGATGAGATAAAGGGAGGGGGATGCCGTAGGCACTGTGACATAGCCTTAGGCTACTATTGACCTTCTGATGATAGGTCAGATGGAGGACCATCTGCTTCCAAATCAGGGTTGACTGAGGGTCACTGAAACCACAGATAAGGGGGAAGTGCTCTAAATAGAATGATGAGGGTAATAACAGAAGGTGTGATGTGATTTCAGAAAACTTGGTTTTGACAGAGTCTGTCATGTGGGGGTTTGGGACCTTAGGCAAGATCATTATACTCCCTACTCCTCAGTTTCCTCCTTTGTGGAATAGTGACAAATACCATCACAACCAGCACCACCAACAAAAACAAAAAGCCCATGGATTGTTCTGAGGATAAAGTGAAATAACATACATAATGTTTTTCTTTCAAAAACACTGGCCTGTTTTTCTTGTTAGGACTTAGCTAACATTTTCTCTATTCATTTTATACTTTTTCCTTAAGATTCTACCACTGAGCTAGCATTAAAATGCAAACACACACACACACACACCCCTACCTACACACACCCACACACACATTTTGGCCATGTCAGAATGCAGAACATTTAACACTCACAAAGTCTTTCTGAAACGTACGTTGGAGAAAAATATCAGCAAAATGACAAATGAATTCAAGAGAAAGAAAAATGAAAGAATTAAGATGGGCTCATCAGCAAATAAATTATTACTTACTACATTTAAATCTAAATTATGTTGGTTATATAATGTCAAAAAACAAATAGATCTCTCTAAATTAAATTCTGAGATAATCTTGAAATGGATGTAGCAGTGACAGAGGGGTTTGAAATCATGTCATTTCTTGCCTTTTTAGTAAATAAGATACAATTAAAAAATGTAAGTTAAAATGTTTGTTACTTCTCTAAGGGTAATCACTAAAGAAAACAAACAAAAGTATACATTTTGTGTAATTACAGGAATATAGAATAAAGAAAAATTTTACTGATCCAAACAAGGTGAAAAATATAATATCATACTAAAAACATGCTAAGAAGCATGTCAAATAAAAACCGTTAGATAACATAGCAGGAATAATTTCAACTGTATCAATAATCATATTAAATGTGAATGGATTAAAGTCATTTTGTAAAAATAAGAAAATATCCTGTTAATTAAAGAAACAATATTCAACTATATCCTATACAGAGGAGAGAGAACTAGAGCTCTTTGAAGTCCCCACCATTATCTGTGTTTTTACCATCATTTCCACATTTCTTATCCCCTGGCACATACTGAAACATAGGCTTCTGAGTAAGTCAACTGTGAGCTCACCAAACAAATGTCTCAGGTCACATGCCTAGCTTTCTACTTTTAAGTAACATCTTATTTCTGATTTCTAGCAATTTTGTTTCTTATAAACACAACCATGCATTTTGTTTTGTTGCTTCCCACCGCACAGTTTCTTGCTTTTAGTAGGAGATACCTTAGTCTCTCTTGTCTGAATCGTACATTCCCCACTTTATGATATTTATAAAACAGGATGATGACGAATCCGGACATTCTGCTGAGTCATACATTTTACTATAGACAAGTCAGTTACCATCTCAGGGACACAAGTATGTACATATGGAAAGAGGAAAATGATTCTTGTCCCCTTTACTCACAGGGTTGCTGTTAATATCAAATGATAAAATATATGTAAAAGTACTTTGGACAGAACAAGGTGTGACACAAATATAAAGAACTGCTAGAACTCTGATTATTTGGTATTTGAAACCTATTGGAAATCCTTATTTCTTCCAATATAGTATAGCGGTTAGGAGTGTGAACTCTGGATCTTGGATAGTCTCCCTAAAATTTACAAGACACATGACCTTGAACTGGGCTAGAAGATCTCTGAGGTTCTTCCCAGTCACGATATTTTATAATTTTATGGAGTTCATAAGGGACTCATAAGCTGATGTTCTTCCCCACATTGGCACCTCTTGACCTGTCTTTAACATTACCAGTAGACTCTGACTCTTCTTCCAAATAGACATAATCAGAACTGGTGTAGAAGAAAGAAGAGCTGTGGTATACAATTTTCTTAGCCTTTGCAAGAAAGAGTCCATGACTCAAGGCATCTCCTGTTTGAATAGAGAAACCTGAAAAACCTCTTTTTCTCTACGAGCTTCTGCCTTGAAGATGTTTCCAAATATTTTGCCAATAAGTATGGGAATCCGTCCATCCATGTAGCTGAAATTGTGGGCAGGGTCACCAAAGAGTGAGCACACAGGGCAGGAACATACAAAAACATTTCTCAGAAAAAAAATAGCATTTCTCCCTTTTCAGTAGGGACAATGTTTTGTTTCTGTTTAGGAATCATAGAAACTGCGAATGAACAAGCTGTATTGGGTCATCTAATCTGCCCTCCAGGGAGGGGACGAGCTGCTGCAGTTCATTCAATTCCCTTCCAGTTTCACATGGAGACTCCAATGGGGGTTTTTGCCATGTGCTCTGGCCAAGGCTCTGTGCTCCAATCAGTATCGCGGGAGTGTTGCCGTGACATTGGAAAGAAAAGGAAAAAGAACCTCCAACAAAAACATTTGTTGAGGGGGACGATTAAAAGAGGTTAACTCTATACATAAATGTGAAAATTGAAAACGTGTAAGGAGAACTGTATTTCTCAATGTTGAAACAAGTAGGGTTTCATAATTTTCATTAACCAAAGATAAAAAGGTAATCATTCTTCCATTCCTAAGTGCAAGTGCACTATCTTGTATTTGTCAAAGACTATGAGATTAATGAGTGTTTCAAGTTTCTTGATTTTTAAAAAAATTGCGGGTTTTTAAAAACATATAAATAGTATCCTAAACACTTTAAGCTTGCAAGACATTCATAGCCATGTGTGTGTTCTAAAAGGGGACATAGATCCATATTTTGAGTTTTGTTGAATGTTTACTATGTGCCAAGCCATTATGTTAAATATTTTGCATAAGTTTTCTCTGTCACTCCTCATAAAACACTATGATGTATTTTCTCTCTTTTCTAGATAAATAACACACAGTCAAAAACTGAGCTTTACAAAGGCTAACCAGCTTGCCTGATTTCAAAACTGTGTGGCAGAGTGGAGTTTTGAGGTCATATTAGTTGGTCAGATTCCAAAGCTCTGAACCACTATCTTTTATTTTGCATCCCAACCACACCTAGCAATATATTTAACAATTATCAGGTATTCAACGAATTTTTTAAAAAGATTGTATTTATTTACTTACTTGAAAGAGAGCGAGAGAGAGCACAAGCGTGAGCAGGGGGAGGAGCAGATGAAGAGGGAGAGAGAATCTTAAGCCAACTTGCCACTGAGCTCAGAGCTGACATGGGGCTCAATCCCATGACCCCAAGATCATGACCTGAGCTGAAACCAAGAGTCCTGATATTTAACCGACTAAGTCACCCAGGCGCCCCTAAAGAATTTTTTTAATAGACTATCCTTTTAGTTAGAGAAGATCAGCGGCTTATTATTGGATTTCATGAGCATAGGGAACTTGTTTCTGTCCAGAAATATATGAAGACTGTATACTGCAGGTTCCAGAAAATGACTGACTTGATCTACACACCTGCTCTGTTGACCCTCGGCATGCTTTTTAATACTTTTGTGTCTGCCCCAGTTTTCCCATATCAAAAATGAGGGATTTTACCTTCATTCACGAGGTTTTTGTGAGGAATTAAATGAGTGGCTATAGAAAGTCAGATAACATACTGCCCAGCATAAAATTAAATAATAACTCTCATGTTGCATTATGTGTTTATGATTATACTAATATCTTCATTAAAGTTTTCATTGGTCATTATGTTTATTATTTACATTATACTAGATTTATGTATCTTAATTTATTAATATTAATGATCACTGTCATTGCATAGGGTCATTTGATCTGAAATCTCTCCTTTATTTACCTTCCGATCCTAAATCTCTTTAGTTTTGTATGATCTGTTAATTGAATGGAAATGCCTCTGAGAGAAATATTAATTTAGTCCTTATTTGCAATCTGATTGTGAGTTAATATGTCCAGTTGTGTCCTTCTATCTGGTCTGGAGAAGGATCCGAACAGATGAGCCTAGCAGCACACACAGTCAGCCTGCAGAACACACAACAGGAAATAGTGGCTACCCTTGGAGTGAGAGGTGCCCAGGACAAACAGGCCCTCCTCATGGTTTAGTCTGCACGTTCCCTGGAGTGGCTGGTATTTAATATGTGGGACGGTTTGTCCTTTCACAAGTGAAAACATAACTTTCATTCATCCTCTCCTAATGTAAGATGTTTTGGATTTTTTAACTTCTAAGTTCAGACAGTTATTTAAGTAAATCTGCTGACATGAAAATGCTTTTGCAGTTGGAATTCTATAATTAAATGTTGTATACACTTTTCAATATCATTTGAAAAATTTTTTAAGTTGTTTATATTAAAAAATAAAACTATATTTAATATTAGTACTTAAAATTTATACTCATGATGGAATATTAAGAAAATGCATTATGTAGGAAAAAGAAAAATAAAATCACTTGAGACACCAATATTCAAAGATAAACAACCTTTCCTATGTTTATTTTAATATTTTCTTTATTTAAATATTAACATTTGTTCTATTCTTTTGCTTTGTTATTTTTATATGCCTATAATTTTGTAACTGCTTTTCACATAATTAAATATCACACATATTTTCCTTATTATTACATGGTGTTAAAACACTTTTAATGCCTGCATAAATCAGTTCAGTAGATGTGGTTTCCATATTTTATTTAATCATTTTCCTAATTGCTGCACATTTAATTTATATGTCATTTACATATTATTTTGATTTATTGCACTTATAAATAATACTATTCTGAAAATTTTGTGTATAAACAAATGCATATTAAGGCCTGAACATGTACCAGACCCAGAGTTTGTCCCTATGGGATCAACACTGAGTAAGTCATGGCCCAGCCTGGGAGGACCTTAGAATCCACTAGGAAAGATTAACAAATCAGTAAAAGGCATTTCTTTGCATGGCTCAGTAAGAACTTTCATCTCATGTTCAAAAGTTGCTTTGGAAGCAAAAAAAGGAAGAGAAGCTGCTTCAGGCAGGGGCTTGGGTCAACTATCTGGATCAGGTAATGCTTGAACTGATATTGAATTAAGGGGCGCCTGGGTGGCTCAGTGGGTTAAGTGTCTGCTGTCAGCTCAGGCCATGATCCCAGGGTCCTGAGGGTCAGCTCAGGTCCATGATCCCAGAGTTCCGCATCAGGCTCCCTGCTCAGCGGGGAGTCTCTTCTCCTTCTCCCTCTGCCCCTCCCCACAGCTTGTGCTCTCTCGCTCACTCTCTCTCTCTCTCTCAAATAAAATCTTTAAAAAAAAAAAAAAGAAAGTTGAGTTGAATTTAACTGGGTAAAATGGTGGGGACAGAAGAATTTCTTTTCAAGAGGAAAAGAGTTTGTGCAAATATGTGTAATTTCTGAGGAATACTGACTAGTCCAATATGACAAGAGGAAAAGGCTAGTAATCAATAACATATCCTATTTGCCAGGTGCCAGGTTAACTACTTTACAACTATTAGCTTATTTAACCCCTTCAGTATCCTTCTGTAGTAGATATTATTATTATCCCCAATTTCAGATGAAAAAACAGAGGCTAAATGAAATTCCATAGATTGTTCAAACACACATATTGAATTTGCAAGGGGTGCTGGATTTGACTCACACAATCTGATTCCAGACACCAGACTCAACTATCAACTTATTTAAGTGGTTGGAGATGATACTCTGAAGCCTTCAAACATTAAACTGTATCCCAAAAGCAAAGAGAACAGTTTAAAGATTTTCAGTAATATAGTGGTATCACTAGATTTTTTTATTTATAAATATCATTAGATGATTTATGAACTATATATTGGAGCATGGAAAAAAATGAAGGAGTCCTAGATTAAGGAAATGTTTTAGAAATGTATAGGAGAAAGTTTTAAAAAGTAGGATAAAATATGCTGGGCATAGTTGCAGATTGGCCATGGATGTTTAAATTAATTTCTTTATAAGAAATTCCTATAATGGAAGTGTTTGTTCATAGGATACACATTTTAAAAATACAAATATTTTTAAAAGTCTTGGGTATATTTTCAGAGGGGTGTGTGTGTGTGTGTGTGCACACCTGGGCACCAATTATTAAACTATTTTTTCTCAGCCAAAATTTGCTGGGTCTCTTTCTCTGTAAGCCATGTGTTTCATTTGCCAGCTGGATTTCTGTTAGATATTTCACCCTGGCAGAAATATTTGGTTCTATTTTTTGGCAATTTTCAGTGCATTGACTCCCAGAGCCAAGGAGTCACTCTTAGAAATACCAGCACCAGTGGGTTCATCTGTTGTTTTGAAGTCTGAGTGTCAGCTCTGGAGGGCTCCTCCACAAGCCTCTAGATTTTCAATGCCCCAACCTCTTTAATCTGTCTGCTACTCTAGGAAGGATCTTACATCTTTTAGTTCCTTATCTCTGTGTTACTGCAGGATCTCCTTTTGACATTTTCCATCATCCAACTTCTTATATTAAATTTTATGTGATAAAATAACTGGTGTGGGTTCTATCATCCTGGCCAGATCCTGATGGATACTTTTTAACAGGGTGATGACAATTTCTGGTAGCAGCAATATATTTCTGCATTAATTAAACAAAAGCTTATCACAACAAGTGAAATATCTGTAGAAGATATTTTGAGGGAAAAAATCCTCTTAAGAATTCATAGCACATTCCATGTTTTCTACTAGTCAACACTCAATAATTAAATATCTATTTATTAAATATCTTCACCAATCTATTCACTAGAAAACATTTACCCACTCTATGGCTTTGAACTGTTATTTATCAATGGGCTCTTAAATTTGTATACAAATCAGCCAGGCTTACAAATCCATTCACTTTTTTGATTTATTAGTGTTCAAAAAAATTTGCAAAATAAGGGTTGTTTGGTTTGGGATTTCTAATATTACATTTGTCTTTGTAGAAAATTTAAAGGATAAAAAATGTTAAACATCTTAATATTGTAATAGATTCTGAAATGATATTAAAGCGACTGGATAAATTTAAATGAAACAGAAAACCAGGAGAGGTATTAATAAATCCCTATTTATTTAAATACTTAAACCGGTTCCAGAAAAATTTAAGGTGGAGAGCAGAGAGGCCATGGATACGACAGAATAGAAAAACATACCCAGAGGAGGCTTAAAAAGGAGTTAAGGAATTTTTTCCCCATTTTAACATTTCTGTAACTGGTAAGTGAATTATACTTTATATATTCATTTAACATAGGACTTCTTTCTTTATTTTCCCTCAGGAAATATTACTAAATTGCTGGTATATTTTAGCATTTGAAGACATCTTAAAGTGAATGAAATGTGATAAATATGAATATGTATACATATATACATATAATCCATATATCATCATTTATCCATCATTTTTGTATACATCTTATTTTTGGGGGGGATGGCTTAAATTTATTATATATATTTTAAATTGTGACTGCCTCTTCTTATCAGTTTGACTGATTTATTAATTGCATGCCATGTTACTTGGTTTTCTACATAGGCATACTATAGTAAGAACCTAACCCAACTCAAGGAAAGAGAGAAGAAACCAAAAAGATAAAAAATAATGTTGAGAGAAGGATGTAATTTGGGGGTATGTACATTTATAACTTTCCATGAATCCTAATTTTCTATACATGTATTTTCCCTTTCCAGTCATTAGGGACTAAGTTCCTTGACTTGATCATGCTGAGTGAATTCACACTTAAAGAACTGAAGAACTTCTGATGGTAAGTATAAAGAATGAGCTAAAAATGAATATACATCAATTTTCTTATTTCTTCCTTTCACTTAATGACTTTCAGATTTTTACATATATCTTGGTGTGCATTCTCCCCAGTTTGGAGACTATTGCATTGCAAAGATTATGAAAAGATTAGTATGATGACTTTTTAAATATTTTGACATTTGCATTCACATTAAGATTTTGAGTTACTTATTAATAAACTGTGTTTTTCCCCATTAGAACTGATATGGAGGAAATTTTGAAATACAGGCAAGTTGCGAAGGATTTAAAAAGAGTAAAAAATGATCTCTGCTTTCTTTAGGCTAAAATCTTATGAAACAAACGGATGTGAATGCCTTGGAGTGTGAAAAAGGCTTAATAGAATACAGGGGGAATAGAAGAACAAATATCTTGCTGTAAGAGTATAAAAGAAGGAGAAAACCATTCTTTCTAGAGGCTCAGAACAGATTTCAAAAAGAAGAGCCACATTTCCCCACAATATTATCAACCCAGTTTAGTTCAATCTATACACTATTGCAAGTTGTTAGCAGTATATGCCAGGATGCTCTTTATCAGACCTATGATATTTTAATATTCTGGAATAATTTAAAGGAAGCCAAATATGTCAGGATCACAGAATACTGTTAATTTTATGGATGTCATAATCTCTAGGTGAACCCTGTGGAAACAGGCAAATGGATGGAATCAGCCCAAGAGTAGTTTTATATAAAATAAAAAATCCTTCCTCTTCACATACTCACCTCAATTTCAGGCTATTCTGCTCATTGTGACAATCGAGACCATCATGATGGGAGGAAAATGTATAAACCTAAAGAGTAAGTCTCAATGTCTCAGTGTAAGGCACTGAGGAAAATCAAAGTTAACTCTGGATCAAAAAGGTTTTTTAGGGACGCCTGAGTGGCTCAGTTGGTTAAGTGTCCGACTCTTGATTTTGGCTCAGGTCATGATCTTGACTCATGATTTCAGAGTTGTGAGACTGAGCCCCACATTGGGCTCTGTGCTCAGCAGGGAGTCTGCTTGAGTTTCTCTCTCTCCTTCTCTGTCTGCCCCTCCCTCCCTACTTAAATGTGTGCTCCCTCTGTCTCTTAAAAAAAAAAAAAAGTGTTGTTTTTTGTTTTTTAGTGATTCTGAATTCATACCAGGGGGTTAATTATCAAACTCATCTAAACATTTCACTATAGAAGGAAGTGATATTCTTATATATTTAATAAGAGAATGGGAAATATCAGTTTAATTAAACAAATATTTTTAGAATCCATAATATGCAAAGAACTCTGATTATAACTATGAAAAAGACCTAAGCCTTTACCTAAGAAGCTTAGAATTGACTCTAAGATTCTTAGCATTGAGAGATCAAGTCCGCCCATCTTTATCTATATTCCCAAGAAAAGTCAGTCTGGATCTTCTATTTTAGTTGCTTTGTAAAGTAAGTTGTGCTATTTAAGTATCTGCTACACTTACAGACTCGCTGTGGCCAAGAAGAAGAATACCACCAAAGAGGGAGAGTGGGGAAACTGGAGAGAAGCTTAATAAAGATGTCATTGAGTCCTAAACAAAATTACAGTTATCCTGAGGTCTAGCTCTTTTGATTTTAAAAAAAGTTTTCCTATTATTTTTCACCTTTTTCTGTATTCTTGTAGTAATACTCAATTTATTGTGAACTCGTTCTTGCCAATTAACAGCTTTACACTTAAGCATTATAAAATGACCTGCTCTGGTAACCACGCTTACTTTCCTTACAAAATTAGCCTCAAACTGTTCATTTAACTTGTCTTTTGCGATGTGATTTTTCCCCTCTCAACTCCTGCGTGTACTCAGTTCTTTTTTTTTTTTTTTTTAAGATTTTATTTATTTGACAGAGAGAGAGACAGCGAGAGCAGGAACACAAGCAGGGGGAGTGGGAGAGGGAGAAGCAGGCCTCCCGCCGAGAGGCAGCCCGATGCGGGACTCGATCCCAGGACCCGGGGATCACGACCTGAGCTGAAGGCAGACGCTTAACGACTGAGCCACCCAGGTGCCCCCATGTACTCAGTTCTATGGAGGAGGATCAGAGCACCTCACATTCTTTTGTCTGCAAGAGAGTGAAGAAGCACAAGGCTTGCATTAGTCAGAGGAGAGGTATCAATTGGCTGGTTGCTTCTAGGTCATTTTCAAATTGAAATAAGAAATATCCCTTACAAGTAATTGTGAAAGCTTCTTCTGTACAAGGTTACCACACTCAGGATTTAAATTTGCCTCTCAAAGCACATCTGTCTGGCTTTCCTCACAGACCCTATCCCTTTAGTGCTAATGAGAACCTCATGCCTTCCAGTCTGAAGGCAGGATTTGGAACTATTTCCCCCTTGTTAATGTAAAGCATGTCATTCTGGGCCCTATCCAGTATTATTTGCTTTTCTTACTGCTGAATCTCGCCTGTAGGCGGTTTTGTATCATCCAGAAGGTTTTATATCTTAGCATCGTATTGATTCTTAATTCCTTGGTCTCAGAATCCAGTGAGATATATTTGATTTACTAAGAAACTAAGCCTCTTTTCATATCCTGGTGAGACCTGCAAGAGACAGAGGTGAGATTTAAGAGAATAAAAGTCCTTTTGGGAAGGCCTATCTTTTCCTTGGTCTTACAAATGATTCTGTTTGGTAAGTGATTAAAGCTGGTCTGGACAGGCAGCAAACACCAGAGTAGATTTATAGCCTCTAAAACAATACCTTCAAAGATCTTCTCCCAGAAAGCATGGCCTAGAGGCATCCTTTTGATTGATCTAAGTCTCTGAGGAATTACTCCAGAAACAAACAAAGACTTATTATGCTTCTTTACTAAGAGACTTTGACATTTTATGGTTTTCTATGAAAATACTGAACTGGGGTAAATGGTCAGGAATCCTATAGCCTTTCCTTGTCTGAATTGTAGGCATGCTTTGTCCCTCTGCAAAATCAGCTACTTTACTCTTGCGACCTTACACAGAGCATTGTCTACCCACTATACTGTGTCAGCAGTCATTACCCACATGCACTCCTGTTCTGGGGAGAAAAACAAGGGAAATTATATACAACCACATTTTGGGAGGTGATAACTTAGTGACAGGGAAAAATGAAACCAGTATTTTACTCTTCATCAAATATCAAGAAAGGTAAGAAAAAGAAGTCATTTTCAGTAAACTTTTAGGTCTTTGATATTTTAGGATTTAGCATAAAATAATTTTTACTAATTCCATGTAAAATTTTGAACTTTCTTCCAGAAAGAGGTGCAATTTTTTAAGTGTTCTGGGTTTTTCAGAATATTCTCATCACGAGGAAAATTCCTTATGCAGCACCATCTTCCTACAGTATAGTTCTCTGCTTCACCCTCCAGAATGTGATCTCTATGAGAAAAGAAGCATTTTATTTACTTAGTATTGACTACGGCACCTAATGGACTATGTACCAGGTAAATAGCAAGTTCAATAATAAATTCTGGTTGAATTGAAAAATCCTTGTTCAATTGTTGATTTCTTTTTATGGTATTGAATAAAAGCAACCTCATTTCTTTCTATGCAAATGAAGAGCCTAATTTAATACTCTGTTCTAGTCACCTAACTAGAGGTTAGACTCATGGTGACAGGCTGTACTTTATTGCTACTATCTGTGTTATGTCTGTTGTTTCCACCCCAAATTATGGTTTTCTAGGGGTGGGGGGGGGCACGGACGATGTCTAATTCAGCTTTGTGTTCCCAGCATTGTAGATGTCCGTGTAATGCTTGTTGAATTCAATAGATAAAACCAAGGTTCTTACACAGGGATTAAACTCCTGACTTACCCATTACCCTAAAACTCTAAATAATAGGCAGGCACAGTAACAGAAGTTACAGTGATAGTCTGTGAATTGGTATTTCATAAAAAATAGGTTATCACGAATCTATATTGTCCATCTTACAATCAACTGTCCTTCACCTAAACTCATGTTTGAAGTGTTTCAGTATTAAAAAACACTTTGTATAAGTGTCAAGAAGTCTCAGCAGCATGAGAAGTACATGGAGCAAGCAAAGAGAAAGGCAGAAAAAACATTGCCAGTGGCTGAATTTTTTCCTAGTTGCTGTTTGCCTCAACTGTTCTGTCATGAGAAAGATCCTTCATTTCATAAGGATCATTCGTTACATGATGCCTGATGAAATGCTCAGCACCTACATGGACACCTTCGTGTAATTCTCATCTCAAACTTATTAGATAAGTACTATTATAACCCCTATTTTTTTAGAGCACATTCTTGTGAACTTTATAACCCCTATTTTATAAAGAAACAAAACAGAAGCTTTGAGTATTTAAGTACCTTGCCCATTGCACAGCAAAAAGCAGGTTGGAAATGGAACACTTTTAATTTTCTGACATTAGAGTGAAAGCTCCTAAGTACTATGCCATACTGCCTACCCTTAAGTTTTGTTGTTGCGAGAGCTAAAGCTTGTACTGTGTGATGCTAACAAGTTTAAGTAGGGCCAGTGCCTGAAAATGAGAGAAGGAAGACTTCCACTTCAAAGAAAGAAAGATATTTCCAAAGACTAGAACTATCCAGACTAGGCTCTTTTTGAAGCATCCTACCTGATGCTTTGTAGATAGTAAATAAAAGATTGATGACATGGGGGCAGACTGCCTCCAGACACAATGAGATGAGTCACTGTAACACTTTCAATTGAAACTGAACAAAATCTTTTGGAAGATATTGAGGATGAAGGCCTTGTTTCATAAGATAAGATTATGTGATCTCTAAGTGCTTTCCAAATCTGTCATCTAATTAGTTTATGATTAAATGATAATCTAGGTATTTTAGAAAAAAATAATGGGGGAGGGAGGAGGTGGGAGGGGAAGGGAGGAAGAGAAGGAGGCAGTGAAGCAGGGAGGGTGGGCAGAGAGAATTGAGAATTGCAGAACCTAATGTTCAATTATTTTTTAGTGGCTCATATTTAATAGCCTAACTTCTTATAGATCTGCTCATCTTGTTTGATAGAGTCATCCTACCTTGAAGGGAGGTAGCAGGGGACATATCCCTAATCTACAGAAGAAGTTGAAGCAATCATGGAAATGACCAAGCCTCCCATGATCCCCCAAATGGGTCATAATTAGCTTCTCTACAAATCCCCCTCTCCCTATTGCCACATGTAATGCAATGAAAACCAGCGCACAGACTTCTGACTTCTCAGGGCCAGATTGCCCCATCTTCATGTAAAAGAGTGTTCTCCTGGTAGAGTTCTCTGCAAGTTTCAGAATTTAGAAACCAAGTGAACTGTCAGCAAATTTCTCAAATAGGGTTGAGGTTATATTCAGTAAGCCAACCATTTGAACAACTGAGAATCAGTGTTCACTTTGCTACTCTTTTGCCAAACTGTGTAACATCTATGTGCTGATCAAGGTCAATAGTTAGTGGGAGCTTTGGGAATCCTCTTCCAACAGAAGAGGGTCTAGATTATTTCAATAAAATGAATTAAGCTGGCTCATTTGGCATAGATTATAAAATACAATATTTTTTCTTGCTCAGCCAATTTATTGGCTGCTTTTCTTGTCTTGTTATGATTAAACTTTTTTTCACAAGGAAAAAAACCTCTTTGATTTAGATTTTTGACAAGAGTTATCATTCCCTCTAACTTGGGAATTCCCAACTCATTAGCATATGATGCCACTTCCCCTTAACTGTTATCTTTGTTGTCAGTCAACTGTGGATGTCTTGATCATGATGGATTTCTTTGGGGCCATGAGATGATTGAAATTCTAATTGCTGAGAGATACAGGAAGGGAGGACTTGTCCACTGACTAACAAGATGCATGATGTGGATATGAATCTTTCCCAACCTTGGGGAGCTTAGATCCCCACAAGACAATTATAAATATCAAATGAGCTCAGAGCCAAAGTTCGGAAAATAATAAAGAATCCAGTGCTCAGGTAGAATATGCACAGTGGTACTAAAAAAACAGAATTTTAGAGTAGTTTTAAAGCTAACATATAAAACTGAACTTCTACCAATAGTTACTGAGTGGCTATCATTTGCAGGGTGCTGCAGTAGATGCCATGATGTGACACCTAGATCTACCCTTAGCATGGGGCACTCATTGCCTGGCTTCTGTGAACATAGGTGGCTGATAATTTTCAGCTGACCTCGCTGGGAATTGCCTCAGTTAAAAGAAGCTTTTTGCCCAAGTGTGTAGCCTTCCAACCAACCGGCCCATATCCAATGAATGGTCCATGGAAGGGTACAATGGCCCGCTCCGTTTGCTTCCAAGTTGGAAAACACTGAAGAGTCTGCTCATCTCCAGAGCTCCCTGTGCGATGAGTGAGGTCTCCATGACAACTGTTTTCTCACAGTTCATTTTTTCTCCTCTTGTGCAATCTTGCTTTTCTACTCTTTTAGAGCTCTTGTTGCCAAGAATACTGACTAATAATCTTCTGCTTATAAATTTCCATCTCAGAGTTGTTTCCCAACGAACTTAGTCTGAGAAAACTACTCCTGTTGGTACTGAATGGTGATGCTTGGTTCAGGCTACAAGGATGGATACTTATTGTGCCCTCTGCTTACTTAATGAGGTGAAAGAGATAGAATGATAAGCAGCTAACTATATTATAAAAAAGAAGACCATCCCTCCCCCTATAAAGCAGATTTGTTGTTCCTTTTCTTTGTTTCCATGTGCAAACTTCTACTTTGATTGTATATTATATAATTGTGTTACTGATGCCTCTTGCAAAAGTATTGAGCATTACGGGGACAAGATTTCATCTTGTTTACCTTTATATCCCTGGCATGCTGCCTGCAATATGGCAGGTGCTAAGCAATTTGTGTTGACTTGAGAAGTAAATTAATGAACAAAAATAAGTAACACAATTTGGAAGTTTGATACAAAAAAAGTATGGTTATAGAATGATAAAAATTCAGAAAAGAGGTAGAATTTGAGTTTAGCCTCAAAGAAATTTAGTAGATTTGGGGCATATGGGTATTTCAAACTGAGAAAGCAACATTGACTGACCAATGGAAATAGTGACTCGGTCATATTTTGGAGTCATAATAATGAGCACCAATTCAAACCAACTTAAGAAACAAGAGACATTTACTGATATACAACAGTTTAGTTCTTAAAATCACCAGCCTCAATTGTACCACATGAGGGCTTGGAACCAGGAACTCTAATACCAGAGACCAAAGTTGTTCCAATTGTCTCTCCAGAAAACAAGCTCCCAGATGGAGAGCTTGTTTTCTGAAGAGAACATTGTCTACTCATTCTTTTGTTTCTGTGTAAGCCTTTACCTTTAGGCCACCTTGACCTCTCCATTCAAGAACTAAAAAGAGACTACATGAAGCTGTGAGAGAACAAGAAGAGAGATAATTGCCCCAGCAGTGGCCAAATATCAATTCCCAGTTTAATCTTTGAGGTCAGGAGGGATGGTAGGAAACACTTCAGAAATGGAGCATGAGTGAGTCTATGAATGGGGCAGAGGAGTGGATATGATAGCTCAGCAACTCTAGGAGGTATTTGCTAAGGTGCAAACCTCCTAGTGGATTAGGAGAATTTCCATTCTAAATAGTGGCAATTGTTATCAAATTCAACAATTTTTTTGTCAAATTTTATAATCCAGGGTTCATGTGTGTGCATGTGTATGAGTGTGACAAAGTGGATTAAATAATTACATTTTGGCAGCAGACTTCTGTTCAAGATTACATTTGTATTAAACTAACATTACAACCATACCATGCTGAGTTCCTCAAATGCATTCCGTGCTAGGGAGGAGAAGTGGTATTAAATAGAGAACCGAGCTTTGTAAAATCACCTTGTCCAGGCTTAAGAGCTGCCACATATAATCCTCAGAATGGGCAGATCCCAAAACAAGCAGCAGCTATAAAAGCTTTATATGTGCCCAAACCGAGTGACAAAACAGTGAATAAAATATCCTTCTTGTCTTCAAGAACTCATGGAGTAACATGAGTTTCAGTGACAAGAGGTATGGGAAGCAGTGACACAGGGAACAGTATAACATGCCAAGTGCAGTGACAGAAGAAAGAGCCAAGTGCTCTGGAGGCACCACTCCCTGTAGGCACCAAAAATGTCTCAACATAGGAGGTGCTACTTCATCTGGGTTTTCAATAATGAATAGCGTTGGCCAGATGGAGATGGGGAAAGGAAATTTCAGCAAAGGGAACAATAGGTGCGAAGCCAGAGGATCACGAAACATCATAAAATGTTTGAGTAATGGTGAAAAAACAATTCCGTAGCAAAAGCAACACAAGTTTGTTTTGTGAGCTGGTTAGGGAAGGAAGCAGGTAGAAGAATGAGATAAGGAAAAGAATTTTGAGCAAAATTTGGAGGGATTAAAGGGTTTCCTATTTTACCAATGCACTCTGGATGAAGCTTTTTTAGGCCACTGGAAGCCAGGAAGAGACAAGGGACAAGAGGCAAGAGGGGAGCAGGGACAGATTTGCAGTGTGAAGACTCTTTAAAAGAGGACTGAAAGCAGAAGATATTTGGAAAAGTCTGTTTGTTTGCATAAAGCGACAGGAAAATGGGCCTTTGCAGTATGTGAATCTCTTGGCTTCAAATGGGAAATTTTTAATGATATATATCGAAGGAAATTTATGTATTGGAAAGTTTAGGTATAGAATGTCAAAGAGCCTGTCACATTTTCTCAGTATCTTCTCTTTCAGGTCCTTAAAATAACAATAAAAACAAAAATAAAAAGTTAGCCCAGATGTCTCATGTGCATAATTCACCCTTAACACAATTCTTTTCAGAAAGGAACAGGTCCAGGTGTGCCGCCAAGGGTCAGCATGGCATTGCAGCGAAGAGCATGGAAGCTGGAGCCATGGAGTCTGGGTTAAACTCCTAGTCCCGCCCCTTTTTCCCTGTGATCTGGGCAACGTCCTCAACCTCTCCATGCCTTAGCTCCTCGTTTATACAGTTAGGAAGAAGAAAAGCATGTCCTTTATAGGGTGTTGGGAAGATAAATGAGTTAATATGTATGTATGTGTCAAGGGTTCAGAACACAGCCTGGCACATACGAAGTATTAGCTGCAATTTTGAATTTAAATTGCTTTTATTTTCTGCCTCCATTTCAACCTCTCTTGAAGTAGTTAGAGTTCTTTTGTTTCTCCCTAATACCTCTGTCTCTTTCAAACAAACCCTCTTTCGGGGAAGAAATCGTCCGGATAAATGCGTCCTGACTGACTTAAGAATGTCACTTCCTGCCGGGGGCACAGACCATGCCCTGTGCTTGACAGTTAGTGATTCAGGTTTGACTACCCCAGTCCTTCACCCCGGCACCTCTCAGATTGCAGCCAAGCCCAAAGCATCAAAAGGTCTAGGACCAAACATTTGGAAATGCTAATTGTAACCACTAACTTTGGCACCTCCTCATATATGGTCTGACACCCTTAATTAGACGTTACCCATACATTTGGTCTTGTCTTTCCAAAGAATGTCAAAATCTTCATGGGCAAAGACTCTTCTCTACTTCTCTATGTGCCACAATACTTGACACATTGTTAGCCTAAAGCAGGTGATCAGCAAAGACATGCTGGACAACCCACAGTGGTAAAGCTTTTGAATGGAGAATCACTAGTTGGGTGATTCATACATATACTGTATTTTTATCTTTTGTTGCAATGCCTGTTCAAACGTTTCAAAGCCCTGCCCTCCACCATGTCCTTTAACCACAAACTTAAACTTGTACAGTTTTCCCGTCATCTGCACAATCAGATTCTACTGTGCCCAACCGGTTTAATAGAACAACATAACAGCTAATGTTTATTGATTGCTGCCTAGCTGCTGAGCACTGTTTTAAGAAATTTACTTATCTTACTTATTACTCACAACAATCCTGCGAGCTAGGTAATATCATTATCCTCATCTTACGGATGGGGAAACTGAGTTTAGGAGAAATGTGTCTAGCGATAGTTACCCAGCTAAGCAAGTGGTAGAGTTGGAACTTGAACTCCTTCACACCACAAAGATTGACTCCCAGTTTTTTGCACTAAACTACCATCCCAATGCATCCACAGGCAAACCATTCTATTCCTGAAACATACCAATATCATTCCTCTTTCCCTACTTTCACTCTTGTTTTCCTGACAGTTAAGAGTCAGGACATCTCTCTGCCTCTCTTTTGCCATCTACTACTAAGGAGACTGCTCTAATAATTCATCCATATAGGTTTTCGTATTACCATAAACCTTCTGAAATATACTGTGCTTAATTAAATGCTCTCATATATTGCTTATATATATTCTACTAACAGGTTCATACGGTAAGCTTATCTCTCTGGAAATATATCCTTCCTTCCTCCACTTTATAGCATCAAGCCCAATGCTGCACCCATTTTCAACACTCAGTACAGAGTTAAGAAGTAGTAGATTCCCAGAGTGCAATTTCAAGAAATCTGGATCCTGTATCAAACAGCAACCTAGTGGGATATTTATACCCACCACCCACTAAAACTCTGACACACTAAAACTCCTTTATCACCTATGTGTGCAAGACTCCATGGTGGCAACTATAGGCACAAAAGTGGATTACCAGAACTCTATGAATTGAAGTAGGCATACACAAGTGATGAGTATAATTGGGTGTGATCAAATGCCACCTACAACAGAGTGACGCAAATTTACGTGAGAGTGCGTAGAAAAATCAGTATGTTTGGAGAGTCTGCATCTTTTCTAATATCCATTCTAACCTGAAGGATGGGCAGGCTGGAGATGAGTAACAAAGAGCAAGGAGTCACAGTGAGCAAGGTACACATACCATCTCTAGAATCAGTTTCTGAAAGTTATTTAGCAGCGTTGTCTCAAGTGTTTACTTTCTCTCTCAGTTCCAGTGGTAAAGGTCTGAATTTCATAACTGCAATACCACTGCATCCAGCGTGCCTGTCAAAATTCCCTTTGGTAGCAATTAACATTTATTTTATGAGCCTTTCTTCTATTGGGGAAAATTTTGGCTGGAATAAGTGACAGAAGTGAGTGGGGCAAAAATAAATGGATTCAGAGTTGAACAAACAATTAAAATCTGCGAAACTGTAAAGCAAACTAATCCATGGTGAAGATGTTGCTCCAGAAGCTTCCATTACTTCCATATCTGCTGTTTTTAATCTAGACTCAAGGCCAAGACAGAAGGGGGTCTCTGCTACCCCTACTCATGGATTACTCCAAGTAACAAACACACAGAAGAAAAATTTAGGGTCTGCTCTGTAACAAGGTTGACATGTGGTTAATCAACTTTAGTATAGATTTTAGGAAGAAGTATATATAACCTGCTCAAAAATAACAAATGAACATATGTCAAGAATCAAACAAAAACCAGAATTGTAGAAGAGAAAACTTTAGAGATTCTCTCTTAAGCAAATTTATGATGAAGAGGATTAGGTTAGAAAAAACACTAGTCTGGTGGGTTTTCAAAGGCAACTGTAGTTTAGCCCAGAGCCAAGTTCCTCCACTTGCCTACTGTATACTCAGCTCTATCAGTGACTTTATGTTACTTTAATGGAGTTAAAGAACGCACTGAGGCATAGGTTTATTGAAGAAAAGTCAGAGGCTGATCTTCATGGTTAGAAGCCACTGGGGATTAGAACGGGAGTGTGAATGAACAGGGTATTTAGAAAATGGCCTGTGGGCCTGTCACTTTGCATCATGTCTTGATTTGATCTCTTTCGGTGGCTTATCCACTCTCAGGTCCCCTTCCCTCCAAGCATTATTCTGCTCTTTTGTGCTCTTAAACCATTTCTGTTCACATCTCGTACTACATAATTGAGACCACACAGAAACCAAGTAGGGATGATGTGAAACTCAGTTTTAAAAAAATTGTATGTGACATGAGTCAAAAAAAAAAAAAATAGCACTAAGACAAGAATTCAAACCTAAAACTCACTGGATCAGATTCTTCAAGAGTAGCTGTTGCTTCCTGGAGAAGATATTTTGCTTACTATGATAGGCACTGCCAATTCCTTTATGCCATCAAAAGTGGCCTGTGCCCTACGAATAAGTCATCTGACTCTCAGGTGAAAGAGTCATTTTCATTCGTGCCTCTAGGTCTTTATTTATGATACTTCACTCTGCCCATCTTGATGACCCTTCCTGGTATTCTGTATTCCCTGCCTTTGCAAAAGCTCATACGTCACTGGAGTATATTGCTTCCCCTGGAAAGCACCCTAGTTTCATCAGGCTTTCACTCTCCTGAAATTCCAAAGCACATGATTTCATATAGAAGCTATTTGCCTTTTTGTGCTGTAGACACGTCACATTCTGGTATATATTCCATGAGCTTCTCCTCAAAGAATGTAAAATGTTTTTTAAGTTCATAGAATAACATACATAGGATTACAATAGAAACCAATGTATGGGAATACAGTTATGAAAATACTAAACAAATTTGTGATATATGATTATTAGTGCATTTAAAAATAAGAACCAGCAATTACTATAATTTCAATGGTATGGTGACTTAAATAATATTTTGAAACATCTGCAGCACTGAGGTGTGATATGAAAAACTAGAAGTCCAGTGACAATTCATAAGTGTTCCTAAAACCACTGTGTGTGTGTGTGTTTCCTACATTCATAATGGAAGGAAATGCTAAGTTTCAGTTAGAGCCGAGTGAAATTTCTGAATTCTACTAGGTTGAGAATGCCCAATTTATTACTTAGAGAAATCCCTTATCATCTACCTTATTAATGCAACTAGCTGGTGTAATCAGGTCACAGACACACAGTTTATTCTCTTTATACTTCCTTCAGAGAATGGGCTAGTTCTTAGTTCTTTCTAGTAGCTGAATAAGAAGTTACTGAAATAATGAATTTAAACAACTTATGCATAGCTAAAATGTGCCAAGCCAACCACAGCATTCCCAGAATTAGTTGGTTATATTGTCGTTCGACATCTTTTCTATTTTTCTTTGTAATATACTTAATTGTTTGCATTCCTGTCTCTTCCAATAAATTTTGTATTCTTAAGGGTAGACTCTGCATCAGGTTATCTGTGTTTAGGTAATGAGAGCTTAAATAAAGTGGCCATAACAGTACATCTGTTCTGAATTCATGCATTTCCAAGAGAGTAAGAAGAGCCAAAGTTTGATGCAAGATTTTGGACTAGAGAGTCTTGGAAAATTAATACAAATAGGAAATCTAAAGTACAATGAGTGTAGTGGGGTTCACACATAATGTTCTTCCATTCCTTTTTATAATGAAATTACTGTCTTTCTCCTTTAGAATATAGCACAATCTGTAATTGTCTGCAATGTGATAGAATATAAAATATTTCTGAGGATATTGTGGGAAGAGAATGTAATAAGCCAGACAATTACCCTTGTGGAAGAATCCAAGAGAAAGATAAAGGAAGACCGAAGACAAATGGTAGGAGTTACTGGAGAGCAAAAATGGGATTACGATAATGTGGTAATATTTAAGTCTGATGGGGACAAAAGTTTCAAGAAAAATTAAAGCTGAGAAATTTTATTGAATTGAATAATCGGAAGAAAGAAGTGCAAGTTTACTAGAGATCTGAAAATATCATTGAGGAAAATGTAGGAAGCAGAAGCAGTAACTATAGAACTTTTCACCAGTGACTAGAAATAGAAATATTAGACAGCAGATTTGTAGGAGTGGCAGAGTCATGAAAACCTTTTGGGTTTGCTTTTGTTTTTGTTTTTAAGATTTTATTTATTTATTTATTTGAGAGAGAGAGCACACGCACAAACAGGGGGAAGGGCAGAGGGAGAGGGAGAAGCAGGCTCTCCACTGAGCAAAGAGCCAGATGCGGCTGGATCTCAGGACCCTGGGATCATGACCTGAGCCAAAGGCAGACACTTGACCAACTGAACCACCCAGGCGCCCCTTGCTTTTGTTTTTTATTTCAAGACAAAGCAAAGGCTAGACAAGCCTTTGGAGAAGTGGAGATGAGGGAGGATACAAACAAAAGATAAGCTAATTGACCAAGATGAGATAATTGAAACTCTCTGAAGGGATAGGAAGGAAGTGAATTTAGAGGCAAATCGAGGAATGAATTTTACAAAGGAACAGAGACACATATTTCTCTGAGTCAAAAAAGAAAGACTAAAAAAGATGTGTATAATTAGAGAGAATTAGAGGTTGTAAGTTGGTAGATGAAGAGGTCCAGGCTAGATTGCTTGAATGTCTTAATTAAGGTATAAGGTGTACATGGAAGAGAGGAATGTACTGCTGTCCTTCTTAGCCCAAAGCCAAACTAGAAGGATCAACCTGGGTACTCTCCTCCATGGAAATCCCTGAGGCCATAGAAGCCAGGCTGGCATGCAGTTCTCCAGTTGAGGAGAGTAGCCATGGACAAAAGAACTGGACTGACAGTGAAAGGGACCATGTATGCAGAGCACTACTTCAAAAGCAGAAGAACATCCTAAGTGGCAAGCAATTGGTGCATGCATATGGGGCAGTTAAACCAGGTTTGCCTATTTCTCAGTTAAATATAAATTCGAAGAGTTAATGGATATAAACTCTTTGGGATTTGAAGTTAATTCCATTTGAACAAACGGAGGGATAGTGTGATGGAAAAGAGTTTTCTTTTGGATTTTCGCATGCAGAAATCAAGATTTGCAAATGCCCCATATGAAATCCAGCTTTTAAAATGCTGAGACCCATTGGACTTCAATAGAATTCTGACACATACGTGTAGAACAATTCTAATTCCGTCCGGTTGCTCATTTCTTCTCTTGCATTATGCAGTGCTGACAGAGTGGCCACATTTCCCAAGAGCTCCGTTTTCTTCAACGCAGATGTTGCTCCAGTTGTGATTTTTAAAAACTGAATGTTGCAGATTTACCCATTGTTTTCTTTTCATGCTGTGACTAATTCAAACTATGGCCAAAGGTTGACCTGGTCTCTAAGAGAAAGAGTCACAAATCTGCCTGTTCTTCTGTCCATGGAGAACCCAGGGACTCAGGGGGACATCCCTGCAAATACTAGATACTCTCCTGTAGCTAACCAAGTACCAAGTGAAACACATTTTTGAATACAAGTCTATTTTCATTATTCCTGACCTATGCATCATTCTTTTCCCTTAGAGGAAAATGCATTCTCTTAGATATGCACTTGCTGTAAATTTTGTTTTACAGAGCATCAGCCTTCTCAGACTGAAAGAATAATTCTAATGTATTTATGATCAATGCTCTTTACATGTAAATAGAGGCTTCTTTTTTTTTCCTGGCACCTATTTGGGTTAAGCAGGTGTATCTCTGATCTCTTTACAGAATGCAGGCTAGAGGTTTGAATATAAAATGTTAAGAGGTATTAACATTCATTCAGATTACTGTTTTTAGAAAAGCATAGATGATAGAACAGGTAAAGGAAATTAAAGAGAAACAAATGCAGACCAGATGTTGGATGGCAAGTTTCCACTCTGAGAATAATAAATGCAGACACTGGGCTGCCAGATGAGGTTAAAGAGCAGAGATACCAACTTAATTTAATAAAGAAATAGATGCTTTTCTTTGGAAAGGCTGATGCCAATTGAGACAAATAATGAGTATATGAAACTGAGTTTTCTTTTCCTCTCTCATTTTTTTTTTTGTGGAAAATTACATATGAATAGACAGGACCAGCATTAACAATGACTCTCACTTGCCAGAGCTTTAAACATCTGAACACTGTAGTAAAGAAGGCCTAATATCCCTATGGTTTTACTTCCCTGGGGGTCTTTACAAGGAGGGGGGCATGGCTCAAGAGTCTCAGAGGGATGGAAGAAAATGAGATAAAGGAGGAAACTATACATAATTAACCGAAGCACTTGGGTTCAATCAATATTCTTCTGAGCTGTGTGTCCAGCAAGTGTTTGACTCAAGCTTGGAGAAACTCTATGTGGTGGTTATATTTGTTCAGGTTCTAGATGAGAAAACATGGGTGCAAAGACACTCTGAGATCTGATGAAGGTCATAGTGCTAAGTGGCCAATGAAGATTCTGATCACCCTGCCCAGCGTCCATAGTAAGACAAGCTCAATATCTTATTCTTTTTCCCCATATTTGCCATATAGCTGGTATCAGCACTGTGTTAGTTTCAAATACCTGCTGAAAAAAATTACCATAAACTTAGTGGCTTAAAACAGCATGTATTTATTGTCTTTGAGTTCTCTACATTTAAAGTCTGATATGGGTCTCATTGGCCCAATATTAAGGTGACAACCATGCTGTCTTTCTTTATGGAGACTAGGGGATAATAGGTTTCCTTGTGTTTTGTTTTTTGTTTTCATCTTCATTGGGCCACCCATACCCCTTGGCTTTTGGCCACCTTCCTTCATCTTCAAAGCCAGCAATGTTGAACCTCTCTGATCTTTAGTTTTTCATCGCATTTCCCTCTGATTCTATCTTACCTGCCTCACACTTCCACTTCTAAGAACAACTGTGATTACATTAGGCTCACCTGAGTACTCCGGGATAATCTCCCCTTCTCAAGGTCCTTAACTGAATCACATCCACAAAATTATTTTTGCCATGGAAGGCAACAGAGTGACTGGTTCCAAAGATCAGGATTTGGGCACCCTAGGACATTATTCTGCCTACCACAAGCATACAGCCTCTCAATCCTCCAGTGAGCCTTCTCCACCACTCCATCTAACTATTTCCAGGGTTCATCTTGCTATTTGTGTCTTTTCTTCTTTTCTTAGTTCTGCCAACTGAATGCCCTTCTTGATCCTTATGTTCTAGAATAGATCCATGGTTAAGAATTATTTCTCCTGATTGATCTCTGTATGGCCTATGAGAGTGAATAGTGTCACTCAAGGAGAGAGGCATACAGAATGATTTCCTTTCTTCAGATAGTTCATAACGTGGACAAAACACATGGGCAACGTTGTTGCAACAGCATGGGAAAGCAGGCTCTGAGATGGAGTTTAATGTGTAGGTATTTATTCAAGAGTTGAAATTCACCTCTGAGGAAGAGAAGGGAAAGAAACAGAAGTGGGCCAAGGGAGAAGTTGAGCAGAGAAGCAGGTCTGAAAATGGCCTTGGACAACCCAGTGGGGTCCTCTAGACCTGGAAGGATT
The DNA here is from genome assembly GCF_002201575.2 of Neomonachus schauinslandi. NCBI lineage: Eukaryota > Metazoa > Chordata > Mammalia > Carnivora > Phocidae > Neomonachus > Neomonachus schauinslandi. The sequence goes on from NC_058406.1 coordinate 170,098,080, forward strand.
CTTCAGGTATGTCTTGAGGTGGGCTGGAAAACTGGGCGTTTACCACTGCATTGATGTGTTTCTGAATAAACCATGCCTCTTTCCACAGCTGAGGCAAGCCCTTTCCTGAAGGGGGGTCTGAGTGGCCCATCACTGGGCACACAACAATTCCCTTCTTCCCTAATGGCCTCCTGTTTTCTCTTCTTTGTTTCTTCCCCTTTTAATTGTCACTTCAACTCTTACCCCTTTACCTTCAACAGTTCTGCGTATCGAGTTTGCTGAGCATGAATACTGAATCTGTTCATTTTGCAGAAGACACAGAACAGCTCTCATGGCTTACACAGTACACCCTTACTCTGGATATTATATGAAAGTATATGATCACATCATAGGAGGGACCCATGGCCAAGAGCACATTTAGTATGGTTTATGGCCCTCCAACAAGTATTTGGGGTTTGGAAGATTCTTGTGTTTTAATCTCTTGGATTTTCCTTTGCTGTTCTTACCATGATATGGAATTTTCTCCATATTTTATGCATTTATTTTTTTTTCCTTTATCATGATATCCTTCTGCATTTCTCTGTCTCCCAAAGACAATCATTTTAGTATGTATAATTGAGTATAGTTTTATGGATGTTTTTGTGTTGTTTCAAAAATAGGCTGTTTTTTTGTGTACCACTTGGCTAATTCTCTCAGATAAGCAAGTAAAACTTTGATTCTTCCACTGGTGTTGCACGTTTTCCCCAACCCCAACAACCAGCACTTCATCACACAAAGTTAGGAATCAGACACTGTAACTCTATGCCTTTAATGTTTCTTGCCTTCAACTGTTTTTTTTATATCCCCCTGCTAACTTCTCAGTTCAGTCTGCAATTCTCTAACTTTTCAACTGCAGCAACCTCTATCCACTTCCAGGTTCTGCTTGCTGTTTTCCCCAATCTTTTCCACTCCATAAGTTACCAAAAGGACAATCATCTTGTTCCACAGAGCTAAGCATGCTTGAAAATCTTCACTAGTTCTTCGTTGGCAATTCTATTTCCACAAAATATATGATCTCGTAAAATATATTTGTTTATACTACCCAAAATATATCTTTGGTTGTTTAGTTTCCATGTCTTTGTCTATGTGATCCTCTTTGCTTGATGTGTTTTCCCTGAATCTCTGGTGTATGAATCCTTCTTCTCCTTCAGAATTTTTCTTTATAATTCCTCCTCTCTAAAACCTGCCCTCATTTCATTTCTCTCCCAGATGCTCATTCTCTCTCTCTCTCTGTCTCATATTTATCCATGTTTGCTTTTACTCATGGTCTTGGGTAGCCCCAAACACATTCTACTTTGTATCATATTAGCCAATCCAATCAGAATATAAACACCATGTCGACAAGGACTCAATACCTTATACAGTACACTCTCCACAGCATCCTATACAGGACTCTGGGAATATTAGATGTTGGATAAACTACTGCTGAGCTGCATTTGAAATGTAAACATTCCTTGGTGAGCAGAGCATAAGATCTAGAGTTGTCCAATCACTATGTCGTACACCTGAATCTAATGTAACATTGTGTGTCAACTCTACTTCAATTAAAAATAAAATGTACTCTTGCTGATTACATTGAGCTTAGTTTAAAAGAAGTTAGAAATTGTGAAATAAAGAGTCATTAAATATTCAGAAAATCACCAGAGAAAATTCTACAGCTAGAGTATCCATCCTCAGAGGCCATATTCAGGAACTACTTGGTTCTTTTCTAAGAATCACTCATTATTTTTACAGCTGGGAAGCCTTGAGAAAATGTTCTAGTTTGAGAGATCACCTTTTTCACAGGCTGATGCCAAGCTAAAATAAATTCCATGAAAAAAGAAATATTCCAAAGCGAACCAGGAAATAGCAAACAGAAAATACCCTTTTCTTTATCCTTGTGAGTTTATTTTCTTAGCATTGGTCTTTTTCCTTTCCTTTAGTTTGGTGTCTCTTATTAGAAAAAACAGGCACAAATTATACAGCTCATTCTCTATAGATGCCCATTTTTCTTATGTTGCAGACACTGTAGTGAGATAATTTATTACAAACTCTTTGCTACAGAAAATCTTTCCCTCTCCATTCTTATCCCAATCAAAATTAGGACCACCCCCCCCCTACTTTCTTACACAACAATATCAGTTGGTGTCCTGTGGTCCTATTTTCTTACAGAGAGTAGTTGGTGACATAAATAGTATTTAGCTTGATAATTAGGGGAAAAAAAAGTTGAAACTATGGGCATTGTACTATATTGGTATAGCTTATATAAACCATAAAATAGAGTTTTTGCAAAACTCTATATTCTGGAAAACACACATCTTGACTCTACAGTCTAATAGCAAACATGGAATTCTATACACTTCTTAGTAATTCAATATACTTATTAGCATTTAAGGTTCTGAGAAGTCCTACATAAAAGAAACCTATTAAAATGTTTTCATAGCCAGGGTTTTATTTTTGCCTTATATGGCTCCCCTCTTTGTAAAAAAATAGATAATTTATTAGTGTTTATAAGATATTTGAGATCTGCAGATCTATACCAAGTTAGACTTAGCTAGAAATGACAAGAATATCATAGTGTTTGGAAAAGATTGAAGTTTCTTTCTTTTTCATGAGAGAACAAGTCCAAAAGTAGGCATTACATAGCTATTATAATGGCTCCATAGTGCTGTTGGGACATAAGCTCCAATTTCTCTACTCCATCATTATAATATGTGGTTTTCCTCTTCATGGTCATTTCATAGTAAAAACTGGCTGATGGTTCTCTGATCCCTAAATTGGTGCTAGAACCCAGAAGAAAAAGAAATGATAAGATGGCAAAGCCAAGATAAAATCTTTTGAAGAGATCTTTCTAGAATTACCATTGATCATTACTACTTACACTACTTTGGTGCTTAGTCACATGGTTACACATAGTTCCAAGGGAGGAAGGAAATATAGTCTTTAATCCCAGGTGGGCATATTCCCACCAAAAATAAAATTTCCACTACTCAGGAGAAAGAACAGTTTAGATGTCATGGTGGGAAACTATCAATCTTTTCAACAATTACTGTAAATCTAAAGTGTTGAAATAAATTACCATTGGGTTAATTGGCCCTAGTTTTCCAGCCTTCCTTTATTCATGTCCTTTGGTTTCTTTCCATGGTGATTCTAGGTTGAACCATGTGAATTGCTTTGGCCATTAGGATAATTACTGACTTGCCATAAGCAGAGGCATAGAAAATACTTGCGGGTGTTCACTTCCTCTTTTGAATCCCTCCCACACCATGAGAACAATCCCAGAAAAGTCTCTTGGAAAAAGAGAGACCATGTGGTACAAAGTCCTGTCATCCCAGTTGAAAATATCCTAGAAGAGTTAACCTCTCTCCAACTGACATAAATGCATGAGGAAGCTCAGCTGAGATCAGCCATGCCTGGCTCAGATGGGCAGAACCACTCAGCTGATTCATAGACTTTGGAGAAATCATAAATAGATGTTGTTTTAAGTCACTAAGTTTTCAGGTGGTTTGTTACATGGCACAACTAATTGTAGCTAACTGATAGAAAACAGCTGTCTATGTTAATTCTTTCTGCCAAACAAAGCAGTTGAGGAGTGATTAAGTAAACTATTAAAATAACGACCTACCCAGGATATTTTTGAAAAGCTGAGAAATAGTGGAATTTGTAGCAAAAGCAAGGGCAACTTTGAGGTAATGGGTCTCTGTTGTTGTCAACCAACTTCCTCCCCATCCCTTATTACATTCAGTGAGTGCCCCTCTGTACCTGCTGCTCAATGCTTTTAAACAAGGCTCCCATCTCCACGAATGATCTACAAACCCTATGCCCATTCTACAATATTTATTTGAATTTTACCTAATCCTGTTTAGTTCTTCTATAGTCCACTCAGGTTGGAGCTAACTGATTAACTGAATAAAATACTCTGGTTTAATGTTATGAAACTGAGGATTATTTATACATAATCATATAGTATAAGATTTAGGCAGTGATTTCTAAACTATAATATATTCCAGAATTGCCCATATAGTAAAATTATGTTTAAACTATATTATATATAATGTACGACACATACAAAAATGTTATATATACATATAGGATATCTATACAGATATATATCTTCTTGAATCTTGATACAATGACTATTTCTAAGTGTTTACATTTGAAAAATCCACAGGGAATTATGAGGAACACTTAAGATTGAGAAATATTGCCCAAAGGGATATTAATGTGTACTGACATTTCTATTGTGGAATGACAAAAATTGAAGGATGGGACACGTTAGTGTACTTTTTTTTTCTATTTTACATTTTTAAAATTTTATTATGTTATGTTAATTACCATACATTACATCATTAGTTTTTTTTTTTTTTAAGATTTTATTTATTTATTTGAGAGAGAGAATGAGAGATAGAGAGCATGAGAGGGGAGAGGGTCAGAGGGAGAAGCAGACCCCCCGCTGAGCAGGGAGCCCGATGTGGGACTCGATCCCGGGACTCCAGGATCATGACCTGAGCCGAAGGCAGTCGCTTAACCAACTGAGCAACCCAGGCGCCCACATCATTAGTTTTTGATGTAGTGTCCCATGATTCATTGTTTGCATATAACACCCAGTGCTCCATTCAGTACATGCCCTCTTTTTTTTTTTTTTAAGATTTTATTTATTTATTTGACAGAGAGAGACACAGTGAGAGAGGGAACACAAGCAGGGGGAGTAGAAGAGGGAGAAGCAGGCTTCCTGTAGAGCAGGGAGCCTGATGCGGGGCTCGATCCCAGGACCCTGGGATCATGACCTGAGCCGAAGGCAGATGCTTAACGACTGAGCCACCCAGGCGCCCCAGTACATGCCCTCTTTAATACCCATCACCAGGCTAACCCATCCCCCCACGCCCCTCCCCTCTAGAACCCTCAGTTTGTTTCTCAGAGTCTATAGTCTCTCATGGTTAGTCTCCCCCTCTGATTTCCCCCCCTTCATTTTTCCCTTCCTACTATCTTCTTCTTTTTCTTTTTTAAACATATAATGTATTATTTGTTTCAGAGGTACAGGTCTGTGATTCAACAGTCTTACACAATTCACAGCGCTCACCATAGCACATACCCTCCCCAGTGTCTATCACCCAGCCACCCCAATCACTTCAAAAGACAGATGCTTATTGAATATACATAATAGATCATGCCTTGCTACCTGAAAGTTGGAAATAATGCAAAGTCATTCCTTTAAATAAAGATTATTCATTATATGCGACTTTTTTAAACCTTGACAATTGTTTGATGCTAGAATGCTTTTAATTTCAAGTAAATCCACCTAACAGTGGCTGAAACAAACAAGGGATTGCTTTTTTGTGCCTCTCTCTTCAAATTACAAGGCATCTGGAGAGAGCTAGCTGCTGGCAGTGGTTCAAAAGCTCAGCTGCATCAGGGTGACTCTCAGATATTCCCAGCTTGTACTTATGTACAAGATGAATGCTGCAAATTTAGGCATCATACCCATGGATTTTAAGGCAGACAGAAGGAGAAGTGTACTCTCCTCTAGTGTACTCTCAAAAGCAAACACTCTTCAAGAAGCCTCTGCTTATGTTTCATTTATCTAATGCTGTGTTAAAAAGCTATCCTTGGATAAAAGGGAGGCTGGGGAGATCCTACAAATCCCCAAGGTGGTGTAAAGATTGAAACACCTAAAGGAAATAAAGTGCTCTGCAGACTGCCTAATACATAGTAAGCCTGCTGAAAGAGGTGTTATGAAACCAAAAATAATAACAGTAACGAAAACTCAAAAAACAAAAAACTGTGCTCAGGATTTTCAATTGCATGGTAGCAATATCTTTCATTGTATCATCATGAAAATTAAATGAGACAATTTCAGAAAGAAATTTATTGTGCTCTTACCAGGGTCAGATATTCTTGGCTTTGGGGGCAAGTTAGAATAGTACAGACATAGATTCTCTATTCACAGAGCTCACTTTCTAATAGGGGAAACTGATCATAAATAAACAGCTTCAAGAACTGATAAATCCATGAAGAAGACAAAAGTAGGTTAAGTTGTAGAAAGGGATTTGTGCTTGCCAGAGGGAGGGGAGGCAACAATGGTTAAGGAAGATCTCTCTGAGGCAGAGATACAGACCAGATTATTAGAAAGTAGAACATTCCAAACAAAAGTTTTAGCTAAGAAAAGGGACTTGGATTTTGTATGTGAAAACAAATTTAAGCAAGTGTGGCTGAAAATCAATACACAGAATTAAGAGTAAAGAGAAGTCATCTGAGCCAACTCAGGCAAACCCTGTTTACTATTAGGGCCTTATATTTGGATAAAGTATAATGGAACACCATTGGCTGATATTTTAATCAGTGGGGTTTATGATTTAAGGAATGCTTTTAAAAAGATAACCATGGCTTCCACGTAGAAGACAGAGCAAAGAAACGCAATATTAGAGGCAGGGAGACCAATAAGAAGCTTCTGTGCTGTTCTAGTTGAGAAATAGAAATGGCTCAGATTGTAGAAGTGGCAACAAAGATAAGTGATTGGATTCAGGGTATATTTTGAAGGTATATCCTCCTGGATCCTCTGATTTATTAGCTGTACAATATGAAGGAAATAGATGAATTCAAGATGACTTCTAGATTTTAAAACAAAACAACTGAGTGAAAAATAGTGTCATTTACTAAGATTAGCGAAAACTTGGAGGAAGAGTCATTTGGGGGCATGTGGAGGAAAATAGCTCTGTTCTTGCCAATGTAATTTTGACATGCTTATTGTACTCTCAAAAGCAAACACAAAATAGAGCATATACAATTATGACTATGCAGCTCAGGAGAGACTTTTAGATTGGAGATATAAATTGAAGGTCACTAGTTTTTTTATACATTATTTGAGGATATACAGTATCCAAGGGGAAAATGTAAATAGAGAAGAAAATATGGCAAAAGAGCCTGGAACATGACCAAATCTATTAAGAAGGTCAAGGAGTATGACATAGAAAAGGATCATGAGATAGAAAAAGTTGGGGTCATGCAAACTAAGAAAGGAAAATATTTTTAGAGCAAAGGAATTATTTCAACTCTTAAATGAGTGTGAGAGTCTTGGTAAGACAAAGACAGAATACCAATCATGGGTTCTGATGATACTGGGTTCACTAGCAGCCTAGCTGGGAGACATTTTACTGAGAGGTTGGAATTAAAAGACCAACTGGAGTTGTCTGAAAAGGGACTGAGTGTCAAGGAAGAGGGAACAGGAAGAGTAGGTGGTGTTTTGAAGAGCTTAGTGTTGAAGCATATTGGGGAATTGGGAACCTAACTAAAGGAATCAGGTGGTCAAAATTTCTTTGCATGTGCATTTTGTTTGTTGGCTTGCTTGTTGGTTTGTTTTGACAGGACTGCTAAGGCATGCCTTTATGCCTACAGAAATGACTAGGAAGAAAGTAACTGATGACACAATAGAATGAGGGAAAAATTGGTATAGTGGGAAATGTGTCTTCACAAGACAATACCAGGGTAAACACCAAATTATAACCAATCGTTCCAGACCAGTACTTGTTTACTTCACATAGCACAGTGAAATGATAACATAGTTTGGATTTCAGGATATGGTACAACCATTAAGACTAGCTTAGTTCTTGAGGGTTGCTGGAGTGGTGGGGGGTGGGAGGGATGGGGTGGCTGGGTGATAGACATTGGGGAGGGTATGTGCTATGGTGAGCGCTGTGAATTGTGTAAGACTGTTGAATCACAGACCTCTACCTCTGAAACAAATAATACATTATATGTTTTAAAAAAAGAAGATAGTAGGAAGGGAAAAATGAAGGGGGGGAAATCGGAGGGGGAGACTAACCATGAGAGACTGTGGACTCTGAGAAACAAACTGAGGGTTCTAGAGGGGAGGGGGGTGTGGGGATGGGTTAGCCTGGTGATGGGTATTAAGGAGGGCACGTACTGAATGGAGCACAGGGTGTTATATGCAAACAATGAATCATGGAACACTACATCAAAAACTAATGATGTAATGTATGGTGATTAACATAATAAAATAAAATTTTTAAAAAAGACTAGCTTAGTTCTATGATGCTCCATAATTAATGATGTGCAGTTGATAAAGATGAAAAATTTGCCCTAAAAGAAGTTGAAAAGAGTTTTTAAAAAGTGTTGTGCTTCAGCTACTTCTTCCAAAGAAAACTGACAGAATTTACAGGAAAAAAAAAACACAAAAGAAGGTGTGACGTGGTCTCCACTTCTCAAACCACTGTAGCAGGGCACAAAAGTGAAAAGAAGTGTGTGGTTGAAATGGTCTTAATCATTAATAAAAGATAAGGAGTCCGCAACTCTAGAAATGTGGGCAAAGATTCACAACTGCAGACAGGCTCTTCCTGAACTCTGTAGAGTAAAACTAATGATAAGGACACAAAGGAGGTCAACCACAGGGAATCCCACAAAAAGCAAGATAAAAAATGTGTGAACTGTGTGTGTAAACACATGAACAGCAAAGTATAAAGCTTTTTTCCATGACAGTAATAGAACAGTCTCAAATGCATTACTCGTGTAATAAAGGCAATGACGTTAGGAGATGAGTTGTCTCAGTGTTAGTCCAGGCCTTTCCTCGATTTGAACAGTTAATACACAAAATTCCCTCTGCAGTTGTCACGTTGCAAAGGGACACCATTGGACTTGTGGGGTATCTCTATCACCAAGTCAACGAAGCATGTCACAGATGCTATTCAGAACGTGGGCTCTGCTGGCTGCCCTGTAGTTTCTACTTAAAGGCACCTAAGTGGATTCACCATACAAACCGACAAGTTACTAAAAAAAATATTTGGGAATGAAGTGAAAACTAATTCCGAAACTTCTGTTCTAGCCAATTTGGTTGATACTTTTATATTCTCAGGCACACAAAGAAGGTTTCCTGGGAGTCATTTTTGTTCAGTGTCTGCATTTCACAACATTTATTGGTTTTATGCAATGCTCTTGACTCTCCCTCTCCCCCCACTCCCAAAGCACTTTCACATGTGGACTTACTTTAGACTCAGGACATTTTGGGGAGATGGATAGGATGGCCATATTCATCTGCATTTTCTAAGCCAGAAGTTTCTTCAGAATGGGAGATTAAACCAACCAAAGAAATCTCCCACTCCCCCATGCTTGTGTTCCCTCTCTCGCTGTGTCTCTGTCAAATAAATGGAAAAAAAGAAAAGAAAAGAAAAGAAATCTCCATAAATGACCTGTGGAGGACCTGTGGTTTCAGTTGGAACTACCTGCATCTGGTCATATCTGAACTCCCTAAAAGCATGTTCTTTGGCAAAATTACCTCAAATATTAAGGATCTGGAATTGCAGCCAAACATTCTTACATATCCAGATATACTGACCTGGCAGAAATGTTACAGGAAGGGGGTGAAATGTAAATCCATACAGCAGCTACACAATTTATGTATTTTGCAAGATTATGTATTCCTCTATAGGAAATTGGGAAATAATAGTTTAAATTATCCTCAAAGATCATACTTTATTAAAACTAACTGGTCTGTTAAATTTATAAGTATTTTTTCTCCTATCTGCTTCTTTAAAAAGAGGGGGGTGGGGAAAAGAAGAGAAAATAAATTTCAAAAAGATTTTGCCTTCATTTAGATATTTTTGTGGTACCTTCCATTCTGGGCTTTTACTGTCATGGTCATAAATAAAATCAATTTCTGATGATTTTTCTTCAAAGTTTTAATTTTTTCTTTTTGTCATTAGTTATGATTTTCATTTTCTTTCATATGAATATGAGAAAGAAATTTGGAAAGAAATTTTTGAAATTTGGAAGGAAACAAAAATCCGACTACAGAGAAACATCTACTGCATGTCTTCTTCTTGGAAGTAATATATTTAAACAAACTGATCCATAGACATATAGCTTGAAAAATCTCAGCTTTATTTTTAAGCGTCCTGCATGTTTGAGCCCCTAAGAATGAGGTACCAGAAGCAGAGTTAAAGCACACATTTTGCTATCTAAAAATCTTTACCTCAGAAAAAAATAACTGATTCCCTGTCCTCGTTTGCCAAACAGTTTGTGTGCGTTTATGTGTGTTTTTTAATATAGAGCCCAATTGTGACATATTTGTTTTCTTTTGTATTCTCCCAACTGGCTGAAAATTAGCCAGATGAATAATCTGGCGTCAGTTTTCTGATCCCTTCTCTGAAGCCTGGTATTAGCAGTTGAGTTCATTTAACTCTCTCCTCCACTCTGGCTTTAAGGTCTCTGTGCAGAAATTTACCTGCACACCAAGTCCTACTTAGTTGCCTAAAAGAAAAACTCTTTTGCACAGAAAAATTCCATTTGTCAAAGAATACACCTACATACTATCATTTCAGATAAAAGTACCAGTTGGAATTATTCGAGAACCGTGCAGAATTTTTCTGGCAGCAATTACTGACAAGTATACTCCGATGCTGCATGCGGGATGGAGATTCCCATGGAAAAGAGAGTAGCTCCAAAATCCTAACAGTACCATGTGGTCTGGCCAATTCATGAACTAAAGCTTTTCAAACTGTATAGAAATGCATTACTTCAAAGCACTTCCACAGTTGTTATATTATTTTCACATTAGCTCTATAGGATAAGTGTAAAGCAGACAATTATCATTCCCATTTTATAGACAGAGAGACAAAGGCACAGCTCCCATTGTCAATTTCCTTATTTCTCCTAATGTCACCAGTATTCTCTTGGAAGTTTATCTGTTCATTACTTTTTAATAGAATCCACTGAGCTGTTACTAGGATTCATTCTTTTCCCTCCATTTCTGGTGTCAACATGCTAGACCACCAATTCTTCTCACGTGCCAAGACTACTTCCATAACATTCTAGATTTCTCCCTAGCTATGTTCTCTTCTCCTTTTAGGTTGTGTTCAAAGTGACATAGTTATAAAAGATGGGCTAAGTAAAAAAAAAAAAAAAAAAAAAAAAGAATGTTGCAGAGAAGGGAACATCAGATCAGCTTGGAGTGTTCTTGCGGAACTATAAGATGTTTAGTGTCCTGGAGATTGTAATAGAATGTAAGGGGTTGTGTAAGATGAGGCCATGAGATAAAGTGGGAGCAGGTTATATCGACATTTATATTCCATGTCAAAGAAGGTTTATGCTGAAAGCAAGGACATTTTAAGAGCTTTATGTACAAAAATTGCATAATCAAATGTGGATGCTTGCAAAATCAACCACACTCACGTTATAAAATGAAGACAATATATTAGTACATAGAGAGACCATACAGTTTGGGATGGGAGATAATTAATTTGGGAGCCTGTCAGTAATCTGGCCAAGTGATTATGGTATTCTGTATTAAAGTGCTGGCAATGGGGTGAGTAAAGGTAGATTGGTTTAAAAATATAGAGGAAATAGACTTAAAATACATGGTTAACAATTGGAAGTAGAAGCAACCTATTAAAAAAATAAAAAATAATTCATAAACTCTCACTTAAGAACTGATTTTTAATGGTGCTTTCCCCCAAATAGCTAACAACAAGAGTTAAGTTCTAAGTTGGAAATGATGAGCCTGAAATGATTGGGTATATCCAGATGGGGATGTTTCATGGACAGTTTACTGTACATGATTGAGGGTCAGGAAAGATACACACTTAGGTGTCATCTGTCTAAATGGAGCGGCTGTTGAATAAATACACATCTGGTTATGTGTTATACACAGGATGTTAAAAAGGGTGCTGTTTATTTCATCTATCTTCTCTACTTTGGGCACCAGTTTGGGATCAAATATATAAAATAATTCTTTATCCAAAGTGGGTAACTTTAATTTTACTAAAACAATTAAAAAGGTGGTATAAAGCATAAAAATAAAACAAAGTCATGTACTTACTATGAACAAGACACTATTCTAAATCACTTGCTCTTTTTGCCATGTAATCTACTTAGAAACTCAACAGTAGTCCTCACTTTACAGTAGCTCAAAGACATAAAATAAAGGACCCTCATTTCCTTAGAAGTCCAGGAATGGAGCCAAATTATGTATACAGTTTCTTGAAACAACATGATTAACTCGCATTTCTGAATGATTGCTCTATGTCTAGTATGACACTAGATACTGTGTACTAAAGTCTCTATTTTATTTTACATTAGGTTATACTACATAACCTGGTGTAATGAATGGCACAGTTAAATGTAAACACAGACACATAGATGCACAGGTACCCAAAGGAATTTACAATTCATAGACACCTAAGTTCAGTGTATTTCAGTCCCTCTTTTGTGAGAAGCACATAGCAGGGAAAGCCATCCATCTGCTCCCAGCGCCCCTGAACCCTGATCCAGAAAAAGCCTGACCTGGTGGGATAGGAAAAGTTAATTCTCTAACAGTGAACAAGGTTTAGAAAGAGCTTAGGTTAACTCCTGTGATTTCCTATCTACATCCCATTTTTAAGGTAATTCTATTTGAATGGCCTTTTCAAAATTGAAGTTCTATATGCTCATGCTATTTCCTCACCTGGCTTGTTTAGTTGGATCCTCAGGGTTCTTGTTCTAATTCCTCTTATCTAGTCCCATTTGATAAATTGGCATTTTGCCCTCACTTCAACGAGGCCGAATTATTCTTTGCACTGCTGATCTTTCTGTGTGTTTTTTGTTTGTTTGTTTGTTTGGGGGTTTTTCGGTGCTTTTCTTTAGTCTCCGGGCTTCTCCTTTGTTTCTCTGCCCTGAGATCCAGTCCCCAGTCTCCCTGCTTTGCTCTGTCATGCAAATCTGATTGCAGCAAACTGCATTTCTGGATGGTTTTAACTAGCAAATGGAAGTGTTAGCAGTGCTGGGAGGAAGGACAATCTAGGGTATTCCTTCCCTTCATTTGGCTTTGGGCGCTGGTTTCAGGGGTGGCTGTGTGTCCTCCAGGATCCTATATTTTACTCGATGTGCTGCTGGCTTCTGGCGTCTGTTCTATCTCCTTTAATTCTCCAGCCCAGGGAGTGTTCCTGGCCCTCTGCTTTGTTAATCTCTGGTTTGTTTCACTGTCCTCTGATTGGCTTCTCAGCCTCCAACACTTTCATAGCTATTTTGCTGTATGCAATGTCTTCCACTGAACTACCGGGCATGAACCGTGTTTTCGTGATTGGTCCCACATCAGTATACCTTTTCATCTACTTCTAGCTGAGAATCTTCCAGCTGAATTTGAACTGAATAAGGACAAGATAATGATAATCCAAAAATAAGTATTTTCCCTACAATCCAGCCTTGATTTTTTTTCCATCACACTCTCTTTGATTTTCCTTAGTTTATTCTTTATACTCCTCTCTTCTCGACTATTTTCTTAGGTTTTCCTCACTACCTCAGATTGCTTTTGCTCATTTATTACTTATTTGTTTGTTCATTTGTTGTCATATCCCATGCTCTTCCATATTGGGATTAGTACTTTTTTATACCATTTCTAACAGAGGCTTGCCAAGATATTTCAGGCTCTCATACAAAAAAGTTAAAATTTAGACTTTGTATATTCATTTTTCCATAGTAGATGTCAATTTTATCTTGAGTTCAAATATCTTTAATGTGGAAAATACAACTTTACTTCCATAGCATTCCCTACAAAATTGTTAGCTACAGTTGTCAGCAAATAAGAATTCAAGAGTGGCTTTTAGATCTCTGCTCAAAGGGTGGCCTTTATTAATGTCCTTGGCTTTTGTAAAGAAAAGATGTATTTCCAATGAGTCTTGATTCATCACACTTGCACGGAGTCATACACACACGCACACTACAAAAAAAACAGCAAAACAATTTTTTTCTCTACTTTTCCTTTTGCATTATTAATCACTGTCTCTGCCTGGTGTTTAACCACTTTTGGCATATCTACATAAGAGCTGTAGAAATATGTATCATGTCCTATCTTTTCATGGAGTTTTTTTCTTTCTTTCCCAATAAATAATGAACTTTTTGAATAGCTTAATCCCACTTGACAGTCTGACAATCCTTCCATAAGATTTGGATATAGTAAATGTGCGATAATTGCTAAATAGAACTAAACATAAAAACACTGAAATGTAAAAATGTTTAAAAATCAGAAGTAATTTCTTCTCACTTTGGAATACTGTTAGCTGTTCTTTTTTTTTTTTTTTTAATCTGTTCTCAGTAGATAGTGCTATTAGGGCCCTAAAAGTAACAAATACTTTCATAATATTCTGCTTGAAAAATGTGTGGCCCAGATTCCATAAGATTATGATGGAAATATCTTCCGGTGCAAAACTGGACACATGGCAGGAAATCAACAAGTGAATGCTGGTTGAAGAAATGAATTGCCCGTCTCTGAGACAAAGTCTCACTTGTCTTCATAACTTCTGTTTTATTCGTATTTTTATCCCTTAGAACTCTTGGCACCAATATTTTGTCAATATACTTCTACAAATAGAACGAATAAGGTAATTTTTAGAAGTTGATTCTCACCTACTTTGATTGTTTTGGAGTCTAACTCCAACTTTTATTGGTGGAAGAAGGGAAAATATTATACCATTGCCTAGGAAATGTTATGTGGATCCTGTCTTTGAGTAGTGTAATTTACAAAGGACTTTTATCATGTCATTAATAGATGGCTCGTATCTATCCCTATCCTTGGAGCACAGGTAAGGGCCCAGTACATTCCACAGTTATATACCTCTTATATGTAGTTTATTGTGAGTATTTGAAGGCAGAAATGGCATCCTGTTCACCTTTGTGCTTTAAGCTTCAAGTCCCACCACACTGCACCACTGGGACTCTGTCCCTCTGAACATTTGTAAGAGTTGCAGGAATATAACTGATATATAATAAGTGTTCACTAAATGAATAATTTAATGAAATAATAGATTCAAGCAATTGCCCTGAAAAGCAGGGGAATGAAGCAGCCAGCAGTACTTCCAGGAAGCAACTGAGAAACACCCTTTGGCATTCGCCATTCAATCATCTTAACATCAGCCTTGAATCTTAAGAAATAAAATTTAGGGCCAAGTAAGCATAGCTCAAGCCAACTACTTTTTCATTCCCCAGGCCACTGGTTGCCTCACTAAATCTCTCACTTCGCTGAATATGTGAAATCAATTATTATTATTATAGGATACAAGAGACAGAAACTCTTTGGAAAATTGTTTTGATTATTAATAAAATATGACAATGTCAAGGCATGAGTTACCACCATAAAACCCCATGTTAGCATTATTTGAATTCAGTGTAACAAAGACAAAAGTAGATTTGTCAAATTACCTCTTTAATTGTGTCTCCTATGCATCTCCATTGTGAACGATATACTCACACCAATGCAATGTTCTCAATAGTTGCTTTCTTCCAATAGAGGAACACTGAAAGGTTTTATAAAAATACTGACTTTCAGGTACCCAAAGATCCTAAGGGAGTCATCCCAGATCTAACCTCCCACTCACCTTTGTAAACTTCACTGCCGTTTTATTTCTCTGATTTCTGTCCTTCAGACCAGAACCCTTTGAAGTACTGTGCAGACTATCAGTCCTTGGACTATGTGACAACCTTGGATACTGCCTTAAAGATTTTCCTGATTTGATTTCCAGCTTTTATTGTGGTGCCCATCTCTGGCCCGTTAGAAGCCCAAACTTCAGCCAACAAAGGCTCAGGGCCCTTTTTCTTCCCCAGGAGGAATGTTCAAACAAGCAGACGAATCATCTCATTCTTCTGTAAATAGTGATCCGTGTCCTTTTCCTCACCCTCTTTCCCCATTTAAAACCTTTGTTTGCATACTTCATTTGTCTAGTTCTTACTCATAGCTCAAGACTATCTCATCCATCAACGCAGGAAGCTACCCCATACTAACGAATATGTAGCTGAGCATTTCAAGCATACTTTGACCATGCCTCTCATTTGCCTCTCATCTCCTCTTGCCTCATATTTGAATAATCTTTTAAGGTATAAATATATTACACTTACAGTAACTCTGTGAATGATTATGATTATTTTTTAGGTTTCTAGGGGAGCTATACTATATAATTCTTGGTATCTCTCACTATACTTGCAAAATGCTTTGCACAAAAGTAAACTAAATAATGGTATACAAATGAGTATTTAAATGTTTAGCTATTTTTGACCAATTATTCTTAATATTGGCTTATAAATCATACTATGACTTATTACCTTGTGAAATATTTTATTCGTTGTGTATCTAGAAAAGATGACAAATTCAGATCAGCTCCACCATTCCTGTATAATTATTTTTTAAATGTTCAATAATTTAAATAGTACTTATGTACAATTAATTCTTGATTTGATCTATGGCATAGGTCCCTGCCCAGGTGCTTGGGAAGTTGACTTTCACATGGAGATTTGGATGCGGGAGGTTAATAGGGGAATAAACGAGGGAATAGCCCCTATATGCTGGTGTGAGAAACAAAGGATTGGGCAGAAAAGGTTGAACTCCAATGCAAGTGAAAATGAGCCCTCGGTGATCCATGCGGAGCTCTGAGGCTGGAATGACTATTCTCAGATGTTCTGAGTTGAGGCATAGGAACCACTGAAACCCAACATCAAGCAGCCACTAAGAAAAGAGCTCTAACGGTGGGAATATACCATTAAGTGAGGTGGCTGTCTTCGTCTGAGTATATGACAGGGAGAGGCCCTTCACTTTTTTCTAACAGCCCTACATGAAGATCATGATTTGGGAGTTATACTAAAATTTAAATCCTGTCTCTATCATTTTCTGTGTTTTCTAAGGCCATTTATTATGAATCAGCTCCTTAATCTGAAAGAAAGTAATTAAAATATAAAATTTTTGAGGTTTAAGAACTCTGTAAAATAAGCAAGATATATTAAATTTTTAGTGTCCAAAAGATACTCAAAAGTGGTATCTGTGTTTACTTGTTTTTAACAAATTTTAAATCTTCCCTTTCTAGTTAGATTAGTA
This sequence comes from Neomonachus schauinslandi, assembly GCF_002201575.2. NCBI lineage: Eukaryota > Metazoa > Chordata > Mammalia > Carnivora > Phocidae > Neomonachus > Neomonachus schauinslandi. Next base: position 170,114,920 of record NC_058406.1, read on the forward strand.
GTCTTTTAAAGTACGGGACTGTTTTTTTCTATTTCTACAATTAGAGCCATAATTTCTAGCATAGGTGTTGTATTCTATGGAGGGTAAGATACTGAAAGTGGTTTGAATTCTCAAAGAAGGTGAAGACCATGCTCACTGGCTGTGTAAGCAAATTCTTAAACTAAGTGGAGTTCAGAGGAGATCAAGAAGGCTGAGATACCGCTATGCTCCTTAATCATGTACATACTGCTTTGTTTTATCCTTTCTCTGTTCAATAGGACAAGAACTCAAACATGAATCCTACTGATTTAGACCAAAGATCAATAGCATTTTATTCACTATAAATTGCTTCATTATTTTGAAGGGTCTCCTAGCTCCATTCTGATAACCTAAAGTTAAATATTTCTTTAAAATTGTCCAAATTCTGGGCGCCTGGGTGGCTCAGTTGGTTAAGTGACTGCCTTCGGCTCAGGTCATGATCCTGGAGTCCCTGGATCGAGTCCCGCATCGGGCTCCCTGCTCGGCAGGGAGTCTGCTTTGCCCTCTGACCCTATCCCCTCTCGTGTGTTGCTCTCTCTCATTCTCTCTCTCTCAAATAAATAAAATCTTTTAAAAAATAAATAAATAAAATAAAATAAAAATGTCCAAATTCCAAACCATAAATCAAACAAAATTGTTGATTGCTTTAGGAAGGGTTTTATGAAGTTAAGAGGAGGCAGAAATACATTGCTTTCAAGGAATTTGTCATTTAAAGTGAATGCAACTGGTCTTGAGATTAGGGACAAGGTAGTCATTGGTGTAATAGAAACAACACAAAATACCAGAGTGATGGACACAATAGTGCTGGTGTATAATTGCAACTTAGATAGCAGGGATTACTGCCTCATATGACACACTGTAAGCTCAAAGCAGATAAAGGGTTATTTATCTTGGGATTTTTGTTTTTATTATGGATATTTTAAAGACATTCCACAATTTGGATCTGTATTTCGATTTCGATCCAATGGTGTTTTAATAACATGTTTTAAAATGCACAGATTTTTTTTTAAAAGGCTTTGGTTTTATCATTTAATCTGTTACTGATTTCTAGCTTTGTAATTGGGGAATGTTGTATTTATTATTTCCAATTTTTTTAATTAATTTTTTTGATGTAGTGTTCCATGATTCATTGTTTGCATATAACACCCAGTGCTCCATTCAGTACGTGCCCTCTTTAATACCCTCACCAGGCTAACCCATCCCCCCACCCCCCTCCCCTCTAGAACCCTCAGTTTGTTTCTCAGAGTCCACAGTCTTTCATGGCTCGTCTCCTCCACCTGTGTGTTAGGGTTGAACAAGGGTGATGATTCACATGGGGTCAGCAGTCCCTGCACTGGCACCAACTTGGTTTCAGCTATGCCCACAGGCTAGTTAAGCACACAGAGACTGGACAGCAAGTGAAGAGGCCAGGGTTCTGCTTTCTTTCATCTCTGTCATTAATCAGGCTCATGACCTTGAGATTGTACAGGAGGTTCTATTTTTTTTTTAAAGATTTTATTTATTTATTTGAGACAGAGAGAATGAGAGACAGAGAGCATGAGAGGGAGGAGGGTCAGAGGGAGAAGCAGACCCCCCGCCGAGCAGGGAGCCCGATGCGGGACTCGATCCCGGGACTCCAGGATCATGACCTGAGCCGAAGGCAGTCGCCCAACCAACTGAGCCACCCAGGCGCCCCAGGAGGTTCTGTTTTTAAGTTCTCTTTGTGATCATCCAATTGCATCCATAGCAACTGACATTTTAAAAAATATGGTTCATTGTGTGTGTGTATCACATCTTCTTTATCCATTCATCTATGGGTGGACACTTGGGTTGCTTCTATACCTTGGCTATTGTAAATAATGCTGCAATAAATATAGAAGTGTATAAAAAAATGAATGCAACTATGTTTGCAGAATAGATTGTTGAACTGGGAGTCAAATTAGTTTGGTTCAAATTCCACTTCTGCCTTTGAATAAAAAGCAAGTTGCTGAACTGCCTTAACTGCCAACTTTATTATCCACAAATTGGAGCTAATTCACCTCAAAAGGCCTTTGCATGCATGAATGAGATAATAAATGTGAAAGCACTTTGTAATCACTAACACCCTATACAAATAAAAGTCATTGTTATTATGAAGACTCAAAGCCAACTTTAGAAAGAATATGTTATTTGTTGATCAAAGAAAATGACCCCTGGAGACCTCCTTCCCCAAGTCAAGGAACACTCTACTAAGATGTAATACTACCTGTCATTTCACCATGTGCACTGCATTGCTTTATGTTAGGTAAGCCTTCTCAGATTACCATTTAAAATGGTAATACCTCCTAAAGAGTAATAATTAAAGTCACAGCTCAGAGTGAATAGGTCTCAAGGACCTTCTGTTAAATACCTGGCACCTGAGTAACAATTACATGTGTCTTTCTCTCTATTCTTTCTGACTAGGGCAGCAAAATATAAAAACACAAGTCCTAGAAGACTTGAAAAGAGTAAATGGGGGGAAAAAAAACAACCTAGAAACTGGAGAATATGTTGGAGAGAGGTAAAAAAGAACAAGAGCCTACCTTTCCAATTGTCCAGGGTGAACCTTGTAAATAGCAGACGTTAGAGATATATTGCCCTGATGATTATCACCAGTCTGTATTTTTTAATTATTGAAATATAATTGACATAAAGAATTGCATGTATTGAAGTGGACAGTTTGATGAATTGGGGCCTATGGAGATGCCCATGAAACCATCACCACAATCAAGAAAATGAACAAAGCCCTCAACCCTGTGCCCACTGCAAATGTCATCTCTCCTGTTCCTCCCACTCCCCCTTCCCTGGCCTACTATCACTCTGTAGCACTTTGAATTTCTTAGGCTTTTATGAAAATGATATCATATGGTATATATCTTTCTAAAAATCTGGTTCCTTTCACTCTGAGTAGTTATTTTGAAGTTGATCCAGGTTATATCATATATGGAGTTAATTCCTTTTTATTGCGGGAATAGTATTCCATTGTATGACTACGGTTTGTTCTTTCACATGTTGATGGATGTTTGGATGATGCCAGTGTTTCACTCTTAAAGCTGCTATGAACACAAGCTTACAAGTCTTTGTATCGACACTTGCTTTCATTTATTAGGTAACTATCTAGGACCAAGATGGCTGAATTACATGTCAAGTATACATTTAATTTTGTAAGAACTGTTTTCCAAAGTGGTTGCATCATTTTGCTTGCCCACCAGCAGTTCATTGGAGTTCCAATTCCTCCATATTTCTCCAATATTTGGTATGGTCAGTGTTTTTTTATTTTAACCATTCTAATAGGCATGTAGGGGTATCACTGTGGTTTTGATTTACATTTCATTAATGACTAATGATATTAAGCATGAATTCATATGCTTATTGGCCAGCTATGTAAATCTTTGGTGAAATGACTGTTTAAATTTTTGCCTTTTTGTTGTGTTTTGTTTTCATATCATTGAACTCTGAAAGTTCTTTATTTTGAATACAAGTCTATTATCAGTTAAATGCTTTGCAAATATTTTCCCGTCTGTGACTTATCTTTTTCTTCTCTTTATAGACTTTTGAACCTATTTTTGGACTCTCTATTCTGTTCATTAATCTATTTCTCTATCTTTACACCAATACTACATTTTGATTACTATAGCTTTAAAATAAGTCTAGGAGCCCCTGGGTGGCTCAGTCGTTAAGTGTCTGCCTTTGGCTCAGGTCATGATCCCAGGGTCCTGGGACCGAGCCCCACATCGGGCTCCCTGCTCGGCAGGAAGCCTGCTTCTCCCTCTCCCACTCTCCCTGCTTGTGTTCCCTCTCTCGCTGTGTCTCTCTCTGTCAAATAAGTAAATAAAATCTTTTAAAAAATTAAAAAAAAAAATAAATAAGTCTAGAAATCAAGTAGTATTAGTCCTTCAACATTTTCTCTTCTTTCACAGTTATTAGAGGCTGTCCTAGGTTGTCTTTCCGTAAGTGTTTTAAATCAGCTTGTTAATTCAATAACAGAGGGAGGAGGAGGAAAAGAATTCTGGTGGAAATTTGGTTGTGGTTTCTTTGAATATTTAGATCGATTTGGGGGAGGAGTAACATAATGTTGAACCTTCCAATCCAACTTTATTTCTGAGCAATAAGTAAGGCAGTGTACTTTGGCTTAGTTTTCTTGTTTCTTGTGCTTGAGGTTCATTGAGTTTCTTATATCTGTGAGTTAATAATTTCCATCAAATTTGGAAAATTTGTAAGTGTTATTCCTTAAATACATTTTCTCCTCCCTCCTTCTTCAAGGGCTCTAATTTCATGTATATTAAACCTGAAACTGCCCCGCAACTTGCTGATGATTTATCTATTTTTTTTATAATTCTTTTTTCTGTTTTTCATTATAGATAGTTTCCATTGTGTCCTCAAGTTCACTCGTCTGCTGCTGCAAAGTCTAGTCCATCCTTATTCCCAACTAATGTAGTTTTCATCTCATAAATTTTAATTTTCATCAGTATAATTTCAATTTTTTATCATCCATACCTCTACTTAATTTTTGAACATATGGAATAGGGTTATACTAACATTTTAATGTCCTTATCTGCTAATTCTAACATCTGTGTCTGTAGTGGGTCATTTCATTTGATTGTTTTTATTCCTCATTACGGGGTATATTTTCCTGCTTCTTTGCAGGTCTGGTTTTTGGTTTTTGTTTTTGTTTTTAAATGTATGTCAGATATTGTGAATTTTACCCTGTTTGGTGCTGGATTTTTTTGTCTTTTCTCCCCCCCTTTTTTTTTGCCTTCCTTGTTGCATTTTGTAATTTTTCAGTTTTGTTCTGAGATGCAGTCAAGTTACTTGGAAATAGTATGATACTTTCAGATCTTGCTTTTAAGATTTGTTAGGGGCAAAAGATTTTTAAAAGCAGTGTTCAGTCTAGGGCTAATTATTCCTCATTACTGAGGCATGATCATTCTGTGTACTTTATTTGATATCCTGTGAATCACAATGTTTTTCCAGGCTGGTTGACGGGAGCAGGCACCCTTCCTGGATCTGTCTGAGCTTTGGTTACCTTTACCTCTAATTCTTTCAGGTGGATCTCTCCCTCCCTTCAGGTAGTTTCCTCAGGCATGTTCAGAATAGTACAGCTGAATGTTGCTGTATTTAGGAGAGGACATCCTCTCCAGTTCTTCTGAGTTCTCTTCCCATACAGCTCCCTTCTGTCTGGAACTCTGCCACAGGAATTTCAGTTGCCTTACACTTCCAAGACTCTTACCTCCATTACCTCATCTCAGAGAGTCCAATGTATTCTGCCTGGGTTTGTCTACTGCAACCTGGAAATTCTCTCAAGGCAGTGTGCTATGGTAATCTTAGGGTTCACCCCTTTCTTTTTCTCTCTCAGAGTTCACTCTCTTCAGTGATTGAAGTCAGATGTTTTGCAAACATTTTATAAATATTTTGTTGTTTTTTGGAGGGGTTAATCTGTTTCCTGTTGCTTCCTTTTATCTGGAAGCAAAAATATGTAGACTGTATTAATTAGGTAACTAATCATAGCAAACAAACCCCAACATCTTTGTTAAAAATTAGAAATTATTTCTGTTGTGCACAATCCAGTGTAGTTGTTGCCCCAAGTAGATGGTACTTCTTGATGTAGTAACTGAGGGATCCAGGTTCTTCCCATAGAATGGCTCTAGCATGACCTCCATCCCAGGAGTATTTTGTATTCAGTTGGTAGGCAGGAAGAGTGAGTACAAAGAGGATATATTATTTCTTAATTACCTGGACTTGGAAGTGATACCGTTTTTGCTCACTTCTCATTGGTAAAGACTTGAAGGTCCCATCTGTTGGTAATGGAGAAAAGGAAATGTAGTCCCTGCATAAACAGCCACTTCCCATGAGCAACTTCCTACTATGGAAGGATTTGGGGTAGATGATAATATGCCTCTACTACATGGTCTCTTAATTTTTCAAAACACTGACATTTTATATAGTCTTTGGCATACATTATTTTATTTTGTCCTGCCAATGTTGTTTGAAGTATATGTCATTCATGTCTTTATCATCCCCAATGTCCAGTTGTAGGAAATGCGGCTCTGAGACTGAGAGACTTCCTTAAACTCACTTAACTGGTAAGTGGCTTTATCTGTGACAAAAGCAATGCCTTCTGATCCCAGTTCAGGCACTGTTCCCTCATGTCATGCCATTCTCAGTGGATCCTGGGGGATTCAACTAGATTTAATTGTTTATACTGAAACCAACCCCTTCCCTCCCTGAAAAAATTTGAGATTGGTTTGCATAAAAGTTACAAGAAAATTAAAACCATACAAGTATCATACAATTTGTTTCTATTTGCTCTTGACTGATTTGGAAAGGAAAGTAATTGAACAAAGTATATATATATTGATTTTAGGTGCTGTAAACTTTTCATAAGTTCTTAAAATGCTGGGACCATATTATTTATGTCTACTTTCTTGGCACTTAGCACAGTGCTTAGGAGAAAACAGTCCATTTATTTTTGTTTGAACGGTTATTATTAGGACTAAGATGGGGCGAGAGGAAAAATCAAAGGTAGAGAAAATTAAGCATTTGTCCCTGGAATTGAATGGGAAAAGCTACATTTTTTTTTCTTTAATAAATTTTGAGCAAAATAATTCCTAATCACTTTATGTTCAAGTTTCTACTCTTGCATATATAGCTTGGATACAGATACTGAAAATTGTTGAACTTAACAAATAGTTATTTAACCAGTTAAGAATCCATGGTCCTATAAATGTTCTAAGATGATATAGCTGAATGAGAGACTAACTATCTCTGTGCTGGTCCAGAAGTTCTTTTTGGGGGCTTTTAGTCACTTGGCAGACAGGTCATTTGAGTAGCCAATTTTCCTCTGCCTTGGATGCCTTCTCCAGTTTAATAGCATAGTTCCCACTCTACTGGAGAGAAATACAGCTCTAAACCAACCCTGGAACCAAAGAAATGTCATGGTGTCCATCCAAGTTCTCAGGTGAGAGTAAGATGTATCAGCATGTCACCATGCTAGGATTTAGGGACAGTTGTAAAATACATTTCATAACAAACAACAGACTCATCAACTGCCACGATAATTTAATTGTTAAAGCAGTCAAAACCCATCAGCTTGAACTTAATTCAGCCTAAATAATATGTTCTCTCCCAACAGCTCAAATGGCAGAAAGACAATGCCCTAAATTATTACATGCTATACAGAAGTCAAGGTGTATATTTTTTATTTGTCCCATTAATCTTAGGATTCTCTATAGCCTGTGTGCCATTCTTAAATGTGTGCACCTTTTAAGTAATTCACACTTACCTTTCTATTATTCTATACAATTTGGAATATTTTTTTTCAATTAGTATTATTCATTGCCTCTGATTGTATGGGAAAATGTGGCTCAGGAATGAAATTAGACTTCTGGCTAAGATGGAATAATGAACAATGGATTTATTCTGCTATCTGAAACAAGAAAATATTCTCAACAAATATAGGAAACAAAAGTTTGGAAGACACTGGAAATCAAAAAACAAAGGATGGTGATCCCTGAAAGATGAGAACCAAATGAGCTATGCCCAATGATTGCCCCAGCCTACTACCTTCAGAGAATCTTCAGGCTTCAGTGCAGGGAGCAGGAACCCAGAGAACTCCCTGAGTTGAAGAGATGGTTCTGAGTCCAGGAAGAACAAAGTGCTAGAATTTGCAGAGCAGAGTACTAGAAGGGTGATAGCTGCACAGAAAACTCTGGAGATTCTGTGGCATTGGTGATAAACTAATGAAACAGAAAAGGGAGTGTAGAAATAGACTCACGCATTTGAACAACTGATTTTGAAAAGTACAAAGGTTTCATTAAGAGATTAGTCTTTTCAACAAATGTTTCACAAATGACTAGGTAACCATTTGCTAAATCAGTAACTTTGATCCATATGTTGTAACATATAGAACAATTAACTCAAAATAAATTACAATACTAATTTTAAAATTCAAAATGACAAAACTTCCAGAATAAAACATAGGAGAAATTTGTTATGACCTTAGGTTAAATAAAGATAATCTATTTAAAAAAAGATAAATTGGGGGTGCCTGGGTGGCTCAGATGGTTAAGCGTCTGCCTTCGGCTCAGGTCATGATCCCAGGGTCCTGGGATCGAGTCCCACATCGGGCTCCCGGCTCAGCGGGGAGCCTGCTTCTCCCTCTGACCCTCTCCCCTCTCATGCTGTTTCTCTCTCGCTCGCTCTCTAAAAAATAAATAAAAAATCTTTAAAAAAAATAAAAAATAAAAAATAAAATAAAATAAAAAATAAAAAAAGATAAATTGGGAATTCATTAAAATTAAAAGAGCCTGCTCTTCAAAAGACACTATTAAGAGAATGAAGAGACTAACCACAGACAAGGAGAAAATATGCCCAAATCAAATATCTAATATATAGCTTGTATCAAGAACTCCTAAAACTCAATAAGGAAACAAGCCAATAAAAAAATTAGCAAAAGAATATGAACAGACCCTTCACCAAAGATATTCACTATCATGGGTCATTAGAAAGAAGCAAACTAGGGGCGCCTGGGTGGCTCAGTCAGTTAAGCATCTGCCTTCGGCTCAGGTCATGGTCTCGGGGTCCTGGGATCGAGTCCTGCATCGGGCTCCGTGCTCAGCAGGGAGCCTGCTTCTCCCTCTGCCTGCCGCTCCCTGCCACTCCCCCTGCTTCTACTCTCTCTCTCTGTCATATAAATAAATAAAATCTTTAAAAAAAAAAAACCTTAAAAAAAAAGAAAGAAAGAAGCAAATTAAAACCACACTGGGTTATCATTAAACATGTATTATCATGACAAAAATGTAGAAGACTGAAAATATAAAGTATGGGCAAGAATGTGAAGTAACTGAAATTGCATAAACACTGGTGGAAATGTGAAATGTAAACTATTCTAGGAATCAGTTTGATAGGTTTTAAAAAGATTTTATTCATTTATTTGAGAGAGAGCAGGAGTGGTGGGGAGGGGCAGAGGGAGAAGCAGACTCCCCGCTGAGCAGGGAGCCAGAAGCGGGGCTTGATGATCCCAAGACCCCAAGATCATGATGACCTGAGCTGAAGGCAGATGCCCACTGAGCCACCCAGGTACCCTGGCTTGGTAGTTTCTTAAAATTTAAATGCCACATATATATATATATATATATATATATATATATATATATATATAATCATAGAGTACATTCATCTTTTGTATTTACTCAAGAGAAGTGAAAGCAAATGCCCATACAACTTGTATATGAATATTTATAGCAGTCTTATTTTTAATAGCCTGAAACTATGCTCATAAACAGATGAATAGATAAACAAAGTGGTGTATCCACACAATGGAATACTACTCAGCAGTAACAAGGAATGAACTATTGATACATATCGACACATTGCAAAATGTACAATTATGCTCAAAGAAGCCAGAGGGATAAAAAAGAGTTCATACTGTCTGACTTTATTTTTTTATTTATTTAAAAGATTTTATTTATTTATTTGACAGAGAGAGACACAGCGAGAGAGGGAACACAAGCAGGGGGAGTGGGAGAGGGAGAGGGAGAAGCAGGCTCCCGGCAGAGCAGAGAGCCCGATACGGGGCTCGATCCCAGGACCCTGGGATCATGACCTGAGCCGAAGGCAGACGCTTAACGACTGAGCCACCCAGGCGCCCCTCTGACTTTATTTTTAAAAATTCTAGATAATGTGAAATAATATATAATGACCCAAAGCCGATCGCTGTTTGTCTGGGGATGCCACATGGAGGTGGAGCTGTGAGGAGAGGCAAGAGGAAAACATTACAAAGAGGCATAAATTTGGGGGCTGATGGTTATACTCTGTTTTGATTATGGTGGTTTCACATGTATATTATGTATATGTCAACATAACAAATTATTCACTTCAAATATGTGCAATTTATTGTATGTCAATTATACTGCAAGAAAGCTGTTTAAAAAAAGAAATGTCCATTTTTTTCCATTAAATCAACAGATATTTACTAAGCCACTACTATGTGCTATGAACTATGTAAGATACTGGTGATAGACTAGTGAATAAGACAGAAGTGGTCTGCTGTCACAGAGGTTCAGCTTTTGGGGAGAATGCAGATTCTAAGAAGTCATTGCTGCACAGTGTGATAGATGTTATGCTATGATTAAGTACAAGTTGTTCAAAGAACAGAGACGTAACTCTTATAGGCCCTGTTGTCAATGCCCAGTCCTCATCCCTGAAGTCGGTAAATGCTCTAGGTCATCTATACATTTGCTGGTCAGTTCCTGTACACCCAGGTGGATTTCTACGTCAAGCACCCGCATTTTTCTGCATGGGGATTTTTCTTGGTTGCAGGAATATGGCCAATTAGCACAGGGGACAGGCCTGAAGTTCCAGGGGATAAACACCCGGGGAAAACACACAATAAGCCATGAGAATTGTTTTATGAATTTTCCAGCTTCCTTGTCACTCTGTGGAATAACTCTAATCTGTGCTCCATGCGACTTCCAGACAAGCCCAGGGTTTGAGACCTAGTTACACACGGTGGGAAAGTGTCCCTTAATGGACCACTTACAAACTCCTCCCTTCCTGTTTTCACATCCTTTCTCCTTCATTATGGTCTCTGAGATCTCCTTCGCTGAGCTCTCCATGTACATAAACCTTCATTTGGGGGTCTAATTTTGGAAGAACCCAAATGAAAGAATTTAGTCAGAATTGCATTTAAAAAAACAAAACAAAACACCTTGTCTGCTATGTGGAAAGTGGTTTGTAGGGAAAAGACCCACTGTTAGGCAGATAGTTAAGTGACTGGCAGAGGTAATTCTCTTTTCTTTATACCACTCAGCTTCCCTGGGCAATACCACTAGACATATATTGACTAAATTAACAGACAGCAGTGGGCTGGGGTAGAGGCAACGCTTGAGTAGGAATAAATAAGCCCACTCTTTTACTTTCTTCTGCCACTAACTGGCTGGGACATCATAAGCAAAAGAATTACGGTCTCTGGGCATCAGCTTCTCCATCTGTAGAATTAGGATGTTGTTCCAGATATTCCCTAAATACTATTTCTGTTCTAACACCTTATAATCCTACAACTCTATTAACTAAGAAAGGATTTTTTCAAAAATTCAGGTAGGGGCTTTGGGGAGATATTTGATTCAGAAATCATATTAGGCAGGGTTGGCTGGACAGTGTGCTTATAACCAGTCATGTCTGAAATAAAATTCCTAATCTTAGGTTGCTGTTTATGTGCAGTATGAGAGATAATTAAGGTTACGGAAAGACAGAATAATAAAAGAAAAATGCTTTGATTCAAGCTTAAGTTCTGTCACCGTGTAGCTGGGATGTAGCGAGTCTCCTAATATTTTTGTGCATTTCCTAAAATTATTAATGGGAATAATAATAATATCTACTTCTCAGGATTGTTGTAATGATCAAAGATTGGCTATAATTGATAACCACTAAATAATTTCATATACATGAGCTTTTGTTAAAATGTGCACATTAATAACTTTGACCCTTTAATTTTCCATGTTGTGGAAAAATAAGCAAAGATGAAATATAACATGTAGTGAAATGATAAGTTTTGGCTTAGAAAGCTAATATCATGGGAATATGAGTCTTTTACTCTGCGAATTCTACTCCCCATGTTTGAAAATAATAGGTTAAAATTCAAAGTGTATGGGCATTTTGCTAAGAATAGGACATTTCACAGTTCCTACCATTCTTCCTGTAAGGACCAAGGCTCACTTTTGAGTTTAAGGCTGGATCTCTCAATTATCTTTGTAGAGACAGAGGATGAGATTAATAAAAATCTATAAAAACCACATGGTAGAGATGTGGCTTAATTTTTACTTAATTCTCATAAAGCCTCTGTGAGGTGGCTAATATTATGTATTTTGCAGCTAATGAAACTGAGAATGTAAGAGGAAAAATATTTTTTTCAGGGTCACAGATCCACCTGATAAATTCAAACACAGATCTACTTGGCCCTTGCCAGTAATTCATCCAGCTTCTGATTAATGTAGAACATTTTTTTTTAAGATTTTATTTATTTGACAAAGAGAGAGAGAACACAAGCAGTGGGAGCAACAGGGAGAGGGAGAAGCAGTCTCCCACTGAGCAGAGAGCCTGAAGTGGGGCTCGATCCCAGCACCCTGGGATCATGACCTGAACCAAAGGCAGACTCTTAACTGACTGAGCCACCCAGGCACCCCAAGGCAGAACATTTTAGAGGAATGAAACTATGTCTAAAAAATGAACAGATATCATAATTATATGTGGGGAGAACCTCTGAAAATATTTGTTTTTAGGGTCTCTGTAAAAATCATCCTAAGCTTCAAACACAGGTCCTTTTTTTTTTTTTTATGTTATGTTAGTCACCATTCATTACACCATTAGTTTTTGATGTAGAAACACGGGTCCTTGCTGATTCTACTCTGATTTAGTAGCAAAACAGAGTCAGAGATGAGCAATCCTCCCGAGAAGTGAATAAGTCACTGAACAGACAGAGGTGCATTTCCCATGTCCTTCTACTCGCATAGCCTCAGGCAGATGTCTCTTTTTTTCCACCCAAAGGGCAATGACTTCAAAAGGGAAATGAGCCTCCTAGCACTACTGCATTCAAAAGATTCTTTAACATTTAGAAACCTGTAAATACAGGGGCGCCTGGGTGGCTCAGGTGATTAAGTGACTGCTTTCAGCTCAGGTCATGATCCTGGAGTCCCGGGATCGAGTCCCACGTTGGGCTCCCTGATCAGCTGGGGGGTCTGCTTCTCCCTCTGAACCTCTTCCCTCTCGTGCTCTCTGTCTCTCATTCTCTCTCAAATAAATAAATTAAAAAATCTTAAAAAAAAAAAAAAGAAACCTGTAAATCCAGTGTTCATACGTGAATCTGTTATTGAGTGCAAAAATTTACTTGGTCTCTTTGTGATTTTACAGTTCTATAATTAGCAAATGTATTAGACATAATCGAGGTGTGTAGAGATTTAATTATGAACTCTGTAGCTAGCAGTGACTTCCATAGAACAGCCAGAGTATTAGTACAGTGCCATACATGTTTTGTTCTTGGTTTCTCTTTAGACTTTTTGGGCATAACTAAAATTTTAAAAATATTTAAGAATATAGAAAAAAATCAAGGGGAATAGTCTCTGTTAGAAGAAGTCACATTAGGGATGCCTGGGTGGCTCAGTCAGTTAAGCATCTGCCTCCGGCTCAGGTCATGATCCCAGGGTCCTGGGATCAAGTCCTGCATTGGACTCCTTGCTCAGCGGGGAGCCTGCTTCTCCCCCTGCTTTGCACTCTCTCTGACAAATAAATAAGTAAAATCTTTAAAAAAAAAAAAAAAAAGAAGGCACATCAAATCATATCTCTGGTCATTATAGTGTTCCATTTGGTGCATGGAATTCCTTCAATTCATGCATGCATTCTTTCATTTTTTAAGTGAATATTAATGAGCACTTGCTATGTTCCCAGAGGAGTTCCAGGGCCTGGGATGCCATTTCAAATAGAGTGATAAGAGCAGGTGTCAATCAGAGAGTGACATTTGAGCAAATATCTTGAAGGAAGTAAGGAAGAGTCATACAGCTACGTGTGTGTGTGTGTGTGTGTGTGTGTGTGTGTGTGTGTGTTGGAGATCAAGGGAGCATTGCAGGCACAGAAAGCAGCAAGTGTAAAGGCTCTGAGTGTGAAGTATGATTGCATGGTTTGAGGAATAGTACTAAGATCAAATGTGGTTGGAATGGATTGAGCAAGTAGTAGAGTAGTAAGAAATATGCTTAGGTTGTTAAGAGGGGCCAGATCATATAAGGCTTGTGATACACTGTAAGGGCTTTGGATTTTATCCTAAGCAACAAGGAGAATCATTGGAAAGTTTTAGCTAAGTTTTAGAGGGATTACGTACACTGCTCTCTTGAGATTAGACTGTGGCTGGCTCAGGGGGAAAGGACAAAAACAAAGAGGCTTCTTAGGCAGTGTTTACAGTAATTTAGGTGAGATAGAATGATGCTTTGGCCAGAGTAGAAGCATTTAGAATGGTAGAAAGTGGTTAGATTATGTATTTCTTTTGAATGCAGACTTAAGAGGTACTAATAATAGATTGGATGTGAGATGTTGGAGAAAAACAAGTCATGACAACATGACTCCAAGTTTTGTGGAAGGATGGACTTACTACAAATTACAATGAAGTGGGAGGGTACTTTTGGTGGGGTAGGAATATGAGAGGAAATCAGAAGTTCAATTTAGTACAAGATTCTATGAGACATACAAGTGGAGATATTGAGTATATATTGAGTAAATAAATCCTAAGTGTAAGAGAGAGGTCCTGGATGGAAATATACGTTTAGAAGCTATCAGTAAGTAGATAATTAAAGATATAACTTTTGATGAGATCATCAAGAAAGTGAGTGAAGATAAAGAAGTTAAGAAGTATAAGGAAATGCCTTGGAGCACTTAGCTGTTAAACATTTTAGGAGGGGAGAAAGGAAAAGCACAGGAGACTGCGAATGGGGGCTGATACTGTGGGAAGGAAACAAGGACAGTGTGATGTCCTGGATACCATGGAAAGAGTGTTTTAGGGAGAAAGAGGTAGTCAGCTGTGTTAGGTGGTTTTGGTAGGTCAAATAAAACTGAGGAGTGAGAATTTAGAATTGAGTTCAGCAATGAGGAGGCCATTGGTCACAATGACAAGCATCTTTTTTTTTTTTTTTGATGGACTGATAAAGGCAAAATTCCATTTGGAGTGGTGGACTTAGGAGACAATAGGAGGTGAGGAACTGCAGACAGCCAGGCCAGACAATCCTTTCAAGGAACTTTGCTTTAAGGAGACCAGGGAATTGGGGCAATAACCAGCACGGAGGAAGTGAAATCAAGAGAAGTTCCTTTGTAAAAAAAAAAAAAAAAAAAAAAAAAGAGAGAGAGAGAGAAATATCAGTGTTTGTGCTGATAGGATTAATTCAGAAGGTAGGAAAAAATGATGATACAAGAGAAAGAGGGCAATTGATGGAGTGGCATTCTTAGTAAGTAAAAGAGAATAGGATCTAGCTCAGAGAGGAAGGAGTTAGCTTTGAGGAGGGACATGGGCAGCTCACTCACTATAAAATGGGAGAAAGCAGAGTATGTAGATATCAATATCGAAAAGAGGATAGATAGGAAAATAGGAGTTTATAGAAATTCTATTCTGAATGATTCTATGAGAGGCAGTGGTATTTTATGCCTGCTTTTGCCCCACAAAGGCAGAGTTCAATAGTTGTGACAGAGGCTCCCAAAGCCTAAAATATTTACCATGTGGTCAGGAAAAGCTAACCAAAGAGTTTGGAGCTTCTAAGTTCCAGTGTAATCATGTATTCTGCAGATTTTTAGTGTCTACTACACACAATGTTCTTTGCAAGGTAGTGGGGCAGAAAGAGCTACTGGCATTATCTCCCATCATTTTCCCTGTTCATGATGCCTGGTTATTTTCCTCAACACAACATTGAAGCAGCCACTGCCAAGATCATTGGTAAGAACTTAAATGGTATGTGCACTGGAGAGTCTCCATCTTACTCATTCTCTTGGCCAATTTTGAACATATTAACACATACACAGATAGACTGGGTGCACCCAATTCTCAAGACCCTACAGTCATCCTTCCATCATCTTTATATGTCAAGTTTCAACTCCTACTTCAAGAAACCAGAGATAATCACAGATGACTTACAAATCACTGCCTTGGGAGTTTGGAAGGCATTCACCAAAATGAAATAATGGAAGAGGTGTTGGATCCATAGGAAGAATTAGAAATAATGATTTGGGCCAGAAAGAAATGCAATTTTGAGAATCATTAGCATATAGATGATAGTTGAACCTATGGGAATAGGAAAAAAATGAGAAACCTATGGGTTATTCAAGGAACTTAAAAATAACCAGAAGACAGGGCGCCTGGGTGGCTCAGATGGTTAAACGTCTGCCTGCGGCTCAGGTCATGATCCCAGGGTCCTGGGATCGAGTCCCGCATCGGGCTTCCCACTCCTTGGGGGCCTGCTTCTCCCTCTGTTTCTCTCTGTCTCTCATGAATAAATAAATAAATAAAATCTTTAAAAAAAAAAAAATAACCAGGAGACAATTGAATAGTGCAAGTCAATTCAATGCAACTAACTTATTTTTCCCCAGTTCTCAGTATTTGCCAGGATAAATGTAGAATTTGAGCAAAGTAATACAGTCAAAAATTAAAGAGGAATAAGGTGGAAAACCAATCTCAACCTTCAATATTACTTGGCAAAAAAAAAAAAGTGTAAGGCGGTACTTCATTGAATTAATTTACAAAATATACTGCATTTAACCATATATTTTTTAAAGATTTTATTTATTTATTTAACAGAGAGATAGCGAGAGCAGGAACACAAGCAGGGGGAGTGGGAGAGGGAGAAGCAGGCTTCCTGCCAAGCAGGGAGCCTGATGCGGGACTCGATCCCAGGACCCTGGGATCATGACCTGAGCCGAAGGCAGACGCTCAACGACTGAGCCACCCAGGCACCCTAACCATATTTTTTAAAAGATGTATTTATATATTTGAGAGAGAGAGCACAGCAAGAAGGGATAGAATCCCAAACAGACTCTGCACTGAGTGAGGAGCCCAATGTGGGGTCCTGAGATCACCACCTGAGCCCAAACCAAAAGTCAGACACTTAAGCGACCGTGCCACCCAGGCACCCCCGTGTTTAACTGTATTTTGAATACATTTCTATGACTATAAATTATTTAGTGCCTTGTCATTACATTTACACAGCCAAGCCACCCAAGCAGTATTTTCACACAATATTTTTTTTCAGTTTTTACAAAATTTATTCAGAATATCATATTCCTTATCTGAATACACTACTTTGGAGGTTATTCAAAAGTGGCATCTTGGCTTCCTTCAGGCCATTTTTCACATTAGAACATGCCAAGAATGGCTATATTTGTGGAATGATGGCCTGAATTTTTTTTTAAGTTTACAACTTTCCACTTTTTTTTTTTCAGCCTTAAAATATTGTTTCCCACGATGGCAGAATCAAAGCAATGTTGCCCTGTGATAATCCTTCTACCTTCTTGTTTCAATCTATAATGAGCAATAAAACTGTCAACTTCCTAATTCTTCCTCTGCCCACCTCTCTTTATGAGCCTGAAGTTGATTTATAAAAAGGGAAGCTGTTAGGTGCACTGTTGGTGGTCTGGGTTCTCAGAAGTATACAATTTCACAGAGAAAGCAGACTTTGGGTATTTACACCCAAAGTACTTTTCTTTTTTTTAAGTACTTCTTTCTAATAAAGGCAAGAGAAGCAGCTAACCATGTGACCGACTTGATTAAAACATTACAAATCACATGGCACTGATTTAAAAAAAATGTATAAAATAATTTAAACTAAAAAATAAGTGTTTGACTAAATGCATTTTTAAAGCTTTTTCTTATATAAATGCTTTTATAATGTATTACTTTGGCCTTAGTTTCTCAGTTGCAGTATGAGAGGCATTTTACAAAATGTCATCCCTCTCTAAAGTGATAGTCACCTAGATCAGGGTTTCTCAATCTTGGCACTGTTGACCTTTTGGGCCAGATATATGTGTGAGAGGCTGTCCTGTGTATCTCAGGATGATTAGCAGCATCCCTGGCTTCTCGCCATGAGATGCTAGTAGTGTCCCCCAAGTTGTAACAATCAAAAATGTTTCCAGACATTGTCAAATGTTCTGGAAAGGAGCAGGGGGAGAGAACAAATTATGTAAATTTAACAAAACGGAATTTATTTAATGATACTTATCGAAGGAAGAATTTGATGAAGAGGTTTTGGAGTTTTGGCTTGTTTTACTTTCAGTCTCAGTCCTTCCCTGCCTGCCTCCCTCCCTCCCTTCCTTTCTCTGTTCCTTCTCTCCGGTCTCCCTCCCTTCCTTTTCTCCTTCTTTGCTTTAATGGGTAAACTCTTATTCAACAAACTTTACATGGAAATCCAATGTGTAAAATTTTATATGAAAGTCCAAGTGTAGAATTCTAACAGATGAGCTGTTATAAATACTCCTTGTATTTATCACGATTTTTATTTTCTGTATTTTATGATGTTTATGATGATCTTAAAAAGCTTGCTGGCCTGGGAGAGATGGCTCTTCCCACAGCTAAATCTTTTCTTAGTAAAGGGCTTGACTGAGAACACTTCTCTCGTAGACAAGCCAACCAATCTGAGTACCTAGCCCCAACCACCTCCTTGTCTAACTTCACACACTAAGCCAGTTTGCCCTCTGCTCAATGCATCAGGCAACCAGAGATCACACCTATAGCCCAAAACCTGCTGGAATTATTCAAACTAGTCAATCCCAAACCATATCCTCTGCCCTGCCTTGTCTTTTCCCATGGAATCCCCAATAAAGGCTCTGACTCAGAATCTGCCCTCACTCCTGTTTTCTGCCACCTGACCCAAACCTGGCACTTTTCCTTGTGACCCAATGTGGCATGGGCCCTTTCTGGGACAGGTGAGTAAAATGAACTTCTTCCCTCCAAGGCCCATTTTCATTTCTTCCTATGGCTACATCAACTTTACCATAAAAGTCAGTATCTATTAAAAGTAAATATCTATTTACTTTTCCACAGAAGTCCAATGTGTAAAATTTTACATGGAAGGCTAATGTGTAAATGTCTGATAGAGGGGCTGCTCTCTTTGGATGGTGTGGTCCTGAGACTGACTGTATTCATCACGCTTTTTAAATTTTCTCTATCTTATGATAATTATGAGTTATAACCAATAATTTATGTTCTTAGAACACCCACCCCCTTGATTCTGCCTTATCTTCCAACTATCTAATCAATGATCACTGAACAGGTGCTGTGTATAGTTTGCTTCTTTATCCTCATAAATGAACTAAGGTATGTATTAGCACCCCCAAATTAGAGAAGTGGTTGATTGCCCAAATTCAGTTGTTATTTTTTTCCCATTGAATATACTTTCTTAACTTGAATCTCAAATAAGAATGAGCTACTCTATCAGGCTTATGCTATATACAGTATGTATATCAACATTAAAGATTAAATGCTGTAAGCCTGAAACTAATGTAATGTTGTGTGCTAACTACACTCAAATTAAAAAAAAATTAAGACTTGAAGACAATGTTTAAAAAGACTGTTGTCATCCTTTATGGATTAGCTTCAACCTTATCCATATAAGTTGCCTTAGTTTGCTTCCCCACAATAGACTGCCTTCAAACTAAAATGCAGATGTAAATGTGCCACCTTTGCTACTTCCCATTATTTATCATATACGAAGTAAGTTCCTTAACATAGCATATGGGGTTCTCTAAGATACAGCTTTTGCCCCTCTCTCCAGGTCTATAAGTCACTCCAACAGCATCCAACAGTTCATAAATTTTTCTGTGTCCACTCCCACCTTCTATGCAAGTGTTTCTGACCTAAGTGCATATGCATCTCTGCTTGGAAGAGACCCTTCCTATTAGCTAATTCCTTTTTATCTTTTACAATGCAATTTATGGATTGTCAACCTTGGTAAAAATAATTCTAATCTTAACTCCAGGTTATATACCCTTCTATTTTTTTTTTAAAGATTTTATTTATTTATTTGAGAGAGAGAGAATGAGAGACAGAGAGCATGAGAGGGAGGAGGGTCAGAGGGAGAAGCAGACTCCCTGCCGAGCAGGGAGCCCGATGCGGGACTCGATCCCGGGACTCCAGGATCATGACCTGAGCCGAAGGCAGTCGCTTAACCAACTGAGCCACCCAGGCGCCCCTATACCCTTCTATTCTTAATGCCTTTACAATAACCTGTTTTTTCTACCATTATTCTTAATAGATAGTGATATAATTATCTGCTTTGATGTGTATCTCCTCTATTATCTGATACATTTCTTGAGAACAAGATTGTGAAGTCAATTTTGTTATTATCAATGCATTGAATAGAGAGCTAGGATATAGGGAGCATTATATAAGTCTTTGTTGGATACATGGATTAATTTTATCTGAGTAACCTCAACTTATAACTAGGTTAAATTTTTATAGTGATAGTAAAAAAAAAAAAAACTCTTTTAAAAATAGGACAGATTCCCTGCCTTGCCTGAAAAGTAGTATTGACTGCAAATCTCGAGATGAGAAGGTGTGGAGAGATGTACAGAAATCTATCACCTTTTTTGAAAAGCAATTATATGACACATTTTTTTCCCTTACTTATTGCCACAGGCAGGATCATCTTTAAGGATAAAGGATGGCATATGATATTTCAGGGAAATTTAATAATAATCAGAAATAGAACATGACTCATCGAGCCTTTAAGTGGAAGGAAAAATAGTTTCAAGTTGCAGTTTCCAATTCAGATAAATGCATAAGCCACCTGGAAGGCATATGTGTTTTAAACTTTGAAATTAAAGTAAATGAGTAGGGGGAGGGGAGTCAGAAGTGAGAGTCGATGGTTTATGGAAAGTATAGGTTTAAGTCATCTTGTTGAAGTAAATTGTATTCTTATAAGACCTAAAATGATTAAGGCTTTAGTATCTAAAAGCTTAGGCCATCCTTAAATGAGATCAGTGGTTAGAAGAAAAAATCTTTTGCTATCAGAGAGACACAGGTTTCAAGGTGGTGGGGTTTTTTGTTTTTTGTTGTTGTTGTTGTTGTTGTTTGATGACAGGATTGTCCTGGTCCAGCTGCTTTGTTCTTTACAAAACCTCAGTGACTCCTCATACCATGCTCTCATTCCCTAAAACTCTAATTATTTGTCTTTCCTTTCCAATATGGTCGGAAGACTGTACTGGAAACTCAAAGGAAAATTATGTCCTATTTTAACCAGGTAAACTTCTTTCTTTGATTCTGGAAACAAAATTCCAATTTAAATGATCTATTCTCGGAAGGCATCTTTAAGATCACAAAAGCCCTGCACGTACACAGTATCCAACAGTGACATAATGGGTGAACAATTATAAAGTGAGTCACTAGGATCCTCTACCTTCGCAAAAGCATTTCTTTTTGAAAGCTGTATTTTCCAAAAATAACTTTCCTTCCTCTGCTCAGTAGCCTCCAGGGCTCAGCACTCTACTGCTAATCTCTTCCTTGAAGTAAAAATAAATTCCTGAACTTTCCCAGCCAGTCACGTTTGAACTTAAGTGAAAGACACCTTGGCTACAATTATGTGGGAATGTTGGAACCAACATTTCCTAAAAGCCTATTGAAATGTCCGTCATTGCATCATTATTGTCGTACTATGAGGTAGAATTTTTAAACCATTTTACAGATGAGAGGAGGAAGTATTAGTATCGTACTGTGATTGTTTTCTCCTACTTCTTAGAATAGTCTACATAGCTAGCTAAAAGAAAGGAACATTTCAAGGTCAGAGGACAGTTAGGCCTTTTGGTTTGGGATACACTGGGACGTCCAGTGCACATGGTGGGCTTTCAACAGGCTCAGAGAATTCATTCACAAACCCAAGGTCATAAAAATGATAAGGAATAGAAGATCTCTTTAAATCTGGGCCAGTTTGGCCATAAAATCTCTGTTCTTTCTTCTCCATCATATTGAATTCGTTTCAGGCTCTCCAAAGTGCATTCATACTTGCTTCATGTGATCCCCACTGCAGAGATTTATGGTCCATTGTTTATACTCTGTCTTCTCAAATCTGGCTCAACATTTTCTATTTTCCTTGTGATTCTAATTACATTTTACATGCTGACTACATTTCTTTTATTTAATGTCCCCTAATGTCTGCTTTGCTAGTTATATGAAAGTAGAATCACTGGCTCAGCTTTCTGCTCCAAAATTATTTTTATGGAAGATGCTTTAGAAGGAAAAGAAGTTGTTTTTCCCCTTCAAGTTTTTTGAAATCTCATGGGAGAAGCAGAACATAAATATCTAACCCATAAGGGAAAATTATTTGTGTATATACACACACAAATTAATAGCATGGATTTGGAACTTTAGATTATTGGGATTCAGAGTAAATCTGAAGGTGCTCTGGGATGATATTAAATTGGAAAACTTAAAAAAAAAAAAAGTGATGCCTTGCCAGCTGTCTCTTGAAAGTATACGGACTTTTCTTCAGCAAAATGGATAAAAATATTGTGAGGTGCTCTTGCAGTATCAGGGTGGGAAAGACTAGACACTACTGGGCTCAGTGTCATTAGTGAGATATGATTAAGACTAAGTTAAGAATCCAAATGTTTCCCAAGTGTTTACCTCCAGTTCTAACATCTTCTTTAATTTCTAGACTTATGTGCTCAGCTGCCTACGAGACATGGATATTTCATTTTTTCAAAGGAAATGAAAACTCAGCATGTCTGGGACGTAACATCTCTTTCTCCTTTCCGCACCGTGAAACTCCGTCTCCCAGGGTTCCTCGTGTTGGTGAAGGAACAACCTCCACTCCAGTTGAAAAGCCAAAAAGCCAGGAGCAAAAGTTAATACTTCCCTCTCCCATATTCTCTATATATGACCCATTTGCTACTGTGCTTCCATTTATTTCTCCCATTCATGCTTCCCAATTCAAGTTACAACCAGAGCTTGCACAGTATCCTGAAAGCGCCTTCTGGCTGTCCCTGCTATATTCTTACTTGCCTTCCTCTAGAATGTTACAGTGTGTCAATAGGTGTGTGCCTTGTGCGTGTGTGTGTGTGTGTGTGTGTGTGTTTCTTTTTGAAAGTTAAACAAATTTAAGCCTGAAATATCTCTGCTGAAAACACTTCAGTGGTTTCCCAGAGGAAACGTTGACATGCCTTTGAAGCCACAAATAGTCTGGTTAAGCTTCTGTTTCCAGATTCAGCTCACACCATTGTCCTCCTGCTTTTAGGGGCTTCATCTTCCCTGGCTTTTCATTTCCTCAGGGGAGACAGTGGAGTCCCTCTCCACATAAAAACCACTGAACATATTGCTGCCTCTGCTGGGGGGGGAGGGGGGGCTTCCCCTAGGAATCCCTGTACTTTTTTTTATCTGTAATCATCACTTGCTTTGGTTGATCATCACCTCCTAAGGAAACTCTTCTCAACTCCCTAGATCAAATCAGGTTATTTCTAGAATGAGTTGTAGTAAATAACAATAATGACAACAATAACAAAACCAGCAGTAGATAGCTAGGAGAACTGTGTTCAGGGCTTACATTTGATTTAATGATTTTGGCCTTACAGAACAGTTTGAGAAGAAACCCTATAAATCTTCTTCCTAGAAAAACAGAAATATTCACAGACGTGAAAATTTGCATAAGATTGTATAAAACACTTCCTGAAGACACCATGTATTTTGTAAGCCCAAGTTAAAAATTCTGATGATTTTTCAGATGTTGTGGTTAAAGTGCATTTTCACAATCCCCACCACAGAAACTTAAGCAGATCTAGAGTATATTTCAGGAATTGCCGGTGGTTTTTTTGCCTTTTTAAAAACACGTACATGTTCCCAGTACTGGTAAACCTTCACACCATTATGAGAAATGATACTAGAAAAACCATCAGATAGCTGAAATCCAAATGATGATACATTCTTTCAAAATCTTCTGGTTATTAGATAGTTTCTGGGGATAAAATTTACAACATGATGACTATAGCTAGCAATACTGTTTCGTTTATTTGAAAGTTGCCAAGAGAATAGATCTTAAAAATTCTCACCAGCAGGAAAAAGAGTTGGAACTGCATCAGGCAACGGATTTTTGTTTGTTTGTTTTTGAGGTGATGTATGTTAACTAAACTTAGTGTGGTAATCCTTTCGTAATATATATACAAAGATGAACAGTATGTTGTATACTTTAAACTTATACAATATCATATGTCAATTATACATCAATTAAACTGGAAACAAATATTCTGAATCAGGAAAAGAAGAGATCAGTACATTTAAGATGTCATTAATTTGCCATGCCATATGAATTTGTGTGCAGACCTACATACCAACCTGTACACAGCATAAAATATTATTTCGCAATACTTTAAAGTATTCAGACTTTTCTCTTTCCTTATGTACATCTTCACTGTATACCATCATGGGTTTGCCTTGATTTAGTTGTTACCTCAAGTTGGTGCTCTGAGTTCAAAGACCTTCAACTCTAATCAGTAACCTGTCCTCTTGGTACTCTGGCCATGTTTTATTTAAACTCCAGAAAAGGCACTCTTTGCAAGACATTAGAATCAGCTACTGGAACTTTTATGAAATATGAATTTCAAAGCAGTCCTATCTGCCAGACATTGTTACATCAGCTTCATGCTTCCGATTGAGACATTTAGATTAAAACAAGGAAGCAAATTTACAGATCCTGAGGTCTGCGTTGGCTGGATCTAATGCTGAAATTCTGGAGTCACTGTGTTACATAATCATTGCCTTTATGTGTAACTACTGTCATCACTTTTTAGATGGTAACTGGTAACTTTTTAGAGCAAGCCATGCCCAAGTTCCAAATTTAGAACACCCAGTGTATTCCAACAGCTTAGAGCAGACCTGGCACATAGTAGGTGTTCCCATATGTTGAAAGAACCAATATGTGTATACACTGAACACACAGTAAAGGAATCTAGAAAATGAAGAATTTTTTTTTCTGCTGTCTACCCATACTCTCTTGCTTAGGCATCTGGAAATGAGTGTGGTTTGAGGGCTGTACAATAATATCTGATCACAATCTGGCTGGGTGATCTTAGGAAATCATTTCAGTTGTCTGTGATTTTACTTATTGTAAAATTTCCAACAGAAGTCTGACTAATTGGAAATGTCCTGTTATCCGTTTAACTCACCAAAGGAGAATGGCAATATAAAAATATATTTGAAAAGAAACTGCAGTGGCTTGCCATGACTTCTGTACATCTTTAATTCATTTTCCTGTGACTTCAAACCCAGTGGCTGCAGGCCTGTATGAAGAGCTTTGAGTTCAAAATTATGACCCATCCTCCCACAAATCACTGTAATATCTCTACAGTCATTCAATAAAGGATCACTTCTAGTCACTATACTCTGCCTACTAAGGCTAGAAAATAGCTGGTATATTTTAGAAGATTTTTTATAAAGTAAAAAAAAAGTGCTTGGTAGTCCCTTACCTACAGTTATTGGGTCCACCAACCGTGAATTAGTTTATCTTTTGTCTTCAGCAACTTGATATATATTTGTCCTCACACTGATTTCTCTTCATATTTGTATCCTCTCTTAGAGGAGTTCCCTCTTCTCTACTTTGATTCCCACACGCTGCCCCTTTTCTCTTCTGTACCCAGTAATATCCTCACTTCTCTCGTTTTGATGACTCCCATCACACTGCCTCATTCCACTCCACCTTGAAATATGCACACATACCTCCTACGCTGAAGAAATGACAACAAGTGTTAGAAAAAAACACGCTGCTCTCCTTTTTTAAAGTATGGCTTAGGTTTTTGTTTTCTTACACCACCAGTATACACAAACTCTTAACGTCTAATCTCATCTTTTGTTTTTTCGTCATTTATTTTGCTCCTTTAAACTCTGTACTCAAATTTCATGGCAAAATAGCAGAGTGATTAAAAGCATAAATTCTGGTGCCAGATTGCTGGGTTTCCAATTACATCCTCAGTTCTTTACAGTTGAATGATACTGGGCACCAGATATAAAATCTTAATGCTTTAGTTTTTGCATCTGTAAAACAAGGATTTAATACACACACCTCAAAGAGTAATTATGGGATTGAATTAAAACAGATAACACAATTAGAAGTGTGCTTGTCACACAACAGGCACCCAATAGTTGTTCGCATCTTCATCATCATCATCACCATTATTATTATAACCATTCTCCCAATTCTACTGAAGCTGCATATCAGTAACATTAAGGTAACTCTAACTTTTAAAACTAGTAGATTTTCGTCAATCTTTGTTCTTCCTGATTTACATTCACAAAATGTGGCCCTGTTGACCATTTGTGTCAATAAGATTCCAGTGTAGAAACAAACCATTCTGCATATTTCAAACATTATGGGATTGAAAACTGGGAATTAATTACTTACAAAATTGATGATTTGGAGGAGAAGTCAGAAAGGACATCACTGTACGACTGAATCCAAGAGCATGTCGTCATTGATATGACTCAGAGGTCAGGATGCTGCTCCTGCCCTGGCCAATTCCATCACTACACATGCCATTCTGCTCAGGAAGCTGGGGTCTATCTACTAGAATGCAAATCCAATGACTAAACTGTTTCTAACAAGTCACATTTCACACTATTGCTTGTTATCAGACACTGCAGCATGAAGGAGATCTAGATCTCCTTCAAATTTTAGGCAAAGGAGTTTTGGGCATGTAGTTTCTAGCTTCTTTTTTTCTTTTGTTTTGTCCTGAAACTTCTGTCCTCCTAACTTCAACTGTCACTTGTGTATAGCTAACTACCCAACCCCTACTCACAGCTCTGACCTCCTTTCTCTAATTCTGAATATGGGACTCCATGAAATACTGGAAATTTCCTCATGTATATTATACCATAGCCTCAAACTCAGTATATGTATAGTATGACTAAACAAAACCAAAACCAAACACAAAACTCAATCCCACTATGTCTCTGTATGATTTTAATTAGTGATTTTTCTCCCAAGTGCTCAGGTGCAAAAGCTGTGTTTATCACACCTCAGATTTCTCCTACTCTTGTTTGATACCTAGTTAAATGATAGGAAATCTAAAAGACTGAAAAGACTGCATGCTCTTCAAATGATCTTCCCTAAATACCAAATCCCTTATTTTGGCTTTTCTTAGAAACGGTCAGCAACAGCTAGAATTTACATTCCTTATCACAGCATGATATTACAGTGAATTTCTTTAGTTCTGAATTACAGTGCATTTTTGTATTTAACCACATACAATTAGGAATGTTGACATCCCACTATGGAAATTGAGGAGTCTAACAAAGAGATTTCCTGGATAGAGAACTTATTATAGCATATGATATAACATTACTGGCTAGGAAATAGATAAAATCAGACAGATACAAATTTTATCTTTGATGCTTACTAGATGTTTGACTTTGGGGAAGCTGCTTCAAATCATTAATCCCAGGTTTACTTAAAATAAAGGTAAAAATGGTACCCACATCATAGAGAGGTCATTACAAAGATTAAATGTGAGAATGCTACAATAAAGTGCTTATATATTACAAATTTGTAATCATCAAGACAGTATGGTACTGGCACAAAAACAGACACATAGATCAATGGAACAGATAGAGACCCAGAAATGGACCCTCAACTCCATGGTCAATTAATCTTTGATAAAGCAGGAAAGAATGTCCCATGAAAAAAGGACAAACAGTCTCTTCAACAAATGATGCTGGGAAAATTGGACAGTCACATGTAGAAGAATGAAACTGGACCATTTCCTTACACCATACACAAAGATAAACTCAAAATGGATGAAAGACCTAAATGTGAGACAGAAATCCATCAAAATCATACAGAACACTGGCAGTAACCTCTTCAACCTCAGCTGCAGCAACTTCTTGCTAGACATGTCTCCAAAAGCAAGGGCAACAAAAGCAAAAATGAACTATTGGGACTTCATCAAGATAAAAAGCTTCTGCACAGCAAAGGAAACAGTCAACAAAACTAAAAGGCAACCTACAGAATGGGAGAAGATATTTGCAAATGACATATCCAGGCAAAGGGCTGTTATCCAAGATCTATAGGGACTTTAACAAACTAAACACCCAAAAAACAAATAATCCAGTCAAGAAGTGGGAAGACATGAACAGACATTTCTCCAAAGAAGACATACAAATGGCCAGCATACACATGAATAAATGCTCCACATCACTTGCCATCAGGGAAATACAAATCAAAACCACAATGAGAGGGCGCCTGGGTGGCTCAGTTGGTTAAGCGACTGCCTTCGGCTCAGGTCATGATCCTGGAGTCCCTGGATCGAGTCCCGCATCGGGCTCCCTGCTCAGCAGGGAGTCTGCTTTGTCCTCTGACCCTATCCCCTCTCATGTGTTCTCTCTTTCTCATTCTCTCTCTCTCAAATAAATAAAATCTTTAAAAAAAAAAAAAAACCACAATGAGATACCACCTCACATCTGTCAGGGTGGCTAAAATTAACAAGTCAAGAAACAACGGATGTTGGCGAGGATACAGGGAAAGGGGAACCCTCTTACACTGTGTGGAAATGCAAGCTGGTACAGCCACTGTGGAGAACAGTATGGAGTTTCCTCAAGAAGTTAAAAATAGAGCTACCCTTCAACCCAGCAATTGCACTACTGAGTATTTACCCCAAAGATACAAATGTAATGATCTGAAGGGGCACATGCACCCCAATGTTTATAGCAGCAATGTCCACAATAGCCAAACTATGGAAAGAGTCCAGATATCCATCGACAGATGAATGAATAAAGAAGATGTGAGACTGTTAACTACAGGAAACAAACTGAGGGTTGCTGGAGGGGAGTGGGTGGGAGAATGGGGTAAATGGGTGATGGGCATTAAGGAAGGCATTTGTTGTGATGAGCACTGGGTGTTATATGCAACTGATGAATTATTGAACTCTACATCTGAAACTAATGATGTACTATATGTTGGCTAATTGAATTTAAATAAAAAAATAAAATGCTTAAATATGGTAGTAGTAGTCTCAAGACACACACAATAAATTTTGATTAACTTTTCTGTTTGTTTCAAATTTTTATTTAAATTCTAGTTAGTTAACATATAGGGTAATATTCATTTCAGGAGTAGAATTTAGTGATTCATCACTTCCATACAACACCCACCACCCCTTCAGCAACCCTCAGTTTGTCCTCTATATTTAAAAGTCTCTTATGGTTTGTTTCTCTCTCTCTCTCTCTTTTTCCCCCTTCCCCTATGTTCATCTGTTTTGTTTCTTAAATTCCACATATGAGTGAAATCATATGGTATTTGTCTTTCTCTGACTTATTTCTTTGCATAATACACTCTAACTCCATCCACGTCGTTGCAAATGACAAGATATCACTCTTTTTGATGGCTGGGTAATATTCCATTGTGTATATATACCACATGTTCTTTATCCATTCATCTGTCAGTGGACATCTGGGCTCTTTCCATAGTTTGGCTATTGTTGATAATACTGCTATAAACACTGGGGAGCATGTGTCCCTTTGAATCAGTATTTTTGTATTCTGAGGGTAAATACCTAGTAGTGCAATTGCTGGGTTGTAGGGTAGTTCTTTTTTTTTAACTTTTTGAGGAACCTCCATACTGTTTTCCAGAGTGGCTGCATCAGTCTGCATTCCCACCAACAATGTAAGAGGCTCAGTTCCCCTTTCTCCACATCCTTCCAACTGTTGTTTCCTGTGTTGTTTCTGTTGTTTCCTGT
Source organism: Neomonachus schauinslandi (assembly GCF_002201575.2). NCBI lineage: Eukaryota > Metazoa > Chordata > Mammalia > Carnivora > Phocidae > Neomonachus > Neomonachus schauinslandi. The sequence continues at coordinate 170,144,161 of NC_058406.1, forward strand.
GTTGTTAATTTTAGCCATTCTGACAGGTGTGAGGTGGTATCTCATCATGGTTTTGATTTGTATTTCCCTGATGATGAATGATGTTGAGCATCTTTTCATGTGTCTGTTAGCCATCTGTGTGTCTTCTTTGGAAAAATGCCTGTTCATGTCTTCTGCCCATTTCTTAACTGGATTATTTATTTTTTGGGTGTTGAGTTTGGTTAACATAATGCTATCATTGCTGATATTGATGCCATCCTCCCTTCTTCTGAATATGTTTTAGGGTTATGCTGCAATTGGTATAATTTGATATTCATTATTAAACTTTGTAGATTCACAGCTATGTAAGTAACTGGAACTACTTCGGCACCTGGGGTATAATTGAGTGTCAAATCCTAGGGTTTCACGTAGGTAGCAGATGCACTATGTTGCACAGATGAGAAGATGAGAAGAAATATGTAGATCTGGCTTAAAGTGATTACCTTTGTTCGTAGTGAGGGAGGTGGGGGAGAGGGGTAGGTGCTAAGCAGAGTTTGAAAACCATTAGCCTGAGTCATCAGTAAAAATTGTTCTCTTCTACTACACATAATGGTAGACTATGTTGATATTTACTAATAAAATGTGAGTTTCTTTTTTTACTTAACTACATACTACAAATATGTTAAACTTAACAATGTAAAAAAAGTCTTACAATACTAAATAAAATGTTAGATTCTCACTTATGCCTCTATTTCTCTGTTTCAATAGTGGCTTTGATTGTATGTTGAAATAAGACTGAAAGCCCACTATAATATTTTATTATAAATCACCAGGGATTATGCACTTTGGGTCAGAAACTGTCTTACAAACACATTGCAACTGATAAGATAAGGAGTTCCCTGAAACTCTATACATGGAACTGGCTTAATAATAAAAAAAATCTTTCAATACGTGAATGAAGGAGTTCAATTATTAATTAACTACTTAATGAATTTTAACTTAATTTGTCATTATACTTTCCTCCTCCAATTTCATTTCTGAAATTAAAAAAAACCACTTTATTTTTTACATTAGATATCAAATAACTAAATTCTGTTAAAGGTGGACAAGTTTTTTCCCTGCCTAAATCAGCAGCTTTTAGAAGCATTTTTCTTTATTACCAGCTGCTAGATGTACCCACAGTGTATAGCTGCCAAGCAAATTTGAGAGGCCACAAAAGAACAGGGCTGAAGAAATGAGAACATCATAAGGGAGGAGGAAGTCGTCACCAAGACATGAGCACATGTTGTTCCTCACCACGCTGAGCACACCAGTGCACAGAGCACACCCTGGGACATCCCACTGTAGACATATTTCTGGCTTCATCTGGGAGAAGCAACAAGTTCATAGTCTCTGCTTCTTCGTGGCAGCAAGAGACTTGCTGAAAACTGATATCCTTTGGGCTTGTCTCCCTTCAAGGCATAAAACAGAACATCCAAAAGAGTCAAACATGTTCTCTCCACTGTGACGGGGTGGCTATGGAGAAGCTCTGCCTGCTTGGCACAGACAGCTCTTTAACGGGAAGGCAGCACAGTTTTGCAAGGCAAGGGAGCTGGGGGAATGCTCTGAAAGCCACACCTCTGCCTTTTGGCATTTATATCAACTGAAAACATTCTTTGGGGACTGGGTTTTGGAAAACTTTTGTGCTCATGATGAAAGCACAAGTTCTAACAAAGGTCTGTCACAGAGCTAGAGCTTAAGAAGTAAACTGCAAGAGGACATTCTTAAAGAAAATTCAATATTCTCAAGAGATGGTAGCCCTCTTGGGACAGATGATGAAGGCTACATTGGGAACACAGACACTGCCATTATGGAGTCAACAGTAAAGTAGGAAGGTAAAATGCACAGAAATACAACCTTGGTAGAAAGTAGTACATGCTAAAAGAAAGGTACAGATAAATTGCTCATGGGATCATAGAATGGAAGAACAATTATTTCCATTTGGGAGAAATTACTAAAACTTTATGGAAGATGTGCAACCTATAAATAGTACACAGTAAAACAAAGTTGGAGTATTAAAAAAAAAACCTGGAAAAATAAGTTTGAAGCCTTCCCATCTTAAGGAAAACAATTGTGTGTCATGTTATTTTACCTTTATTAAATTAAAAGTAATTAGAATCCATTCAGCTCAAACACCCTATTGGAAAATATGGGATTGTATTACATTTATAAATTAACTTGGAGAGAATGGATATCTTACAAATATTTAGTCTTAGTCTACAGGCTTATCTCACTGAATTAACCCACTTTTTTCTCTATCTGACCAAGAGAAATATGTTGGATTTTTTTTCTCATATAATATCCATTTCCATTGTTCCATCATGCAGTTTGTTTTGTCTTGGTAAGTGTTTGGATTTCTCATCATTAAAATATTATTGGGATTGGAGTGTGGGATAAGATCATAGAATGACCCTGTCCAAAAATAATGTCTACCTCTGGGGTGAGTGTAATAAAGACTATATAGCCTCAAGACAGAAAATGTATTTTTCAGTGAGATTCACTCTTGTTGTGTGTTTTCTTAACCTCTGCCACACTCATCTTTCTACATACACTATGCCTTCTAAAGTACGAAAACAAAAAGCTAAGACTCCTTGATTTAGAGTGGATTAAAGGGATGAATTCATGTTGAGAAATGTATTCCCCACTGAGAGAACATGTTTCTACCCATCTCACAGGGGCACAACCTTTGAGACTAGCCATTTCTGTGGGAAATAGTGATTATAATCAATTTTTAAATTTCAACTAACATATGCTTAAGAGATAATTTTTCTGGAACCAATAAACCATGTCTGAATTTAGGCACCAACACCAAGGCAGTATGGTCTCTAGAAAAAGAGTTAATGGGTCATCACCCTATTGCTTAAGTATTGAATTAACATATATATTCTTACAGGAGATTATTAACTGTTTCATAGACACTTAAGAAAAAGATATATGTGGTTTTGGATTCAGCTTAAGGGAACTTACTGAAACCTAGATGTCTGTTCTTGGACCAAGGGTCAATGGATGCCAGGTCAGGACACTATGATCTATCTTATTTAAGATTACCTTTAAAAGTAATAGCTGCAGGTACATATGGTGGAGATAAGACCAACCCCACTGTGGGATGATCACAACGTTTGTTGAATGCTGGAGTGGGTCTGGAGATGAACAGTATCCATAATTAAGAACTCAAAAGATAGCATTCCCCCAAACTTCCCCAAAAAAGAAAGAAAAAGCTTTTAAACAAATTATTTAAGCCTTATTCATATGCTTTGAAAATGAGCACTTGTAAAACAAGAACTTTTGTCAAACCAGCTATTTTATATCATGTGTTCAAAACCTGTCTAATCACATAAGGGGCTCTAAACAAAGCTAATTTTAACTGAAAATAATCAAAATTTTACTCTACAAATTCAACAATGTTCTTCATTATATTCATCATCATATCTTACTCAAATAGAAGCTGGTCTCAATGTATAGCTGCTTTAAAAATATATGATGTAAATTATTAATTTTGTGAACATAAAAAAGTCCATTTGCTTTATGTATTTCAGATCAACTTTCAACAATTACGGTTACAATCAATACTACACTTTTAAGTGAAAATGACAACATGCCCTCGTGATAAGTGACAGGGTGAATTGTTGGTCCAGAAAATAGAGCTTCTGGGAACAAGCAGCACTGAAAGAGAGATTTGGCTGAAAGCTATGGTATCTTATATGGTGTAAGACCAATGCTCAGAGAATCACTTTCAAGTCTTGCTCTCACACCCCTACGGTCAGAGGAAAGTTATTGGAAGCATTTCTTTGGTGTACAGGCCAATTTTCTTCACATCCTATCAACATGCTCTAGCATGGTGATGAGGTTAGAAAATTTTGAGGCTGAAAACCTAGAAATCTTGATAATGAGGAACCCCAGTATTTCTGTCCCAGAAAATAACGAAAGTCCTAGAGGAATAGCCATCCAAAGCCAATAAAAGAAACTAAGCTTTCACCCAAAACTTTGATCAAATCACAGGAAAAAAAATCAATGGAATAAAATTAATGCTGGTTCTCACTTAGAGCCAATGCCCAATTTGCACTGAGAATAGGGCCAATATGAAAAAACCCAAAGCAATGAGTAACACCACAGGCAGATCCAGGTTTTGTGTGGCCTGACACATATGTAATTTGTGAGTCCCTCCTTTAGAAAATTAATTTTAAATACCATACTTTGTGAAATTTACAACCAAGCCTACAGTGCTATGGCTCCTGCAAGAATCTTGGAAAGAGTCCGTGCAAGTGACAGGACTTCTTTGCCTTCATAGTAACTACCTCTGAGATACCTATAGAATGGAGAAAGCAATATATGAGTTTAATATCTACTCCATGTAACTGTTATGAAGATTGTATGTAAAAATATATGACCTACAGTATTAGCACACATTTCAACAAATTTTCATTTCTTCTCCCACCCTTCCTTTTCTATTTTACATAGATATCAACAATCGATTTCAAAAGATAAAAACACAACAGAAGGACTCTTTGACATAGTTTTATAAAGGAAAAGTCTGTAACATTTTCATATAGGTGTTTTGAAATAGCATATATTTTGGTAGATTATTTCAAAGTTTGGCATTCTCTAACAGGCTGGGAAGTTTGACATTTTTTTTTGTTTTTTGTTTTTTAAACTCTGATTGATCGATTGGTTGATGACTACTATTGCAGACCTTGTTCCTAGTGAGGCAGACTCCAAGATGGAGATTAGCATGCAGAAAGTTTATCAGGGAATGCTCACAGGATTCAGCCTGGGAGAGGAAAGTAGCAAACTGGGCAGAGGGAGAGGTTGGGCAATGATGTCACACTGACAGCCTCAGTCAAAGCCATAAGGGGCTCTGAGGATGGAATTACATTGTTAATCCTCCTGAATTGGGTGAGGATCCCTACATCAAGCCATCATGATATATAGGCTGCCTCTGGGAAGTAGACAGGACCTTGATGAGGTGGCTCTTTTTAAGCCAGGACAACTTCCAGAAAAGAGTTAACAGATTAGAGTTGTCATTCAGTTAGTCTCCCAGCATCTGGGGGGAATGGGTCCTTCAATCCTGCAAGCCTGAGCCAGGACACATGGCACATGGTCCACTATAATTTACTCCTTGCACCACGCAGCGCCCCCTCTTCAAAAAAGTTCTAGAGTAGCTCCTCCAGGATACCGGCTGGTCTCTTGATGGAGGAAATGTGTAAAAACAAGTTTAATAGTGCCAACTGCAGCTCTCCTCTCCCAATAAACTTCCTTGTCCCACTGATGCTGACATTGTGATGCTCATTCTCTCCTTCCTCTTCTATCAATTTTAATTCATTCTCCCCTCAACCAGCACCAGTACAGGTCTAGGTGGCTTACCTGGTAGTGTGATGTAGATCCTTAGCCCTGAAAGGCATCAGCCTCTAGCCATCATGCCATGGTCAGGCTATCACTACTGCCCTCCTTCATTTGTCCTAAAAACTGGCCAGGGGTATAATGAGAGACAGTGAAATGGGTCATTTCTATGCCAAACATCTCGCTCCTTACTAGGGTGGTGACTTCTCTTCTTGTGTGCAATTCACATATGGTACAGAGCCCCAAAACACACAGGCAGCAGCTATAGCTTAAATATAAACAGGACTTCTGCTGTTTAACCTAGTAGAACCAAGGAACCAAGAACAAGGAACTAAGACCTCCAAACCCAGAAAGCCCACATTTGTGAATATGGAAAGCACAAACTACTCCTTAAGCAAGTCGTGAGAATGATGATAAATTAGTCCATTTCTATTTTCACACCTTAGTTCCTGGATCTTTGCACTGTACATGTTGGGGGCATAGTACTATATAAAATTTAGTGTATTTACTGAATCCAGGAGGGTGGCTTTTAATCCTCACAAGTCATTATTTTTGGTACCTCATCTGTACCTTCAACAGGCCATTCCACCATCCTATCAGGCCAAAAATTTAGCGATATAGATGGGAACATTGGATCCCATTGTCATATGCTCGTTACCTCTCCTTTTTGCTGTAAAATGGATTCTATGGTCTGTTACAATAATTTGTAGGAATCCTATGTGAGTGGTCCAAATATTTTGCAAGCCCTGAAATAATGTTAATTTAAGCTCTGAGGGTATCAAAGGTAAACTAAGGGTAGGAAAGGCAACCCGACATCTGGAATATGTACCTATTCCAGACAATGGAAGAAATTATTCTTCCTTCTATAGTGGAAGAGACCCACTGTAGTCAACTTGCCCTCAAATGGGAGATTTGTCTCTCGAAGGGATGACACTATGTTGGAGACTGCATTGGTCTCTGCTGCTGACAATTTGGATATTTTCGAAGAACAACAGGTAGATCAACTTTTTGTGAATGGGAGCTCATGTTTTGGGGCACATGCATAGCCTTCATCCCTGCCCAAATAGCTACTCCTTTCATATGCCCAGCACCAGAGTGGTCAGTGACAGAAGACTGCAATTTTAGTCATCAGTAGGTTCAGTCATTTTATCTAGTTGGTTGTTTCTGCTTTTTTTTCTTTTTTTTATTATGTTAATTACCATACATTACATCATTAGTTTTTGATGTAGCGTTCCATGATTCATTGTTTGCGTATAACACCCAGTGCTCCATTCAATACGTGTCCTCCTCAATACCCATCACTGGGCTAATGCAGCCCCCCACCTTCCTCCCCTCTAGAACCCTCAGTTTGTTTCTCAGAGTCCATAGTCTCTCATGGTTCGTCTCCCTCTCCGATTTCCTACCCTTCATTTTTCCCTTCCTGCTATCTTCTTCTTTTTTTTTTTTTTTAACGTATAATGTGTTATTTGTTTCAGAGTCTACGGCCATACCACTCTGAACGTGCCTGATCTTGTCTGATCTCGGAAGCTAAGCAGGGTCAGGCCTGGTTAGTACTTGGATGGGAGTCCCTCGTTCGTTTCTGAAACCACAGGTGCCTTTGCCTGCCTATCTTTTCTACTTGCCTCTGGCATCAAATTTGCAAATACGATCAGCTGGGCTTCAGTTCCAATTCTGACAGTTGGTTATAGTGAGACTTGGGTCTTTCTCTTGGTTTCTGAGTCTTATTTTCCTCTGGAATTTACACTTTCCGGGGCCAGCCTCAGGCTAAGAGATAATGAGTCCTTTCTTGTAGGATAGAAATTTGGTATTCCAGGCAGAATCTCTGTTAATGAATTCTACTGCTCCAATGGGGAGGTGCTCCAGAGAACATATACTTTGTGACAAAATTCTTAACCATTTTGCACATAGTTTAATTTTCTTTGGATATATTTTTATCAGGGCACACTTATTTTTTTATCTCTTTTACACACTTACACATTCTGCTAATGGTTATTCTTACCTATATTAAAATCAGCTGGTATTCTTACAATTACCTAATCTCCAACATAATCCTCTTCTATAGGTCCATTCTTGCTTTTCCTAATCTCTCCTTTATGTTGCTGAGTACTCTACCATTTGCTTTACCTTTCCTAAAGTTTATTCTCTTTTGTCATTTTTTGAATAAGTTGTTTCAGCTCACTGGTTGCCTTTCTCAAGAAATCCACCATTAATTAACCCTTTCTTCCTGGGTTTTACCAAACATCTTTTTGGAATAAATATGGCATATAAAAGAGATGTCATTATCCTCAGTTTATATCAATTACATATGAAGTTATAAAGAACCATATTTAAGAAAACTTCACATAAAAGTCAAAGAAGGTACACTTATTAGAAACAAAATTGTCTTGCTTTAAAAAAAACTTCTAAAAATATACCCAACCCATATTTCTCAAATTGATTTTACAATGACAGTCTGTGTGTACACATACATGTATGTTGTGAATGGTGTGAATCAACATGTCTTAGAAAGAATGAACAAAACTCTTGTTACTGTATTATCTATTCTGTAGGTTTTATCTTAAACCAACTGAACAATTAATTTATACACCTGATTGTCAGAAAGAGCTCTTAATTACATATTTTTGCAATGATAAAATTCACTCAAACTAGGTTAGTAAAAAAAAAAGTGTGTATGTTTGTTTGTGTGTCTACCTCTGTATTAAGAAAAGATGCACACTCTCAGTCAGTGGCTGTCTTTCTTTTGTTTCCTCCACCTCCTGTGCTCTCTGTTATAACTTCTCTATTTGTCTCCCTTTCTATAAACCCAGTTTTCTCTTTTGCATGTTTTTTGCTGAACTTGACATCCTACATCACCTTAACTCACATATTTTCCCCCAAAGTCACACTGTTAATAGAGACTAATTAAAACTAGTATGTCTCGATTCTATACTCCCAGGGCAGAATTTAATTAATTTAATTCATCCTGAGGAAACTGAACTAAAATCCTCTCAAACCAGCTCTCCCAAGCTTACACACAACCATTAATAGCTCTCCTTGAAGATAATCCTCTGACTACTGGCTATATTCGTAGAAGCTGATCAGCATACCATTTTAACAATGTCGTAGGTTGAATTTTTAATTTACCATGAATAGGAATGTGAAATTTAGGCTCTATTAAGTAGCAATTGTTAGGAACACAGCTACGCTAAGGAAGCCTCATAAGAGAAAAGCACACTACATTTACTCTCTGGGACAACCCTACGCAGCAGAAACACTCCTGCCATGTTGGTACTGCTGCACATGCTCAGAAGTAGTTTCTCTCTCCTACCTGGAAGAAGATGAGTTCCCCATGAGACCCATATACTGCTGAGATAGACTCCAGCACTCTTTCCTTTCTGTTCATTTGTGTCAGCTGCTGAGAGAAGTGGCATTTCTGGGGGCTTGCCTCTTGCTAGTGAGTACCCTTTAATGTCCAAAGTATGAAGTCTGAGTATAGACTCTTGGCAATTACTGAGACCCTTTGCTTAGATTATGCATCCATATCTCATCCAATTAGTAATAGCCAGAGGGACAACATCAGTTACTGCACACAACAACCCTTCTAGATGGCTAGGCTTCTGTGAGTACAGAAGTCACTTCTTAGAAAAGTGGGGCATGGATGAGGAAGACCACCAAAAAAAGTGTGTTGACTACAAACACAAATTTGATACTAAATCATAGCTCTTTCACATACTGAAAATAAATCCCTAGCAGAAAGGTTAAGATGTTAAGAAATCAACAGCATATAAAATATTGGGTCCAAATGGCAATGGACCTCTCTGTTAACCTTGACCTTTTTGCCAGAGTACTCCAAAGAGTTGGCTCAGAAAGATATAACTTTCCCAGAGTACTGACATCCTTCAACCATACTAAATTTGAACTTTAAAAATGTATATATTTATTTCAGATTGAAGTGTTTTACCTTTCAATCACATGTGTCCCTTCAAATACATTTATGGGCCTCCACTAAATTCTAGGCACTATGGTGGGAGGAGGGGATGCAGCAGTGAAAAAAAAAAAATAAGAGTAAAATATCATTTTCCCACATCTAAAGGACAAAAATTGAGATGCTAAATTTTTCTCAGGGATTGGGGATCACAAACTGCACTACTGGTGCAATATAAATTCTGGCAATAAAACTGGTAAACAGGGTGCCTGGGTGGCTCAGTTGGTTAAGCGGCTGCCTTCGGCTCAGGTCATGATCCTGGAGTCCCTGGATCGAGTCCCGCATTGGGCTCCCTGCTCGACAGGGAGTCTGCTTCTCCCTCTGACCCTCCCCCCTCTCATGTGCTCGCTCTCTCTCATTCTCTCTCTCTCAAATAAATAAAAAATCTTAAAACAAAAAAAACAAAAAACTGGTAAACAATGTGGCCAAAGTTAGTGTAAATCAATATTCACAAGCCCTGAAGCCCAGTGATAATACTCCCGACTCAAAGACACAAGTCTTTAAAGGGCAATGGACAAACATGTTCACCATGGCACTGGTTGTGTACTGTGGACTTACAGGCAAACTAGAATCGTATCAGTAAGCAAATGGGCAGTGGCTGGAGATACCAGCTGTACATACAGTCATAAGTCTAAAAACCGTAATACTGAGGGAAAAACAGGTGAGAAATGTATACCACAATAATATCCATGCATATTAAAAGTTATACAGATATAAAATACCAAAAATTATTATACATGTATATGTATACATACATATGTATGCACATGCATTATATATACATAATATATCCATGCATGTGTATATATAAAACATTTGAGTAGTTATCTCTTAGGAGGAAATAGTACTAAGGATCAGTAATAAAGTAGGAAAACCAAACTAAAGCAAACCACATTAAAACAAAAGTGTGTCCTTGGACAGACCAAAAACACCAGAAGCATAGTGGACTTTCTGTACCAGTACACCTGTGTATTTTCCCCTCTCCCCACACACACACCAAAGAAATGTTAAGTGAGAAAAATGGCATAATCATGACCTTCCTGGAATTTTCATCCTAGCAAAAAAAATTCATTGACCCGGGGGGGGGGGGGGGGGAAGAATAATGTCACACTGCCAATATAATGCCTACCCATCCTGCCTAGAATCTTCTTGAAATGTGTTAGTCAAGAATCCAGAACTGGAAGAATTGGGTGTATCAGCATGTCCTGCATTTGTAAGTTTTTTTGTGAGGTGAGAGATATTGTTTCTTTCAAAGTTCTCTTCGGCATTTCTCCTGCTCTCCTTTCTTCTTTTTCTTCTTCTTCTCTTCACATGCTCCTCAGGTGGTGGTGTTCTTGTACCACCTAATCTTAGATACATCAGTTACTCATGGTCCCAGGAGCACTTGGGTAGGCATACTTGGAAGCAACTTGGTTTATTTGGTTTTATAACAAGACAGAGCAGTTTTTATTGACAAACAGATGTAAAGTAGAACTGTTTTGTGGACTGCTACAGTGTGCCCCTGGGTGAGGTGACAAAATAGCCTCAGGCACTCTCCTTTGTGCCCTCATCCTTTGAATATCCTCCACCATATTGTACTGCAGTGGTCGGCTAAGAGCCCCACTAATGCTTGAAGATCTGGTAAAAATGGCCCAGACTTCAGTTTCAGATTCTGAGGCAGCTGAAGGGTCTTCTCATGAATTCCACAGTTCATGCTTATTTCAGCTTCCGTGTTCTTGCACCCTTTCTTTCTGTCTTGGTTGAGTCCCAGGTCGATGACAGGCAGACATGGCCCCTTTGCCTCCATCCTCTAGAAAGCAGACTTGGCTTTTTACTAGTTCAGCAACTTTACTGTGTATTTCAGGATTACCTGGGTAAGGTCACATTAATAGTCCCTCAACATTTTGCTGACCCTCAATTTACCCTTTTCCAAAATCCAAGCTCCTGAAGCCTAGCTATCACATTCTCCATTCAACCACCCCTTTCAAACCTTATCCCTTTCTTCAAATTGCTTCTCACATACCACTGACAATATGGTCAACAAAAAATGTTTTTATCTTACAGTAACTATAATTACTTATTAGGATGTTGATCCTCTGAGTTACACTGGGTACACTCTGGAAGCAGAGATCTTCACATATTCATCTCTGTAACCCCAACCCAGAATAATAAGTATCCATAAAGAGTTTGTTGTATAAATAAATGTATTAATTAATGAATAGGAGAGTGATTGCCAAAGTAAAAAGGAAACCAAGAACAGTTAAATATCTCTAACATGAGCCATTATAGCCACAGACTTTTGAAGTCTCTGAATTAAGCTGAAAACAGTATTATAAGTGAAAGGAAAGAAAAGGTGTTTCAGTGATCTATAAAAAGTAGTTTAATGAAGTACAAAGGGCAGTATGGTGGTCCCCAGTGAACCCTGCTATATTTACATCCCTGTGTAATCTCCTCCCCTGGAATCTCGACTGGCCCTTTGATTCTCTGTTAAAAAAAAAAAAATAGAGAAATGGAATGGAATGGAATTGACAAGGCATGAGATTTTTGGGACCAGGTCCTATGATGCCTTGCAACTTAAACTGGATCTCTTGGAACACATGCTCTGGGGAAAACTACCACCATGAAAGAAGTCTGATTACCCTGAGATTACCATGTTCTGAAGAAACCCCACACACAGAGGCCATCTGAAGAGAAAGATGAATGACTAGGCTCCAGCTCATTCCAACAGAGGAGCCAGACCAAGGTCCCAGCACTATCTTGGACAGACAGTCCAGTAGAGACTTCACATGACTCAGACTCAGTCATGGATATAGGCAGATTCTCTTGCATCAGAGTGTCAGTCATCTTGAAACAATATTATATTTGGAAAACAAAACCTCTGATAAACTTCCTGATTTTTAACTTGTATGTGAATGAATTTCTTTCTCTGCCACAAATATTATTCAGTTTTTCTCATTTTTGGTCTAGATCATTTCTTAGATTTTCTTCTCTAAAATTGTGTGATTTTTTTTTTGCCTTATAGTATCATGCTATCCTAATCTCCTAAACTAAAATGCATCATAGAGTCCTATTTCAGTAAGATTTATTTTCAAATTCAGTTCTAATCTCAGCAAAGTCACCTATTTAGCTACGCCTTTTATAACAAATAGTAAATCCCTCTTCACTAAAATCATCTTTCTCACATTTCCAAAGTCTAAGAAATAAATATATAGCCAGGAAAAATTATTTTATATGAAAAGGATTTAGGACTCTTAAACATAGAGAACAGGCTGGTGGTTCCCAGAGGGGAGGTGGGCAAAGTAGGTGAAGGGGATGAACACTTATCATGATGAGCACTGAGTATAGAATTCTTGAATCACTACATTATACACCTGAAACTAATATAACATATGTTAATTATACTGGAATTAAAATTTTTAGAAATCAATTTATACACATAATAAAACATCTGAAATAATGAAGAGTTTGGGAAATTATTGATAAACTTAAAATCTGAATTCAGTGTTTGTCAGAATCTACTTTCTGTTTCAGCTGTGTGCTATTTTTTTTAGCTTTAGAGAAAACTGAATCATTTCAGCCATTCCTCAGTTTAGGATCTTGAGGTGGTCGTGGCTCAGTTTTCTAGTCAGTAACCTTAATAGGCAAGACTCTCGCTTCAGATGAAGGTTATCTGGATTTATTAGGCAAATTTCATTATCATTAAATAATTTCCTGACAGCCCATTTTATAGTACACTTATATACTTTTTTTTTCTCCTAAAATGAAGTATGTGAAAAAAAAAATTCTGATTCAGGAGTTTGGTTATTTCAGCAAATATTACTGTAATATGATAATGCTTCTTGGCTAAATATACTGCAACCAAAACAACAAAACAAGAAACAACAAAAGAATATGCAGGCATTTGTACCATCCTGGCTTACAATATGATGGGAATTCAACCCGTATCTTATATTTCCATCTGTTAATGGTTTCCAAAGCAACAGTTTCCTGTTATTCACTAATTCTGCTGGATACATGTGTTCTCTGTACTCTAATACTGGCTTGAGTTCCTAGTATTTGGACTTATGTTTTGGAGGCAGCTTCTTATAAATGCATTATTAAAAATAATGTTGTACCCACTAATACCTACCCTATATTATGCTTCCTTTATATGGCACTCAGTTTGGAAAGCAATAATAGCATTGTTTTTATAGTGTTTTTAAAAATATAAGATTAATATCTGCTACCTCATTTTTTTTATCTCATAGTCCTTGGGGCTGGGGTTTAGTCTAAGCAATTTGTCTAAGCTTTCAACGCCAATCACTAGCATAATGGGAATTTTTCTTCTAAGTATCATGCCCTATCCAGGGCAATCTCTTCTAGCCAAGAATTCCTAAAGAAAGATTCCCTGACACATCTCCACTAGGAAAATTGCACTTCAACAGCCTATTAGACTGAAATGTTCAAGAAAATTTTCTTCATGTTGACCTTGTTGGTGTGTGTGTGTGTGTGTGTGTGTATAATTTAAAATTTTCATTCAAACAACAAAACCATGCCCCTTACTACTGTCTTCTTTTCTACTTTCCATTTGCATTTAGTTTCTTTATTTCCTTTCTCTCCATTCATGGACTTTCCGCCCCCATGCTTATCTGGAATCACAGCATCTCTCTTACCAGTGAGGCAGCTTTTTCCAACTAGGTGAGCTCATGCTGCTTCCTGGATACTGAAACAGCCCAGTGTGACAGTAGGACCATGTCTACTTTAAATGCTCTACCAATTCCACCACGTGCCACATTTCTTCCTATGAGTCCTTTGGGAAAGGAGGTACTTTCTTTGTAATCACAGGGTGAGTGAGTCCTAGACTAAAACAGACCCCATAAAGAGATGCATGCATTCTCTGAGTTTCATATGCTGGGTTAGTTATTCCTCCCTTGGGTTCCTGGAGCACTTTCTACTTACATCCATTATATTGTATTTATCACATTGCATCCAAATGTATTTTTTTATCCACTCATTAAATATATATTAATGTATATCAGGATGAAAACAGAAAAATAACCCTGTTCTCAAAGAGCTTCTAATCTACCAGGAAAAAAGAGACATGACATTCCATGTATCATGCGTTTTTGATAGAATGTTAAGAATCATGGTCCTTTCTAAAAATGCAAGATTTAGTCCCACCTGGGAATCAGGAGAAAGTTCCCCAGAAACAAATAAGAACTGTAATGAAGCTATAATCATGAACTTCTTTATAGCACCTCACAAAGATGCTTTTATTTCTTCCTTAAAACAATCTTGTCACGGGCACCTGGGTGGCTCAGTTGGTTAAGCGACTGCCTTCGGCTCAGGTCATGATCCTGGAGTCCCGGGATCGAGTCCCGCATCGGGCTCCCTGCTCGGCAGGGAGTCTGCTTCTCCCTCTGACCCTCCTCCCTCTCATGCTCTCTGTCTCTCATTCTCTCTGTCTCAAATAAATAAATAAAATCTTTAAAAAAAAAATCTTGTCAGAATTTTTTTAAAATATACCCACATAGTAGAAAATAAATTAAGAGGCTTAGAAAGGTAAAGAAACATATAGTGAACCTGAAAACTATTTTCAAAATTAAACATCCCAAACTCAAACTTCAAAGTGCCCTTCCAAAAAAAATATTAGAAAATCTGCTATATTGGTCTGGGCTATGTGGTCTTATATATGAGTAACCCAGTAGAATGGGTGGTTTCCTTCTTACATTAAATACACAGTCATAGTCTTGTTACTACCTTCCTAAGGAATGGGGAAATCAACTCAATAATTTTCTCTTTTCCTCATGCCAGCAGCACACCTCACTCCACCTCTTACAACACAAATCCTGGGCAAAAGCAGAGTCCACCTAAATGTTAGCATCTTCCTCAGGGCAGGCTTCTCATGTGAGGATAAAATAGAAGAAAAGATTGTGACAGTCCTGGAATTGAACACTCTTAAGTGCTTGCAACCTGATCCTGTGTCTGTGTCTCCTCATTCGCCGATGCCGTCCTTTCCTACGAGAGACCCACCCCGGCTGGAGCTGGACTCCAGCAAGTGGCGCCACAACGTGGGGCTCGACTAGGTAAGCCTTTCTACAGGGACGGATAGGACTCTGCTCGTGGGTACTGCAGACCCCTCTGTGAAGGAATACAGAGTAAGAGTGAGCAGAAAGACAGAACTTAGAGAAGCTATGGGCCATAATGAGTCAAAGGAACGACGACTCTTATTGATATTATTAAGCATATGATTGAAAAAAGAGGTGTTAAGGTTACTCATGCTCAACTGGCTAGATTTTTGACCTTTGTAGAGACCTGTTGCCCTTGGTTTCCGAAAGATGGTAGTCTCGATATTAGAACATGGAACAAGATAGGGGAGGAAATGCAGTTATACTATTCTAACCATGGTCCTGAAAAGGTACCCGTGGAGGCATTCTCTTTATGGACATTGTTAAGAGATATGTTAGATCCTATGCCTAGCTCACAGGCTTTACACAAAAAATTACGGGAGACACGTAACGCTGCCCCCACTGAAGAGACACCTCTATTACAAAAATCAGCCTCTCAAGTACTGGTAATAAATGAAATGAAATCAGAAGAGGAGGACAAAGACAATAAAAGAGTTGAAGGGAGAGACGATCAATTGTCCTCCGAAGATGAGGTAGCCCTTGAGGAGGAGGCTGCTAAATATCATGAACAAGACTGGGAACTTTTTGCAAATGCCACAGCCCCTGAATGCGGCTCTGTGATTAATCTACATAGACAGTTAAAAGTTCCACAGAACAAGGCCTTAGTTCGTAAAAAACCCTTGCCACCTATTAAAAATATTGGCTTTAAGGGAGCAATACAGGAGGCCTTGAGAGATGGGGATTTAACCTTTAAATGTTTTCCAGTGACTTTTGATGATGAATGGGACGAACCTCAGTGGGAACCACTCCCTTATAAGGTCTTAAAGGAACTAAAAAAGGCAGTTTCTGACTATGGTTCTACATCTCCTTATACTATGCAGTTGGTGGAGGCAATTGCTAGCCAGTGGATGACTCCTTATGATGGGCATCAAACTGCCAAATCTTGTCTCCCTGCGGGGGTATATTTACTTTGGAAGGCTGAATATAAGGAGTTGGCAAAACAACAAATTGCTATTAATAGAAAGTCAGGTCGCCGCTCCATAACATTTGATACACTTATGGGCCTAGAGGAATGGTCACAAGCCCGTGATCAACTACATTTATCTAAGGAGGCTCTCAGCCAAAGCTCCAGCCTAGCTGTTAATGCCTGGAGACACCTACCTGCTGGAGAGGTAAAAACTACAGGCTTAAGTAATATCAAACAAAGTCCAGAAGGACCTTACCAGGTCCTACCCACTGCTCATACTCCGACTGGAGTATTATGGCAGGAGGGCCCCTTGGAATGGGTTCACCTCCCCGGAACCACCAAGAAGGTCGTCTGTGCCTATAGTACCTTGGTTGCCCTATTGATCATTAAAGGAAGAACTAGGGGTGTTGAGCTATTTGGAAGAGAATTTCAATCATTAACCCTGCCTTATAAAAGGGAGCAACTTGATTATTTATTCCATCTGGATGATGACTGGCAAATTGCTATCCAATCTTTTACTGGAACTATTCAATATCATTTGCCTTCCAACCCCCTACTTCAATTCTTAAAAGAACAATCAACTATCTTTCCAAAAATTGTCAACTCCTCACCCTTAGCTCACCCAGCTGCTCTCGTCTTTACTGACGGCTCCTCAACCGGAAGAGCAGCTTATGTCATTAATAACCATAAAACAGCTGTACAAACTACCGAAACTTCAGCCCAAAGAACTGAACTCTTTGCGGTGATAGAAGTCTTTAAGACTTTACATGACCAACCATTTAATCTTTTCACTGATTCTCAATATGTGGCCAGGCTGTTCCCCGTCATAGAAACCGCTATTACAGCTCAAAACAAAACTACTATTGCTCCTCGCTTACAGGAACTCCAAAATCTGATCAGAAAGAGAATGCACAAGGTGTATGTGGGCCATATCCGAGGTCACTCCAAATTGCCAGGACCCCGAGCAGAAGGAAATAATATAGCTGATTTGCTCACCAGAGAGGCAATCTTTACAATTAAAGAAGCAACTGCCAATCATGCCCTCCATCATCAAAACGCAGCCTCTTTAAGAAGGCAATTTCACATAACAAGAGAAGCGGCCAGAGAGATAGTTCGGAAATGCTCTGTATGTCCAACCACTCAGCCCTCTCTGCCTATGGGGGTTAATCCCCGAGGCCTTAGACCCAATGATCTCTGGCAGATGGATGTAACACATGTTCCCAGCTTTGGTAAATCTGGCAGATGGATGTAACACATGTTTCTGTGGACACCTTCTCTCATTTAATTATGGCGACAGCTCGCACTTGGAGAAGCTTTTAAAGATGTGTCTCAACATTTGATGTTTTGTTTCGCCTATGCAGGAATGCCCAAAGCTATTAAGACAGATAATGCACCTGCATATACTTCATCTGCATTCAAAAAATTGTGATTCATTTAAAATCTCCCATAATATGGGGATGCCCTATAACCCGCAGGGACAAGCTATAGTAGAAAGAGCTCACCAGACCTTAAAAACCCAAATCTCCAAACTACAGAGTTCAGAATATAAATATAGCTCTGCGCATCATATACTAAATCATGCACTATTCGTTGCCAATTATCTAAATTGTGACTCTCGGGCGCCTGGGTGGCTCAGATGGTTAAGCGTCTGCCTTCGGCTCAGGTCATGATCCCAGGGTCCTGGGATCGAGTCCCGCATCGGGCTTCCTGCTTCTTGGGAGGCTGCTTCTCCCTCTGCTTCTCTTTCTCTCTCTCTCTGTCTCTGAAGAATAAATAAATAAAATCTTTTTAAAAATAAATAAATAAATAAATACATTGTGACTCTCATGAGATTTCTCCCATTATGAAACATTGGGAAACTGATGACATTAAACCCAAACCACTGGTTATATGGAAAGACCTCTTAACAGGATCTTGGAAAGGCCCCGATATATTATTAACATGTGGGCGAGGCTATGCTTGTGTCTTTCCACAGGACGCTGACTCACCTATCTGGATTCCTGATAGACTAATCCGACATCATGTCTCGCAGACACCCTCCACTCCCACGTCCGATATGTAGACCTTTACCCCCTATAAATATCCCACTTAGAGAAAGTTGTGCCCGATCTCCAGAAGCTGCTGACCCTCTGATTCCACCTTTACACCGGCTGCGCCTTGAAGAATCGCAAACCAGTCCTACTGCGCCACCTATTCCGACCACACTGCGCAGCAACCCACCAACCTGGGGACAACTGAAGCAACTCTCCAATCAAGCACGGCGTCTCGTGGAAGGGCAAGGTGTTAACGTAACCCCTGAGAATATGTTTGTGGCTATGCTTGCGATCATCTCATGCCAGGTGATATGTGTTTCTGCTTCTCAATATTGGGCATACATTCCGGATCCGCCAATCTTGCATCCTACACCTTGGGGATCCTCTTCTATTCATGTGTTTACTAATAATTCTGATCTTTTGGGGGGAGAATCAAATTCATTTATCTTGCATAAAACAGATGCAAATTTCTCTTTCCACGGGAGACTTGATGATCCTCCTATATGCTTTAGTACCAATACAACAAATTTACCTGATGGCTGCCTTCCCCTCAATTATAGAAGTTTATTAACTGATTCTCCCAATGGGAATCCAAAAACTAGGGATCTTTGGGTACTTAATCTACAGCATATAGGAAGTTATAATTATCAAGGTACTGTGGTCCATGATAAACCTCCTGCATCCATTCCTCTATGTGAGGCCTTGGTAGGAGACCTAAATAATGCTTGGGGCAATATTGATAAATTTAAAGGGTTTCCCTTATGGCATGAATGTATGTTCCAATCTAAAGGATTGCGATTTTCGCCTCGCAACTCTCAGATGTCCATTTATGACTACTCCGTATCTAGCCCAGACCATGACTATAGAAGACATTTAAATAATCAATCAACAAAGTATTATTGGAATGATAATCTAATAAAAAAGCCAGAAAAAATAAACAGATGGTTCTCATTAGGATGGGTTAGTCCTATATGTGTTGCTAAAACTTGGAATAGTACTCAAATATATCCTGAATTATATAGATTATTAGCTGCTACAGGAATGATTTTTCTAAAAAGGCCTAGATGCCCTGACCATATGGAGGTGGTCACGGCATGTGTGGGTCCCCCTCATGCTCTCTTGGTGCAAGGTCATGGCCAATTACAGGTAAACAAGATTAATCATACCTATTATGTATCCTGTTCAAAATGTACATTAACTAATTGCATTGATCCAACTGTTGGACCAACTGTCTTTATAGTTGTTCATCAACCTCCTTATGTAGTGTTACCTGTAAAATTAGAAGAACATTGGTATGATGATCCTGGCATGTATACCATTCAACTTGTAGATTAAGCCTTACGCCGCCCTAAGAGATTTGTTGCAGCACTTATATTAGGTATTACTGCTCTTATAGGAATCATAAGTTCTTTTGCTGTATCTACAACTGCTTTAGTACAGGAAATACATATTGCACATCATGTGGATAGATTAACCCAGAATATTTCAACTGCACTTTATTTGCAGAAACAAATAGACAAGAAGTTTGAGGCACGATTAAATGTTCTAGAGGAAACTATATTATATGTAGGAAATCAAATTCAAAATCTCAAAACTCGGTTAACTACTAGATGCCATGCACAATATAAATGGATCTGTGTCACTCCCCACCATTATGATTCCTCATCTATCCCTTGGGACAATGTCAAAAATCACCTATTGGGAATATGGAGCAATGATAATGTATCCTTGGACTTAAACTCCTTGCAAGAAAAAATTAAAGACATTAGTTTGGCACATGTGTCCTCAGCCACAGCCTCAGAAGTTGCAGATTCCTTTCTTGCCACTTTGCAGAAATACACCTCCACTACTGCCTGGTTTCCATCTCTCATCAATCTAGGTATATCAGCACTAATTATTATCTCCCTTTTGTTTCTCTTTCCAGTCTTTGTCAAATTACTAAGTAGAGGAATAAAACAAATTCATTTGGAATTGAAGACTTTGCAACTGAAGGCCAAAAATAAAAAAGGAGGAGATGCTTGCAACCTGATCCTGTGTCTGTCTCCTCATTTGCCAACGCCGTCCTTTCCTACGAGAGACCCACCCCGGCTGGAACCGGACTCCGGCACTCAAGTAACCCCCTCTCCCCTCAAATGAAGTGAGAACCTTACCCTGGGAGATCATCTAGGTGAATCAGCCAGTTCCTCAGATAAATTACAGATTTTATTAAAAAAAAACAACAGACTTTAAACTTGAGGAATATGGGTTCCATCCTAAAATCCTAGCTCACTCATACATCTTATTGATATAATCATTTTTAAAATCCTGTCACCACCAACATCATCAGTCTCCCAGAGGGCCCCACTGTTCTTTCCATGTTTCCTGCCTCACTTTTCATTTTATTACTAAGTACAGTGACTTCTTGTCTACACTGTTGTTCTATCTCATGGCCTTGACTGGGAACACTACCCTAAAGTAAAATTGGTCATCAGTGTAGACCTTTTTTTTTTTATTTTTGTAATAAGGTGTAGACCTTATTACAAGATTATACATAGTAATTAGAGAAAATTTAGGTAAAAAACATAATATGGAAAGGGAATCAGAACAAGCCATAATAAAATCACCCATATTATCAATGAGAAATACCACTCACAAATATTTTGTTTGACAAAACTACTGTTACTGATTTCCATCATGGGATTATGGAAAAGGTTCTGGTTACCACCTATCAAAGAATTTTGTTTCCTTCTCCTTCCCTGAATCAAATATACATAGGATTCTGATGATGGTTTAAGTAATCTTTTACTGAGGGTACAATTAATTACAGGAGGTTAGGGGAAGAAAATTAGAAATTAAGCCTCCCACCCAATGATCTTATTATCTTATATCTCAGCAAGTAAAAAGGCTTATTGCTTAAATCCTTAGAGAAAGTCCACTGGGGCGTGTTCTCGGTCTCTCTCTCCCTTCACTTCTCATGCCCCATGGTCTTCCACTAATATTTTCTTTCCCATTTGGAATCTTTGCACTACATCCTCTACTGGATGTGAGACATCCAGAAAAATAATTCCCTACTTTCTGTCCATTTTTCACGTTTTCAATCTTAAGAACATTTGGAATTCTCTGGAAGTCAGTGACTTCTTCTTCTGCCCAGTTTCTGCTGGTTTGGGGATGAATGAGGTGATGCTATGACCAGTGTCTTTCCCTACTTGGGGAGAGTCAGTGGGGAATTTCCATTCTGGCAAGTGTTTCACATTTTCCCAAGGTTTCTGAAATCCTTATACCTTATAAGGTATACCTTATAACCATTAGGATTCATTGCCTTGTGAAATCTACCTATCTAAGTAACATGATATTCATCACATCTACTTAATGCAATCTAATCCAATTTTTTTTGGCAAAGTAATGACTGACCCAAGGAAATATTTCCATCATCCCTCCCCCACCCCTGCCCCACCACACATGCTACTCAAGGTGATTCCATAAAACTTTCTCATTTTAACTGGAATCACTTTTCATAATTCCTAGGTGTCTTTTTGATGGTCTGAGAAATTTCTAGTTCACTTGTTATTTTCTCCTTTATAAATATTGTCACAACCATCAATTGGTTACCACTGCATTACTTAACAAATGGTAAAGTTCTTAACATTTTGAGAGTCTCTCTCTTTCTCCTATTCTAAACAATGCTATCATCACTCTCCTAGTAGCTAAATCTTTAAAACTATCTTCAATTTTGGCCTTTGAACAGTATCCTAGAAGTGGAATTCTCCATCAGACTATGAACTTTATAAGAATATTAATCCGTATGGTCAAGTTTGCTTGCTGACAGATTATATCAATTTTCATTCTAACAGCTATGTTTGTAAGTTTTTGTTTTTGGAAAACATTGGACATCTTGGCTTGCTAAAAATCTTTGTCCACTTGGTAAGCAAAAATAGCATCTAATTGTTATGATAAATCATGCATTTATAAATAAAATAATGAGGATGGGTTTGGGGGAAAATAATTAAAATAGGATTCAAGTAATGAATGAAATACATTATACATATTGTGTGACTAATAGGAGTAGAAGCATGCATTTTAATATTGATTTTTTTTTTAATTCAGAGTCCAGATCTTAATTCTTTTTCAAACAACCTTGTTTTTCTCAAATCTGCTGTTTTAATCTCTAGAAACATTTTATTGTTGCTATTTTAGAAATTCTAGTATGCAAAACTCTACATTTCTATACTTTCATTACAAAGCACGTTTTCAGCTGTGCTACCTTTGTTCGATGGATGATTTTGCTCTTATTTAAAAATGAGGAGGGGGACATTGGGGCCCCCGAAAGTTCAGTGACTCCACCACAATCACATATCTAGGAAGTGCCAGATCCCAGGCTGTATAGGAAAAGAAGAGAATCAGTGCTTCTTTTTGCTCTACCTCCTGGGAAATTCCCACATTAACACTGGCTCAGTGAGTAATGAATAGATTCTTTCAGAAATAGAGTTGTCACAGTCTGATCTAAGTTAGCAAGCTTTCATTTTGCGTAGACAAAGAAAACAAAATGTTAGGCTGGCTTCTCAGCCTGAGGGCCTCAGAGAGAAGGAAGCTGTCTAGAGCAGGGATCCTTTCAGCTACAGTGAGCATGAATTAGCCAACTAGAAAATACATGGTTTGCATGAATATGGGCACATCCGGATTGTTATTTACCCTCACTGGAGGGCAGGTAACCCGATGCGACCACAGACTCTGTAGACTTTCACAGGCAGAGAAGAAGAATGTGGATTTGGATCCTCTATTTGTATAGCACCTTTAAGGCGAGACAGTCCCAAAAGACTTTGGGACCCAATAGTCAAAACTACAGGGAAGCCGTGAAACACTAGCTGTCCATCAGTAAATATGCAGGAGACCCTGGACAAGAGAAATCCCCTCTATCCTTTGCAGTGAAGAGGAAATATCATGAAGCAAGGCTCATAAATAACTACCCATATTTGATTTGGGGGACAGAAGCTCCTGGAATTATGTTTAAGACCTGAGGGCTATAATTTAGTGTTCTGAAAATCTCCAAGGTGGTTCAGTCACAGCCAGGATCCTTTTAGTACTTTGGGGTTACATCCAGCCCCTCTCCTCAGTGTTTTATACAAACATGATTGCATCTGATTTATGCTGAGCAAGAGCAGTAAGTACTGTTGTCCCCGTTTTAGAGGAGAGTAATAGGAACTTAGTACAATTGAAACAAATAATTGACAAATACCATTACTTTCTAATCAAGGTGGATCCTGGTAAAAGGGAAGCCATTTTATTTTCATGTACACCTTGGATTTGGATATAAGGAGAACCCAATAGTGGTTGCCAGGGGCTGGGAGGAAATGGGCAGTTCTTGTTCAATGGTTATAGTTTCAACTATGCAAGATGAATAAGTTCTAGAGACCTGCTGTATAACATAGCACCTGTAGTTAACAATACTGTATCATGTACTTCAAAATGTGTTAACAGAGTAGATATGTTAAGTGTTATTACCACAAAAATAACAAGCAGGGATTATGAGGAAACTTTGGGAGTTATTGGATTTGTCTATCCCCTTGATTTTGGTGATGGTGTTATGGGTATGTTGGTGTTACAAAGAAAAATGAAAAAGAATAAAGAACAAAAGATGAAAAGGGAGGAGGAGAAAGAGGATTCTGGAAACCATCTGTGAAAATGTTCCTCTGATAGGCTGGTTGAAGGTCCTTTCAAGCATAAGGTACAAGTAATACCTATTTGTATTTTTGTGTTTCTGTGATCTAAAACCATCATAATCTGCAGAAAACTCAGGTTTTTAGTAGGAAACTATATCTGAACTGAGCTGTAAATAGTTAGTAAAGTGGAATTGATGGAACTCGCTTCTTGGTAGACCAGTTAGATATTTCTTGAGTCTCGGTAAGGCCAGATCTCAATCTGCCTACATAAAAGACAGTAAACTGTGTTCTGCTGGTGGTTTTAGATGATACATTTTCAAAAGTTATGGTTTAATGCTAGTGCTTTGTTTGTGTAGTGGAACATTTTTTATGAGACCTTTGTAATGATGACAGTGAAGAAAAAAGACAAAGAAGAAGAAAAATGAGGAGGAGGAAGAACAGGACAAGGAGAAATCACTGCATTTTATTGTGGAGAATTTTGGCCTTTGCAGCCATGACTTAAAATTACCATCTTTATTTTAACTCCCCCAACAATAAGATATCATCAAAGAAAATTGGCTGTCAAATTACTTCACAAATTAAACTGCAGCATAACGTATCTCTCTGGGAACTAAAGAAATGAGAGACCTAATTTTTTATGACATTAGAGATCATTTCATCCAACTTTCTCATTTTACATATAATGAAAGTAGTGCTGAGAGGGTTTAAATGTCAGCTGCCAAATTCCACAGTGGATTTGCAGCAAAGTCTTACTGAAAAATAATAAACGTATTCTATGGAGATATAGTGGTAAAATACAACATGAAATGAACTCTGAGAAACAAAATTTGCAAGTATGTCTGCTTCTATTCTCTGATATTTTTCTGTGAACCATGACATCTTTACCAGTTGTAAATGGTCATGTATTTACATAGTGCTTTTCTTGTTCTCCTTTTTTTTTTTTCTATCTGTTGCCCAGAGTAATTGGGAATACAGCTTTCACACTATACCCTTTCACCTCTTTCCCATCTTTGACCAATGAACCTCAGTCACTCATAAAATTTAGGATAACTTGCTCCACAAACAATAATGTGAAGCCTATTGGATCTTATCAGTCACTGAATGCCAGTTGAGATAAAGGATATGGAAAACTCAGGTTGTTTGTTCGATTTCTTGTCTGTGGTGCCACATGACTGAAAAACAGTAGTTAAAATACACTTCAATGTTAAAGTATTTGTAAAAACTTACCTCTCCTAAGTTGGCTATCGCCTAAGATATTACCTGACTACCAAAGTGAATGCCAAGCAGCCAAAAAAAAGTCCTAAGATTTTTTCACATAAACTAGGTCAGCTTTCTCTTTTAAATTATCTTAGAAATATATATATGCTGAGTAATATTCCATTGTGTGTGTGTGTGTGTATCTCCATTCTTCTGTCGATGGACATCTGGGCTCTTTCCTTATTCTGGCTATCGTGGACACTGGGTGTTATATGCAACTGATGAATCACTAAATTCTACCCGTGGAGCTAATAATACTGCATATGTTAACTAAATTGAATTTAAATAAAGAATTAAAAAAAAAAGTGTGTGTGTGTGTGTGTGTGTGTGTGTGTGTGTATAAATTGTGTTCACTAAGGAAAATGAGGAGATCCTGGTGTTTAGTTTTGCTTGAATGGTCCAGAACTAGGCTAAGATTTTTACATTTTCACATGCCTTGCTTTAATTATTATATTGATTTGGGGGAAGCATTTTTATTTTACAAATGCGGAAATTGAGGCTCAGAGACAAAAATCACCTTACCATAGGTCACACAGATTACTTTAGCATCTAAAAATAAATGTCTTTACCTTGGTTTTGTGGCCTACACGATTCTAAATAAATCTGGTAGTAACTTAGGTCTCCCACCTCTCTCATACCAGGCTTTACCTTTCTATATTTTAATTGCACTGGCTTTCCACATATCAGAGATTTCCCTGCCTTATGGACTTGTGTCTCTTCTCTTGCCTCCCCTCTTCATATAGTGCACTTCTCCTTACTCAGGTGTGGTTCACACCCTCGCTTCAGAAAGTCTCTTCTGAACTTCTCATCTAAAATAGGTTGAAGGGGCAAACCTCTCAGGTTCCCTCCCTCTTTGGGAGCTTTGTCTTATCACTTTGCTATCACTCAATAAACCTTGCTTTGTTGCCCACCAAAAAAAATAATAAAAAAAAAATAGGTTGGAAAAGTTTTTTACTCTCTCAGCAACCTGTTACTTAATACTTACCACAGTATATAATTACACAATTTTTCTTTTATTTTACAATCTCTGTGAGGGCAGGAATCTTAGAATAATGTAGAACAAACTATATGCACAAAAATGTGAAGAAATGAACACACTTAAAAATGGAAAAAATTAATAAAAGGAATTGAAACTAAATGTGTTTCACAATGCCCATTCTCACCCTGCCTTCACCCTGTTTTGTTATATTCCATTGCCCAGCTAACCTGCACCTATATTTAGGCTCACTGGAATATCTCCTTTCTCTGATCTCTGTGTCCTTCAACTTATAACGAATTGATGAGACTTATTGGTCAAAAGTTCATGGGTAGATAGCTTATCTTCCCATCCTAATTGTACCTACACAAGTCATGGTTTGTGTCCATCATTGTGCTAGGTGATTTCTCACCAGTGACATCTTCACGTATCACTGACAGAACTAGACACAGGATCCAATGAAACTATGAGAGGGCCAGGAAATGGAATCCCACCATCTGTCCAGAGAGGAGAAGCAGACACATTTATGAATACAAGTCATGACTCCATAGGAAGAATGAAAGAAGAGAGAAAAAATGAGAGGGAAGGAAGAAAAGCAAAACAAAGAAAAGAGCTACATGAGTGAAAATAGTATCATAGTAACTAAGGATTACAGTTGTGATAGCTCTTTGGACATGTCAACTTGGTTGAGCTAGTCTCCAGTTATTCAATCAAGCACTAATGTAGGTGATGCTGAGAAGAGATTTTTTTTTAATGTAATTAAAACCCTTAATCATCTGACTTTAAGTAAGGGATGTGGACCTTAAAAATAGCCAGTTATTTTACCAGCATAAAGAGTTTATTCAGAAATAGCAGAGGAATTGCAATTTGGGACATGCAAACTATGGCAAACCATAGGCAAGTTCCAAGAACAAAAGAGAGGAGAGGTCTTTTACAGAGAAAAGTATGGGGGGGGGGGGGGCGGGTTGGGAGGAGTTGTTTTGAACAGAAGTCCAGTCCATCGGAGGAAACTGGGAGTTTGAAATGTAGTAGTTTCTCATTGGCTGATAGATGGCAGCATCTCATCGGCAAGGCTATTGCTAAGGAAGGAAAAACTTTCTTCCTCCTGCTAGGGGAAAGTAAGCCTCTTCCTGCCAAGGAATATAAAATAAGCAGGACAGGTGTTACATGCATGAGAGCTCCCCCTCAGGGATTCCTGACTCCATTTTCAGTGAGGTTTCCCTTTATTAATTTTCATAGGGAGATTTTCCTGGATAATCTGGATGGGTCTGACTTAATCAACTGGAAGTCTTAAATGCAGGGCTGAGGTTTCTCCTAATGAAGACTTAAGAAAATTGATTGTTATAACCTGTTAAATAAAATAAACTTCCTGTCTTTAACTAGGAAGGCACTATGAACAACATCTAAAATTGGTGAAAATTCACACATTCAGTTAAAATTATTGAATGATTCTTAGCTGCAAAAGGTTGATATTAATTGAATATTTGATCACACTATTTTATGAAATCGGTCAAGTACAGCACCATTAAAAAAAAGTGAAAAGCAAAGACTACAAATTAGATAAGAAGGTGTGAGAACCACTCAGAGTAGCTGAGAAAATGTTTCTTCTCCCATTTTCTTGAAAAGCAAAAACAAAAACAACAACAAAAAGCAAGTTTTTCTCAGGGTTGTTCAATAAAGCAGTAGAGATAAATTACCGAAGTTCCCACTTCCCACCGTCTCCCTTGTAGAAATTTGGCTTTGAAAGATTTTAAACCTAGGAGCTGCCAAATTTTGATTCATTCATCTTGGCAACTGCCATGGAGACAGGCTTCTATGATGGCAAACCCTACTGTTTTAACTGAAATGGATCGTTGTGTTTAAAAGAGACACCTGAGTCCATCACTGCCCCTTTCCCAGGGGTGTTATTATGATGGGTCTGAAATGTTCCAAGACTTCTGAAATTCCACTGCATTTCATAATGCCATGAAAGGACAAAACAAATACGTGCTTGGGGAGAGAGAAAGTATGAGGGGCCAAGTCAGGAAGGACTTGAAATAAAAGGACATCAGAATGTGTGAAATTCTCCTTTCTGTGAGCATCACATGAGAAACATGGCCAAATTAACCCTCAGGCCCACACTCCCTGCTTCTGAGCAAAATTCTGCAATGTGCTTTGCTCAGGGACAGCAGCTCAATGTACATTCTGAGGTCTTGGCACCCATGTTCATTTAGTACAGGTCCAAAAATCACAGCTCTGTGGGCCCTGAGTTGTATGTAGAAGCAAGCTGGTTATATAAGGGCAAATGGAGAAAGGAAATAGGCCCTGCTTCAAGAGAAAGCCAGCTTCTCACAGGCCATGGTAATGTTGCTTTGTCACCAACCCCTCACTGGAATGAGAGCCGGATGTGTCATGGTGATAGACAGAAAAGATGTGGGAGGAACCTGAGGGTAGATAATTTCCTCACCAACTTAGACCAGTTCGAATCTGACTTCTGCAAAAGGAGGTAGCTACAAGAGTATGGACAGAGTCTTTGATAGGGTGTTACAAAAGGTTGGGTATTACCCGCCTTAATTTACCACCTACTTTTTGCTAGACATTTGCCAAAATAAGGGGTGTGCAAACCATGACCCACAAATCAAATTTGGCCCATATTTTTTCTAAATAGTGTTTTACTGGAATATAACCACACTCATTTGTTTATATATTATGGTTGTTTTCTTGTTACAACAGCAGAGTTGAGAATGCTTTGCAAAACCTAAATATGGAAAATATTTTCTGACCCCAGGCCTAAATGTTAAGGCTATGCAGAAAAATAAAACATGGCCCTTTCTTTGTCCACAAAAATACAATAAATCTGAAATAGGTTATTTTAAAATAAGCTGTTACATGTGAAGAAAAAGATATCCACACCATGCTATGGGAGAAAAGAAGATAAATATTTAAGTCAGCCAGAGTACTCAAAAAACTCTTCCTAGAGGAAATAAGTCCTGATCTTAGTTTAAAGGAGAAATAAGTGTTATTTGGGTAATGAGCATTCTGGTAAAGGGCATACAGTATGTTAGACAAAGAGAAAAATAAGTGGATGTTTTTACTATGGCATAGAAATACTATAATAATAATATCTTAATAATTAAGTAGTATAAATATGTAAAGGTCAGAAGCAGACCGGGGACAAGGTATGGACAGATCAGGGAGAGTCTACACTAAGGAGTTTGGACTATATCCTGTAAGATGTGGGGTCACTAAAAGGATCAGAGCGTGGTAGCATGATTGGATTTATGTTTTTCTCTAGTTAAAGTTGGTTTAGAGAAAAAAAAATAGATCCAAGTAGAATAGTAAGTTCAATATTACCATCCAGGTGAAAGAGGATTCAAGCTTAGCTAGAGGTAATTAGGAAAGACAAGAGGGAAGAGACTATAAAAACATTTAGATAAAACCAGCAGGTATTGCTATTTAGTGGTTTTTAGGGGGAGGAGGAAGGAGAGCGCATGACTAAGGATAAACCCAGGATTTTTGTGTTTGAGTGACCCAGTAGATGGCAACATTCAAAATACCACCATAAACTTTTCCAACATTGAATATTTAATTACTTTTCATTTCAATTATTTCCTTATTAAATATTTAATAATTACATAAAAAACTGTAGAGAACCAAACAATAAATAGCCTTTCTTAAACCATCTATCTGCCTATCTACTTCATGCCCTCCCTGAACTCATACTCCACCTTAACCTCTAATAAAATTGGGTCCTAGATTTTAAACTTCTTGTTCATATGTAAGTCTTCTAAACTTACTGTAAATGTATATATTCCTAAATAATAGCTAGTATGGTTATACATGCTCTTAAACTTTACATAATTGGAAACATCATATGCATACTTCCCACAAGTTGCTTTATTCCTTCAAATATATGTGTTTGAGATTTAGCAGTGCTTAACTACATGGATCTATTTTATTCCTTGTTTTTTTAAAGTTTTATTCAGTATTCCATTGGATGCATATCCTGCATTTTCATATGTTCTTTTCTCAGACAGTTATTCCATTTTTTCCCACTATAAACAATATTATTATGAATTTTCTTGTGGACTTTTAGGAGAATATTACAGCCTATTGCCGGGTCAAGGTGGATGTGAATAACCACATTTACTAAACACTGTTAAATTGCTCTCTAATGCCGTTATATAATTCAAAACCAAATCAACAATGTGTAAGTGTTCTGGAGGCGCCACAACCTTGCCAAGATTTGTATTGTCAGGTTTATTAAATTTTTCTCAGCAGTGTTACATGTGAAAAATGAACTATATTTCTCATGTGTTGTTTTTATTTGTTCAATTATTAACCACTTTGAATAAAATTCAAGTGTTTATCAATTCCTTGTATTCTCTTTTATGAGGTGCCTGTTTTTCTCCCTGGTCAATTCTTTTTCTTCAGAATTATTTGATTTATTTTAAATCTACTTAGCTTTTGTTTTTTGTCTACAAACTGTGGCATCATACATGATAAATATTGACTATACAGTGATGTATCATACAAATGTGATTCATAATTTTATGGAGCTTACAGCTTGCCCTCCCTTCCTCCTTCTCTCCTTACCCCTTCCCCCGTTCCCTCCTTCTTTCTTTCCTGTCATTATTTCTTTCCTTCTCTTCCTCAACATTTTCTTCCCTCTTATTTCACTTATTCCCACTTATTTCACTTATTCTCTCTCTGACCTTCTCCAACTCTCTCTAGCTTCTATTACTTCCATTAGCTACCATTATTTTTACCTTTTGGCCTTTCAGCCATTTGTGTTTTATATATAAATGGAATTTATCAATATTTTTCCATATGAATTCTGGGTTTTAAATTATTCTTAGAAAAGTCTTCTCTATGATAAAATTTGATTATCAAGTATTAATATTTTATGTTAATCATTGTAATTAACAATGATTATATTGGAATTAATATCTGGAATTTAGCTGTACTGTTTCCAAATGACCAGCCAATCCTTTATAACATTAGTATTGTGTAACTCATTTTTTCTACTTTATATTGGAATTCTACTTTCAATTTTCGTATCTCTTTGGGTCTAATGCTTAACTCCACATTGTTTTATTGATCTTACATGGTTCTCCTTGTGCCAGTACCTTACATTTAACTATTACTCAAGTTCTGAAATATGTCTTAATACCTGGCAGGGCTCTTTTGCTTTCATTACTCAATTTTCAAGTCTTCATTTTTTAAATTTCATATTTGTTTTTATATACACCCCTTAGAATAATAAGGTTACCAAATAACTCTCAAAATGCAATGCTGCAGTGACTTTACTTTTTATTTATGGACAAATATGGAGTAAAGTGACATCTTTACAAACTTACACTTTTCTAAACAAAAAACAAATACACCAGGGGTTTTATTTTCTAGCAATACAGATGATTAGATGTTCAGAGAAATTTTCTAGGTATAAAATACCTAAAACTGTTCAATGGATAATTTAAAAATGTATGGTTATTTTCTGAAAAAAAATGCAAGAATGTACAAATTCAGATAGACAAACAATTGTTCAAGCTTGCATTTGTCCTGGGGATGTTGTATTGTCCTTGGTAGCTTAGCACCGTTGGTTTATGCATATTACCACTCCAGAGCTAAGAGATAAAGCCTTTTAAAGCCCATGCAAAATGAGATGTTTATCTGATCAGAGACCCCTGCATAAAACCTGAACCCTGAGAAAGATAACCCATAGTGAATGAACCAGGAAAAACAAAAACAAAGCAAATGCTTACTCTCAGAAGATGTGAATGTATGTAAGCATGTGGAGAGTGGAAGGCAAGAAAGGAAAAATTTTCCCCTGGGATTTCCCAACCACAAGCCTGGTCTCATGCTTGTGTGGAGAGAGAACTCACTCTTCTTTCACAACTGAAAAATATGGCAAACAGATCATTTAGATTAAAAAGACCCCAGATAGGAATGCCTCCAGGACCCTAGAGACACAAACACAAACTGTCCCTGGGGAAATGAAATAACTAAATAAAACCAAAGCCAGAATTTAAAGGTCAAGATTCAAGGATTATTAACTCACAATGAATACATAAGAAACAAGCAGACAGGACCAAGATTAAGCATTAGTATTAAATAACAGAATCAGAAACAGAAGCACTGCTGCTGTGGAAGTACGAGAGACAGCACACAAAATAACTGATTTTAATGTATTTAAAAGTTTATACAGGGTACCTAATTAATCCAGAGGCTATTCATAATAGTCTTTTGAAAACAACTAAAAACTGCAAGAAAGTTTAAGAGCGCAAAAGAATTAAATTTAGAAATTTAATAGCCAGTTTAAACATCGAGTTAGACAAAGTCAAAAAGAGAGTGAAGGAATTTGAAGATAGATTCAGGAAATAATGCAGCAGAGAAGGACTAAGTGACACAAACTATGGAAGAAATACTGAGCCACATAATAAGTATTTTTTAAAACATCTGTCTACTTAGGATTCCAGAAGAGCCAGAATAATGAGATCAAGGACATACCTGAAATATAACTGGACATTTTCGACTCTTGCAGAAAGACAGGAATTGTCATATTCAGGAAGCTCCAATACTCTTAACATTGGCAATTCAAAATATTACAGTAAAATCAAATAAAATGACATTAAAGAGATGAACCAAAAAAGCAGCAAATATTTAAAAACAAATAGTGTACTTACCAAGAATGAGACAGATGATTTTGCAACAATAAAAAGAGAAACCTTTAAAAAGTGGAATAATATCTGTAATGTGAGACAAGAAAACAATTCTCAGGACACCTTTCAAGAGCAAATTAAGGATTCAGACATATAAAAGTTGGAAAGATTTATTTAAAAAATTATTAAAATATACTCAAGGAAAAAGAAAAATGCCAGAATAAAGAGGAGATGAAAAAATGAAGAATAATAGAAAAACATATGGCTAAGTCAAGAAAAATTATTAAACAATCATAAATAAAATAAATGTCTAATTTTTAGACTTAACAGTTCACAAGATGGAACTTAGTCACGCAGTTGCAATAGTCTTTTATTCAGGAGAAAATATAGCCCACATGAAACTATTCTAATATCCTTGTATTGTTTGGAAGAACAAAAAGCTGTTTTGTTCAACTATATATAAATTTTGTTAAGCCAAATATTAAGGATAGGTAGTACCAGTGTGGAAAGAGCATGTAAATTTCAAGCTAATGAAGAGAAAAAAATAATGAAATGGAAAAGAAAAATACTACATCTAAGGAAAACAAGAATTATAGGACAAGGAGACATATCTTTCTCCAGTGTTTCAGTGGGGCTCCATCCCTGGCAGACAAACTGTCTCTTGCTTTGCTCTATTTCCTTTGCCTTTTCAGTCTAAATTGGGGCCTGCAAGGTGAGCCTGCCAGACCCCACCCGCAGAGTCAGTTTGCTCATGAGTTTGAGTTTCCTTCCAACTCTCTATTCAGCTCTTGCATGAAGCTTAAATCAGTAATGTTTAAATCACTTGGCATGAGTGTCACCAAGTATAAGATACAGAGAAGCCTGGAAATGTAAAACGCTTTTACCTCTTTTTTTGAAATATAAAGATCCAACCACAGAATGTGAGTCTTACTGTAAAAACTTTGATAAAATTGTCCACGGGGAAATGACACCTGGATTTATTAGGTGGGCAATATATCAAAGAGGTGACAGTAGCATCACCATGAGAAGAGCAAATCTTCAGGTAGGGCCATTTGGCAAGGACCAACTGTGCCTGAATGTGATGACGAACCATGTCTTTACAGCAGAATAAAGTACCCTGGTGGGTTGCATGGATTTTTGTGTCTTCCATAAGCAAGAAGAAAAAGAAACAGACTCCATGGAAACCCGTTAACACTCAAGCCTGGTTTCCCAAGTTTATTTTCTTGTTCCTGCTGGCTTTTAATATAATATAATCATCCAAGAATTTTTGCACCAAATAATCTTTGTTTTTGCTATTTCCTATGTAGATTTCTGACCAGCTGGCTTCTCCAAGAACAGGTTCTGAAATCTAATCTTTATTTCCTTGACTGTTTACCTTGTTGTTTTAGCCCTACTGTTCAGCTTTGGTCTTCCCAGCCCATAGTGTTTGTGGTATCAGTAAAGTGCTGGAGAGTTCTGGAGATAGAGCCAAACTGCCTGGGTTGAGATCTGACCTTTGCAATATACTAGCTGTGTGTTTAACATTTGGGCAAACACTGAATCTCTGAAATATCCATTTTCTCATAAGAACAATAGAGAAAAATAATCTGAACCAGAAAAACAAGCAGAAAGCAGAAAACAGTTATAAACATGCAGTTCACAGAAGAAAAACTGCAAATACTCCAACATATAAATTAGAAAGAGATTAATTCTTTTAGAGATGCGGTTTTTCCCTAGATTGTTAGAAATTATAGATATTGGTAATATCTTGTGTAGGGATGTGAGGGAACAAGAACTCTAATAAATTCTCACAGAGAATGAAAAATAATTCTAGCTTTTTGAAAATAATAGTATCTCTCCAAAGAGATATTTTTTAAATGAACTTTATAGAAATATTTGCATGTGTACAATACACACATAATAGGATGCTGATTGAAAATTTCATTATATTTGCAAAAATTTGAGAATATCCTAGATCCATCAATAGAATAATATAATAATAATATAATCAGGCTATATATTATGAACATAATATTTTCCTAATATACTGTGAAATAGAAAAGCAGGTCATAGAACAATATATAGGTGCAGTATATGCAACATAGAAGAACAATATGTAAATAAGCACAGTTTACATTTAGTCATTCTCAGTGGTGTGGTTAATTTTTTTAGAATTGAAATATAACCATAATGGTTGGTAAATAGCTACTTCCCTAAACTCTGCAGGTCAAAAGACAGTTGGGCATTAACTCAGTTATTTAAGTCAATGCTTCCCAAACTTCCACTGATCAGAAAATTTCACAAACTAAATACTGACATAGACTTGTCAAAATTTATTTTGCTGAATTAAGCCATTCAGACATCAATCACGTAATTTCACCATCCATTTCTTCAAGAAAATATTTCCACACCAAAGTAAAACAATACTTATCTTGGAATAAAGAAAAAATCTTTAAGCTGAACAAAAGTGACTTTCAGAAAAAATGGACAATTTTATTCTAGTTTTTTCTGTTCTCATAGAGAATTTGGTCATAGACCTTAGCATTTATGAAATAATGACTTAGGTATTTCCTTTTTATTTGTGTCTATTTCCAACAAACAGAAAGAGAGAGAAGCATTTGTGCAGCTGAAGAAACGTAAGCTGAAATTCACACGTCCACTGAGATAGAAACCTAAGCAACATGTGAATGAGAAGATGAGTTTTAATCTCAATCAAAACTTGCCTTGCCAATAATCCATGCCAGTAATTCCCAACTTATGCTGTCAACTGGTATTACCTAGACAGCTTTAAGAGAAATGTGATACAGGGGCGCCTGGGTGGCTCAGCTGGTTAGGCGACTGCCTTCCGCTCAGGTCACGATCCTGGAGTCCCAGGGTCAAGTCCTGCATGGGGCTCCCTGCTCAGCAGGGAATCTGCTTCTCCCTCTGACCCTCCCCCCTCTCATGTTCTATCTCATTCTCTCTCTCAAATAAATAAATAAAATCTTTAAAAAAGAGAGAGAGAAATGTGATACATTAATCCCATCTCTAGAGATCCTGATTCTATTGTTCCAGTATGAGGCCAAGCTTAGGTATTTAAGAATTCCTTGTATGATTCTAATGAGCAGCTAGTGTTGAGTCACTGATCAAACTTTTTTTTTAATATACGTAATGAAAAACAATCAATCAAAAGAGCGGATTGTAAGCATTCACTTTGAGATATATGCTTGAAAAATAAACAAAATAAACAGAAAACAATAAAAACATGAGTTTTTCAGAAATCATATCCAAACATTTCATTTTGTCCTAGTAAACCAGGGGTCAGATAATGTAAATGACTAAGAGTCACAGATCTATGTTAAAACATTGGTGTCAATGTCAAATCTATACATAAACGCTTACCCTACCTTTGTAGATGGTATTTCTTCTAAACATTATGATCGTAAAGGTAATTTTAATTATATAATTAAATATAAAGGTAATTATAAATATTATGGTTATAATTTCTTGAAATTGATGCGGTATCTCACATACTAATTTTAAGGCGAAAATATAAGGGTTCCTTTTCAAAAAGTAGTACTTGTTCCTCACGGAAGAGGTGTAGTGGTATAAGTCATGGGTATGTTTCCTGAGTGGTTAGAATTTTGAGACAAGAATAAAACCTGGTAAAACCAGGGGCGCCTGGGTGGCTCAGCTGGTTGAGCGGCTGCCTTCGGCTCAGGTCATGATCCTGGAGTCCCGGGATCGAGTCCCGCATCGGGCTCCCTGCTCGGCGGGGAGTCTGCTTCTCCCTCTGACCCTCCTCCCTCTCATGCTCTCTGTCTCCCATTCTCTCTCAGATAAATAAATAAAATCTTAAAAAAAAAAAGAAACCTGGTAAAACCAAAGTGCAGTCGAGAAGAGTTTCTTTCTTTGCACAAAACACTTGAATTAATTTTTAGGGTGGTATTCTTAAAATGTGACACTGTAAGTTATACCTCTATTAGTATTGTATAATAGTCAAAAATACAGATTCATTGTCTGGAAACAAGGTCTAGAAAAGTGTCTATGTTACAACTGCCTTCATGGTTCTTATTCAAACCAAAATTTAAGAACCATTGTTCAGGGTCTGAATCAGGTGGTCCCGGAGCAGACTTTGAAAACCACAGTTCTGTTTATGATACATCTTTCTTTTATTTACCTATTGTGTTCACATGGGAGTTGGATGAAATATGGAGTATAGGTCAACATTCTGAGCAGGGTTTTAAGGAAGCCCCTTGGTGTGATTCATATTGAGAAGTGATGCCTCCCGGTTCCCTTACATAAAGTAACTGGTGCTGAGTAGGGAGATTAAGAGAAGAAAACATCATCCCCTAATCTTTTCTAGACTTTCAGACTCCTGCCACCCAGAACTCCTCCTATCCTGCCAAAATAGAGATTAACAAGCTTTACTGATACACAATTCTCATTTTCCCGTGGCTTTTAAAATTCATATTAAGGCTTGGTCCTTGAGTACCTGTTCTCTAATCTGCAGCTGCTGTACATCTATGTGGATGGATAGTAAGGAATTTCTAACGTTGCAAGACTGTTGCATAAATAGCTATATCGAAAGTGGGAAAATATTACTCCAGGAAGGCATACAACTGTTAAAATGGAAAGATCAAGTCCAATTTGATTGCAATTTGCTTAGAATTTGTAGAATACCTTTATATCTGTAATCATTTTTGACAGGTAGAAAATAAATCATACAAGTGTTCAGAAGAAATTAATTTCCTTTTTTTTTTTTTTCACAGTCAAGGCAACTGTGTCTCATATTAATTCCCAAATCAATTTTTTACTCTAACCAAGTGAATATCTACTAGGTTTCCAAATATCTAATTTTTATCCATATTTTTTATCCATATTTTTAAATATTTTCTCTGACTTCTTAAATTTGACTTGCTTAGAGTCCAGTTTATTCTTTTTTTTTTTATTCTTATGTTAATCCCCATACATTACATCATTAGTTTTAGATGAAGTGTTCCATGATTCATTGTTTGTGCATAACACCCAGTGCTCCATGCAGAATGTGCCCTCCTCAATACCCACCACCAGGCTAACCCATCCTCCCACCCCCCTCCCCTCTAGAACCCTCAGTTTGTTTTTCAGAGTCCATCGTCTCTCATGGTTCGTCTACCCCTCCGATTTCCCCCGCTTCATTCTTCCCCTCCTGCTACCTTCTTTTTTTTTTTCTTAACATATATTGCATTATTTGTTTCAGAGGTACAGATCTGAGATTCAACAGTCTTGCACAATTCACAGCGCTTACCAGAGCACATACCCTCCCCAGTGTCTATCACCCAGTCACCCCATCCCTCCCACCCCACCCCCCACTCCAGCAACCCTCAGTTTGTTTCCTGCAATTAAGAATTCCTCATATCAGTGAGATCATATGACACATGTCTTTCTCTGTTTGACTTATTTCACTCAACATAATACCCTCCGGTTCCATCCACGTCGTTGCAAATGGCAAGATCTCATTCCTTTTGATGGCTGCATAATATTCCATTGTATGTATATACCACATCTTCTTTATCCATTCATCTGTCGATGGACATCTTGGCTCTTTCCACAGTTTGGCTATTGTGAGTCCAGTTTATTCTTACCTGGATGCAGCTTCCACTGTGTTTTTCCAGTAAAACTGACAGACTGGTGTTTGTGTCTCCTGGAAGGAGGAATCTACAGGAAGAACTCTGATAGAAGGACATCTTACACACTTCTGTTAAGAGATTCAGAAATAATGATGTGGTGGGTGTAGGAGATTCTACCATAGGCAAACAGAATTTAATAAAAACTGGTATTTTATTTCTGGAAATGAACTTAGTAATATAACTACCCATACCCTTTATATTAGTTCACTTTTAAAAGTTGGCATTAAAGAAATAGAGGCTAGCAACATTATAATTGTAAGGATGTTCATTCAAAATGGTATTTTAATAGAAAGCTATTGAAAATATCTAAATATTCAGCATCAAAAACATCTGTATAAGTTATAGTTCATTTATTTTAAAGATAGTTATTTAACTTGTAAAATTATGTTTTCAATAACATTTAACCAATTGATAATTCCTCTCCACTTAATATAAATGAGATAGAAATATATAAATATAATTTATCCTAATCTTGGAAAAAGTATGTATATGTCTGACACTGTTCTGGGCTCTGGGGATACAGCAAAAACCCAAATGGACAATTCTACTCTTAGGTCATTTATATTCCACTAAGAGGGAAAGGTGAGAGATGTTTGGGAACCACACAATCACCAAATAAAACTACAAATAAAGAATATAAGAAACTTGTTAAGATACTAGATCTTAAATGTTATCACACACACACACACACACACACACATACACAAACAAATGGTAGTTATGTGAGGGGATGCGTATTAACTAATCTTACTGTGGTAATCATTTTGCACTATATACATGTATCCTATCATCACATGGTAAGTCTCAAACTTACTCATGTTACTTATCAATAACAATTCAATAAAGCTGGAAAATAAAAAAGAAACCCACTGTGTCTGAATTACAGACATGCAAAAGCCACTGTGAAAGAAA
Organism: Neomonachus schauinslandi; assembly: GCF_002201575.2. NCBI lineage: Eukaryota > Metazoa > Chordata > Mammalia > Carnivora > Phocidae > Neomonachus > Neomonachus schauinslandi. The sequence goes on from NC_058406.1 coordinate 170,183,594, forward strand.
TTATACATAGGCATATATACAGTTAAAAGATTGTAAGGGATACACAACAAAGTATCTCTTAATGGTGGGTAATTACAGATAATTTATATTTTATGTACAAAATGCATATATGCTTGATGTCTAAGCATTTTGTTTTAGGCTCCAAAATAATTAAAAGTGAAAAAGTGAATTGACTTTATAGTATAGTGGGGGAAAGATGCCTTTAGTATTCCTATCTTCAGACCAAACACACTCCAATAATCAACTTTGTTAATGCACAACTCAGTATCCAGACATAATGAGCCACCTCTTTTAAGGGAGTGTTTCAGTCAAATGTGTTCAAAGGAGAGATGGGTTAAGGAGAAGTCTTAAGCTAAAGAAGAGGCCATTGAACAGGATGGGTCTCTAAACTCCTGAAGCTTCTCATTGAAAGAAGGTGTGACCTTATGCAATTCGCTTTATGGAGCCAATAAATTAACATTAAAAACAGTGTTGAAGCCCTTTAAATTCTAATCTCTTTCTGAGATTCAATGGTGCTAATTAGCTGAAGAAGCAGAAAGAGTGTAACTCTGTAGGAAGAGACTTTAGCCTGAAAGCACATAAGCCAATTTTGCATTCCCCATGACACAAGTGTCCGTCTTACAACTACTAATTCTCAGCCACCTCTACCTCCCTTTTCATGTCACTGGTATCTTGTAGTATGTAAACTGAAACATTGTTTACATCTATTCATGGCTTCCTCTTGCATATTTACCATAACTAATGGATCACCAAGTCTCTAAAACATTCTCATTCCAGCCCTTCCTTATCTAATTCTGCTGTTAGTCTCATGGGTTAAGATTCTTCTGCTTGGCTTTAGATGTTATCCTTATATACATTCCCTACTGCTAAGTTTTTCACAAACCGTCTTCCTAAAGTGCACATTTCATTACTTCATTCTGTTCCTTCATATCATTTGATAGTTTACCATTACCTAGAACTGCTTTTTGCACACTTTTTAATGTTAGGTTGATAAATGACAAGTGCTTCTTGCTTAGTGCAATGACTAGTACCTAGTAAGTGCTCAACAAATATCAACTCTTTTTTACATCAAATTATTTCCAGACCACCTCCATATTGCACTGATTATGGTCATTCCTATTCATTGAGAAAATGAGTGCTGAGAAAATAAAAATGAAATTCTGTAATGAATCTGCATTAATCCTGGAAGCATTTATACACATTTGAAAAATAGTAAATTAGGTATGTGTATCCAACATAGTTCATGGATAATGCTTGTACTCTGCACTCACCCCCTACCTCCATACCACTCTACAGTCCAAATGAAAGAATCATTAGATTGTAGAGTAGTGCCATAATTTCTTAATATGTTATCATAACTTCTACCTAATTATGCCATAATCTTCCAATTCCTCTCTACCCCCATTTCCTTTCCATAATATCTAATCTCAAGGTGGTCATGATTTGCCTTTTTTTCCCTTCATCTAGGATCCCACTGAATTTATGTTTTATGGAGCTCATCACATTATAGATTTATCATGTATTTATTTATGTCTTTCTTTACCGTAGAGTCCACTAGGGCAGGATTGTGTTTTTTATAGTTCCAAATGTTAACCCACGATCACTTCCTGACCCATGTAGTATTTAGACTACAAGGCTGTTTCTTATACAGAAATTTTCAGATTCAGACAGCCTGTCGGGGTGACTGGGTGGCTCAGTCAGTTGTGTCCAACTCTTGATTTAGGCTCAGGCCATGATCTCAGGGTGGTAGGATTAAGCTCTGTGGCATCAGACTCTGTCTTCAGTGGGGAGTCTACTTGAGATTCTCTCTCTCCCTTTGTCCCTCCCCCCATGCTCTCTCTCTCTCTCAAATAAATAAATAAATCTTCAAAAAATATATATACAGCCTGTGCGGGGCACCTGGGTGGCTCAGTCGGCTAAGTGTCTGACTTCAGCTCAGGTCCTGGGATCCCAGGGTCCTGGGATTGAGCCCTGACTCAGGCTCCCTGCTCAGCAGGGAGTCTGCTTCTCCCTCTCCCTCTGCCCTGCCCCTGCTCATGGTCTCTCTCTTGCTCACTCTTTCTCTCAAATAAATAAATAAAATCTTTAAAAAAATATATACAGCCTATGAAAAAATTATTCAAGCAAGTATTAGAAAGAGGAATTTAAATGTTTTCAATTTAAACCATTTCTTACCTGGAACATTCATTTCTTCTAGATGTTAGAGAAGTAACTGTTTAATTTTATGACTAGAATACACTCTTGGTGATATATGAAAATACATTCAAGGGACAACTTGGATTTGTTTATCAATAATGGTGTCCAATATGACTTGCTATCATGCTAATGACAGTTTTGCTCTTTGCCAAAATTGTGCATTTGCCCTGATCCTTTCAGTTGAAAGCAAATGATTGCTGAGAAAATCATGTCTCTGATAAGATTCAGAAATAAAATGTATTGAATAATTCATGGTTTTAGTTAAGTTCCTACTATTTATGCCTTCATTACAAAATGATCACATATGATTTGACATGTTTATATAACATAATTAATAGCACCTGACCTAGGAAGTTTTGCACAGCAGAGCCTTCCATGGATCTTAATATAGCGATACACAGGCATGAACTCCAAGTATTGAATGTCCCCGTGGAAAAAATAGACAAAGACTGACAATACATTTGAAGCATAATTTCCCTCTGGAGTTTATGGGGAATCAACAGAAAAGTCATCAGAAAAATATATATACTTTGAAATCACTGATGGGGATATATTCATCCATCATTAAGTAAATTGTTACTCTAAGGAAATAATGCATAGATATATTTTGAACATCTTTGAGCAAAGTACTTGAGAGGAATCTATAGAAAGGAGAAGAATACAAATGGTCAGAACCAGTGTGAGAAGCAGTCTCTGACTTCATGGGAATTTCAATCTATTGGTGACTCAATACCGACTATCTTCACTCCCCCACTTTCATTCATTCTTTAGTATCTGATATCCAGTTTTGGCCCCTATTTGACAGTAGACACCGCTACTTGCCTACTTTAATGTCTGTTCTGCTCCTTTTTTCTTTTTTTTTAAAGATTTTATTTATTTGACAGAGAGAGACACAGCGAGAGAGGGAACACAAGCAGGGGGAGTGGGAGAGGGAGAAGCAGGCTTCCCGCGGAGCAGGGAGCCTGATGCGGGGCTCGATCCCAGGACCCTGGGATCATGACCTGAGCCGAAGGCAGACGCTTAACGACTGAGCCACCCAGGGGCCCCTCTGCTCCTTTTTTCAATAATACCAGAACTTTAATCTTTATCTGGCTTATCATTCAAGGGACAAAAGAAAGATTATATTCCTAGGAATGTTTGGGGACAGGAATCATTAGAGAGTCTTTACAATTTTATACATTTTCTTTCAGGAGTGGCTAGCTGACCTATTGATAAGGTAAGTGACCAACTTTGTGATTTGATATGAAGGCCACCTCTGCAATGGTGCCCTTGCCTAAAATTCCTTTTGTGATTTCCAGACATTTTGTCATAGTGACTGAAATGTCACCACTATTGATACATTCCATAGACTATAAAATGCATACTCATTGTTCAAATTCAAATAAATGTGGGTTTGTTATTTTTAACTTTTACCAGCAATAACATACAATCTCTTATTAATAGAAAAAACAAATCTAATTGATACAATGGAAGAAAATTCAAGTTACCTGAGCATTCCTAACCCCACTGAACAAACTAAGAAAATAAGTTAAAAACATATCTATAACTGCATTTCCTGAATTGGAAATAGGTCTTTGCTTGGGCATTCACTAAGGAAAAAAAATCTAAAATTGGAATAAAATGATATTCCTTTCCTAAAAGAAAATCTTTCTCTGCATATGCTTTGGGGAATGGAGGTATTAATAGCAACAATGAGGAAGAATGGGGCCTCAGGATTTTATTTTAGCCTGAGAGTCTAGAATCTTAGGAAGGAACGGCTACTGAAAAATCTGCTTTCAGTATAATCTTTTAGAATAGGTGGATAAGCCCTCTGTCAGAGTTGTAAAGCGAAAGTGCTTTCTATTTTAGAGGAACAATTTCTTACCACTTACATATTTAAAGAAGGGATTAGCAAAGATGTATTATGCTGATAATTTTAGGGCCTGAAGAATATATTCATGAATTTAATAAGATCCATTGAAATGAGGATAAGACTTCTACTTGAAAGAATGAGTGATGAGTAAAAGATGATATATAATTATGAGCTAAATGCTCTGCTTTCAGGCAAATAGAAGATTAAGTCAAGCCAGACTCCCATCCTCAAGGATTTCAGATTTATTTAACTCAGAATATATTCAGGATATATGTTTTTTTCCATCTAATCCACCTCCTTCATGCTCTTTTGAAGTTTCTAGCAGGCATATCCAACCCTTATGTTCTTTAGTAACGTATACTTCACCCTCAATAATATCAATGTTCATGTTTTTCTCTGACAAAAAATAGTCATCTGAAAATCACAGAATCTACAACAGGAACAGGCCTAGGAACACATTTGTACTTCAGCATCTGAAGTCCGTAAAAAACAGTCAACATGAATTGTTTTGAAAGTCTGAAGAAAACTATGGATCCCCTTGTTCTGAAAAATCACATGTGTCTGGGTATGTATGTGTATAGACACACACACACCCCATACACACATATATACACACATCACACACATACCACACACATATATACACATACATACATCATACACACACTACACACATACACACCACACCACACATACACATAGCACACACACACCACACATACTACTCACACACACACACACGCAAATGCACACACCCATTTGATACAACTATTTAGTTGACAAATTTCCTTAAACCCTTCTACAAATTCCTTGGATTCCCAAATTCCAAGAGAACAATTCTAATATTAGGGATTTTACATCTTCTCAAAGTCTTCCACTACTATTGTATGCCTGAATATCTCAATCAAGCTGTTCTCCTTTATTTCTGCAATTTGAATCTTACATTATTAAAATCTAAAATTGCCCCTTAGAAATAGAACTTGATTTTCCCTGCCTGTTGAAAACCTAGTTTTGTCTTGATGTTACTGCTACTTTTTTTTTTAACTTTTAGATTTTCTTTTTGATTTGGCAACTATGGCACAGGAATAACTGCTATAAATCATAATTTTTTAAAACATTAATTTTAAAGAAAAATTGTCAACCATATTAAATTAGAGAAAGAGCAAATTTTAGAAAGATAATTGATTCATAACTTCTGGAGTTTGGTAATTGAAAGAAGCAATATATCACAAAGGAATGATCACAGGACAGAGAATCAGGAAATCAAATCCTTATTCTTAATTATACTGCTACACACTAGCCAAGTCTCTCTAAAAATTCTAAAGAGTTTGAAAGATTTTCTTATTTTTTTCTTTCCTTTCCTTCCTTCATTTTTTTTCTTTTTTTCAGCCTATGGTAGTAGCTTTTAAATATAATAGTATACAAAAGCCCAAAATATAAAAGTGGCATTTTATTAGTATAACCCTATTTTACATGTACTGAAAATCACCATCTTACAACAATGATCTCATTAATATAAATATTTGAAATACAGAATTATGGAAAGTGTTATAGTTTTATAAACTCTTAGAAGTGATGCCCTTTGAATAAAAGGATAGCAGATTCTCTGAAGCACATGACTGACTGATAAACAGGAATGTTCAATTTGTTCAGCCTTTTGTACGATAGTAAGAAGGTGAAAACTCAGATAGATGGGAATCCCAAATCTGAATCCAGGCTCTGCCTTTTGACCTCAGACAAGTTATTTAAACTTCCTAATTCTCTGTTTTGTCTTTCAAATGAAGAAAATACTACTACCTTTCTCATATGATATTAACATTAAACAAATGTTAAAAGGGATCAGCTCCATGTTTAACCCATAATAGGCAAAACCAAACACTTCCTTTCCTCTTTGAAACAGTCACTTCTATTTTCTAGGTTTAAATTTCACAAAATGTGAAAGAAAGATGTTATACTAGATTAAATCATCCATCCAAACAAGCTCAGAATTCCTCAACTAGTCGACTCCCCAGCTAATTTGGGCTCCTGTACCTAGCCTGCTGGGCCGGCGTACGTGCTACTTCCTTTAGCACACCAATATCAAGAGAGACACAGAACAAATCAAGTTCCCATGCACTTTATCAGCGTCTGTAAGTGGCAGGAAGAACTGCAGAAACTGATACTAAAAACTAGACAAAGCTTTGGTTTCTTTAAATATCTAGGTAAAGGAAGAAGTCAGGGCAGAATCAGCATACAGCGCTTTCCATGAATTTCCATTTCTCCATCATTATTTCAACAACATTCCAAAGCACACAGCATTACTTACTATCAGAACTCAGCTCCCTTTGGTTGGAGTGTTTCCTGGACTAATTTCTCTTATGCTGAAAATTAATTTTGAGTATCAACCTTTGTCAACTGTGATTCAGAGATCAGGCTGCCCTTTAGAGATTCCACAAAGAATAGTTGCCCAATACTGGAAACTAGAGAGATCATTCAGCTCTTAAGATATGGGGAAAATTCCTGTGGTTTGAAAACCAAGGCTTTCATGTGGCTTCAGAATGGCCTTTGCTTGCTGATTCTTTTGGGAACTCTATATGACTCACTGCCTGGTAGGACAGTTCAAGTCCTCACCAAAGAGTTGGTACATAATGATCAAATGAATCTAAGTATCATTGTTGCGTACCTGGTACGCATTGTTGTGTGCCTGGTATCAAGGTGAGGAACAAACTTAATGTGAATACGGAATAGAATGGGAGAGGAGCACTTTTGTATGGCAAGATCCCAAACTTCGCTGGAATAGAGTACAAGTAGAACCCAGAACCAATTTGTCATTAGCAGAATTGCTCTGGACTTTAGGCTAAGTATTGAAGGTGTACCACCCGAATCAAGTCTAAGAAAATACTGAAATCCTAGATAAAGTAGAGGTAGAAAATGAGAGAGATGAAGCGGAGGAAAATTAACAGTAGAAACTTAATGTTTGCCTGGCCTTGGGAAAATCACCCTTGAAAAATACAAATTAATATTTATCAATTTATTTCTAGTCTATAAAGTAAATTTGACAGGTGAACTGTGAGTTGTTTCTGTTTTGTCATTTTGCTCAACTTCACCTTATTTTAGGTCTCTACTATGCCAATGACTTAGAAATTATTCCTTTTACCTAAAAATTATCTTCTTTTATATTTTGTGGCTATGAGGAGCAACACGGACAATGCATTGTAGTAGAAAGAGGGGTAGATTTGTAATCAGGAGACATTATTCCCCAGCTTGGCCATCGGCATGTGCATCCTGTAGCTGGTGGGCTCTAGTTATCCCATATGGGGAAAAGGTCAACCCTCCACAAACTAATTCATCAAAACATGATTTAAAAAAATTTTTTTTTGAAAATCTAACTTGATGAATGTACCAATCTACCAAAATCTTGTTTGATGATGATGATTAACATCCTCATACATGTAAAATCTTATTATGAAAAGAGTGTTTTTGAATGTATCCAGTCAATTTGTAAAAAACATTTTTAAAGTGTTGTTCAACTTGTCAAAGAAAATTACTGGATGACTTAGTTTTTCTCTTAAATTCTCCTTTCTTATGATTATAACTTAAATCTCATTTGATATGTGATGTCATTCTTTATTGATTTCTTCTTAATCTTTTTAAAGTTGTTTCCAATTTTTCTAACACTTTACCATTTTTAAGGGATTCTTTCCAAATTTTGTTGATTGAAAAATTTTCCATATTTTCATATTTATGTACAAATAAAAACTTCTTCACTTTATTTAAACAATTTGCGATGTTTAATATTAATCTAGTTGGTTTTAACTGTGTTTGAAGATTTTTACAAAGGGTCGTTAGGCTGGTTTTTATTTTAATATCACGACAGCTAATTAGGAAACATTCACTGGTCTCTGACAGCTCCCTGATACTGAATCTTAAAAACTGGTGCAGAGCGAGAGGCCCCTCTGCTGGCAGAAAGACAGGCAGGAAATTCAATGTAAAACATTGCCTGGCTTGCCAACCCCAGAGCAGGGCAGAAGGAAGGGAGGCTAGCAGCAGGAGAGGGTATGAAGGTGCTAAGGTCCTCAAATCAAAGCTCCAGAACTTTCACTTTAGCCTTACCAATTTATCCCACCTGAATTGCTGTGGACTTTAAAAGTTAAAGTTTGGATAAACTTGGTGAATTAAGTGAACTGGTTGTTTGGCTAAATGATCCTTTGAGCAATGGACCGCTCAGCAAATCAGTGTCAGAATATTCATTTTAATCATAAAATAAAAGGCTATGATTTTAAAATTTTATGACTCAAATCAGCATCCCTCTAAGGGCATATTTGCTAAAGTAGTATTTTCATCTCCTTCCTCATTAACTCACTTAATGCATTCAGCAAATATTTCCTATCTATCATGTGCCAAGAATTATTTTGGGTGATGGGATGCATTTTGTTAAGAAGTTCACAAATTCAATATTGTGGGTTATATGACAAATCTATATAAAATACAGAAAGAGCAAAAAGGATGGTATTGGTTAATTCCACTGTTGCCTGTAGATGTGGGAATTACAAGGGGTGGGAGGGTGTTCAGAAAGTTTCATAGAAGAGGCAGCTTTTGACATGATTTTTGCAATGAAGTTGGAAGAGTGGACTCGAGAGGAAAGTGCACCAAGGTTAAAGGAAGTACACAACACACAGTCAGTATGATGAAAGGCCAAGTGCAGGGGATGATGTGGTTAGACCACAGACTACAGGGAAGGCAGAAGCCCATTTAGGAAGAATTATGAGTGACTATGCAAGGGTTTGGTGAGGGAGAAAACTTAATCAACCATTTTGATGATGGGAATGCAATCTTTTCGGAACTGTGGTAGATAACTGGAGTGGGCTGAGGCAAGATCTTAGCCAGAGAGCAGTAAAAGGACTATTGCAATAGTCATCAGGGATGAGCTAATGCAGTAGTTTTCATGTTGCCATGTGCAGACTGAAGAGAGATTTGGGAGGTCAAAGATGGCTCACAATATGGTTCAATATCACAAGGAAAGGAATTCTAATTTGGATATGATGATTATAAAGTTCTGGGATATATTACCAAAGTCCATGGACTATCCATTGGTTAGTGACCTGGCCACAGAGCTGTCTCAGATTTCTTAGCATGTCAGCTGTGAGTACTGAACATGACCACACTCTTTGAAGAGATAAACTTTCACGTAAATGTGTGCATTACACACTTACTTGTATTACTTATTTTTATTCTTGCTTCTCATCTACTCTTGATAAGGAAAAGAGAGGCAGATCCTAGCCAGTAGATCCTCCCAATATTAGAAATCTCAAGGAGGAGGTTTCTTATATTATGCTAATAGAGGGGAAGAAGATTAGGAGCTCAGTTCAGTGATTTGTGAACCCCCTAAGTTAACAGGACGTATTACATCTAGTTAAAAGAGAGTCTTCACTTCGCAGCAGATCCCAAGATATTCCAACAGCTCCCAACAGATGAAACCAGTGAGTTGAGCAGGACTGACCTTTTTCTCAAGCAAACTGTAGTCATGGTTTTTTCAGTCACCACCAGGTATGTCTAGCTGGGTCTTGGTCTGTCCCATTCCAAAAAACTCTAATTCCACACACACTCCTACATCACCAAAACCAGTCATATCACTATTTTAGAGTTCTACTAATTTAGTCAGTAGTCTAGTGACCTTCTACAGGAAGACTTATTTAACTAGTGAGAGCAGAGTGTACTATGTGCATTGATGCTATCAACAAAAAGACACTAAAATACTCAAAAAAGATGGAGGTTTTATTTATCATTCACGTAACAGTCCAAAATTGGCCAGGGATCCATGGTGGTCAAGCAACTCTACTCAGTTGTCCAGGGTTCCAAATTAATTCTATCTGTGTTGCTCCATCACTCCTTAGGGTTTGGGCCTTGTCTGAGTAATTGAAGCTACTAGCTTATCACCACATGCTAAAGTTCCAGTATTATGGAACATAAAAGTAAGCCCATGGACAGTTATTTAAGAAGACCAAGAAGTTGTATACATCACTTTAGAAATGTGTAATATGGGGGTGCCTGGGTGGCTCAGTCGTTGAGCGTCTGCCTTCGGCTCAGGTCATGATCCCCAGGGTCCTGGGATCGAGCCCCACATTGGGCTCCCTGCTCCGCGGAGAGCCTGCTTCTCCCTCTCTCCCTCCCCCTACTTGTGTTCCCTCCTTCGCTGTCTGTCAAAAAAATACATAAAATCTTTAAAAAAAAAAAAAAAGAAATGTGTAATATGTGATATGTATGGAAATATGTTTTATATATAACATATATGTGCATACATAACTATGTATAGTCGTATATGTGTGCTTGTGTGAGTTTGCAACTATAAGTGAAACTAAGAAGAAACAAGGTAGGAAAAAAATGGCGGTTGCAACTGTAAGTGAAACTGTACAGATACTAAGCTCATCTATAGAGTGAAAAGAGAAGATTATCAAGCACACATTAAAAAAAAAAAGGACTAAATTCTCCAAAGAGCAAACTGAGGCAAGACTAAGAAGAAACAAAGTAGGAAAAAAATTGTGGTTCGTGTAAATTGAAAGAAAACAAGTTTTGAGAAATTCTGGATGCCACAGTGAAGCCAAGCAAAATGAGAACTGAAAGGGATCTGCTAGATTAGCCAATTAGTGATTATTAGATATCTTGGTCAGTATCAAGTGGGGCATGGAACCATAAAAACAAAAAGAAAAACCCTATTTTTTTTGAAGAGTGAAGATAAGATGATTACATAGATCAAGCATATGTAGGGAGATCTGCAGACTGAATGAAGTTTAAGTGAAAAAACTGAGTTAGATATACAAAGATGAGGTGGCTCTGTATTTGATTTGTAGTTTAGAGAACCATGACAGATTTATCTTGCTAGGTTGTACTGCATTCTGGCACAGACTTATATAATACATATATCATATATGAATATAATACATATATGCATGCATAATGTATAATGTATATAATAATATATAATGTATATAATGCATACATATATGATACACACTATACTCTGACATAGACTTACATAATATTAAAAAAGAAGACTTACATAATATTAAAAAAAAGACTTACACATTATAATAATATTGTAATATCCAAATTTTATATTGCAGAGAGGAGTTTGAGAAATTTTCTGGTGAACATGGTTCTTTCCTTATACCTAATTGAGGTAGAAATAATTTTGCCTCAAAAATGCCCATTCTGCCTTCCCAGATCATGGCTATCCTGTGAAGAGTGAGTTAAAGGAAATTCCTGGAGTGTTGAGTTGAAAAGGATAGATGAAAAGTTTGACAGTTAAAAAAGGGAAGGGAAATTTCCTTCTCTAGAATGAGATGGATTTCCACACACAAGAAAATCTCACCATTCATCCTGACTCTTTCCTTCACAGGTAAGAAAGCGGATACCCAGACAGATGCAACAACCAGCAGGTAATCTGAAATAGAGCCTTTTAGCCTTTTTTTTTTTTTTAGTGCTTCACATATTTTCAATAAATTTGTCAATTTTCTTTGAGTTCTTTTCAGGTCCTCCTTGCCTTATTTAAATTTTTGTGCCCTGAGTCAGTCATGAGTCTCTAAGGGAACTAATTGAATAAAATGCTATGGGACTATGAGACTATGTTCTGTGTAGCATATCTCTTGGTCACTTTTTTCTTTATTAATTTTTCTCTCTCCTAACTTATACTTTTTAATCAGACATGACCTACCTCTAAGCCTCTAAATCTCTCTCTGTTATCAGATAATATCTAGACAGTGCTCAGGCTGAGAAGCTCTGCATGATGCCCACTGCAGCATCCAAGTTAAACATCCACGTAATTATCACTCTCATCAAAATAGTGGGGCAAAAAAATGTCCTCTGCATGGTTAAATCAAATCTTTACTTTCAAATACAATGAAAGATTATTTTCACCTTTTTCCAGAACAGAAATTCTAGCCCTGCTTTATTGAACCCCATCCCAGTGACTCAGTTTTTTTTACAGGCTTGCTCACCAGTTCTCTGTTTCAGATGTTGGTGACTGAGGAACAACACTCACCATTTACTCCACCCCAAGGGACTTCTTGGTAAATATCAAGCAGCAGCAGATGGGAGCTATTGGGACCCAACCCAGACTCTGCTTTTCCAGATCACTGCCTATAAAAACTTGAGTGTCATGGAGAAAGCAGAGCTCTGTTATGTTTTTCTTAATGGATAAAGATAAAACCATCATTAAAGGGAAGGATATTGACCACACAATAGGCTCTTCTAATCAGGATTGTTATACTGTCCAAAGCCACTAAAATGTCATCATCTTAGATTTGCAACTGCTTTCAATAAGCATTTAGTGTCTTTATAATGTTTGGCTTCCATCTCTCAGCCATGAGGTGGGGTTGGTTTCATGTGCAGTCAGCTGGACTGTTATTCTTGGGGATTCTAGGTAGGAGCTTTGCAATATGTGATTTTTGCCTGAAGGAGGCCCTTGTAAGGACTCCAACAAATGGCCCAGAGAAATGCGAAGTCTTTTCTACCATTTCTCAGCCCCCCTGGAAGCCCATCAATACAGAGGAGCCTGTTGTGCCCTTCTGTCCCAGCTGGACTAGGCTCAGCCATCAGGTCCATCTCTATGAGCCTTTGGAACTTTTTTCTCCAGTTTATTGGCTTTTATTGTTTACTAAATTAACATTGTAAAAAGAGAAAGGGATAAAGAGGGAAATTAATGTATCTAAAATCTAACTACTCAAAAATAACCATTATAAAAATTTTCGTGTATTTTTTTTCCTCTCTTTCTCTTATACTTGAAATGAGAGAGGATATGTGGTACATGCAGTTCAGGGTGGTGGTTCAGAAATTTGGGGGTGTGTGTAGGAACCACATACTTATAATATTTTCTTTCTCTAAGACACAACAAAAGCTTCATGAAAGGGGATAACTTTTACCTTTTAATAAAGCTTACAAATCAGAATGAAAAATAACATTTTGAGCTCTTGATCCATACTGGCAAAGTGCTTGAGAATATTGAGAAAGTACTGAGAACATTTTAATGCCAAAAAAGTAAAACTGATAAAGAATATAGATAGACCACATGCACATACATGCACAAACACACCAAATTTACAAGATTATACAGTCACTCATCATATATCAACAAAATGCAAATAAAACCCAATACTATATATATGTATATATAAAATACATAATATATATACTATATCAAATAGATGTACGTATATAATCACGTATGTGTGTACTATTTATGCTGTTTATCAATTTTACCTTTTTGACATAAAAATGTTTATATACTTTGGTCCTGTAAATCCATGTTTAGGAATCTATTCTGAGGGAGTACTTAAAGATGTGGTCTGAAATATATATTTAAGCATATGCATGAAAGCATTCATATTGGTGGTGAAAAATGCAAAGCAGTCAAGTAAGTAAAAATAAGGAAGTGGGTGATTTTTAAAACATCCATCCAATGTGATATGTTACAACTTTTGCTTTTTCAGCCTTTTCCTTCCTGGTACCTACTCCTCTATAGGCCCAAATTCACAGAAATTATGATTGAGTTCCTTCCTCCAAGTTTCGCTGGCAATTTAATTTCCACCACTTACCCAGAATAAGGAATTTTCACTGGGTAAGGGAAGAAGCGCACCCCAAAACTTCAATCCTTGTTTATTGAAAGTATCCCCCAAGTTAATTAAGAAAAGGTCCATTCTCTTCTAAATGTTTTATAAGGCACCATTAAGACAGAACGAGGTAAGATTTTATACCTCCGATAGCAGAGTTAGCTTTGCTGGAAACTTTGAAACAGGTGTATTTTTCCATCTTCCTTATCTTTTGCTCAGGCCACCCTCATTTCCTCTCTCCCACATCCTCTACCACTTCTACAAAGGAATTTTTGGCCTCCATGTTGACTCGTGGACTTGGCTTATTAAGATCCCTTCTAAGACATTTCATGATTCAAGCCATTTTTTTCTTCCAATTTTTTCCATAGACTATCTGCACCTGAATCATCCATTATGGGCTTGAATGATGCCAGTACTTAGAAGCAGAGCAAGAGAAAGGCCACCACATTATTTGAATCTCTGAATCTAACCAGCCCTGAAAATTTCTCTTCTCCTGAACTTGCAAGATAAAAGAGCTAATAAATCTTATTTTAGCTAGCTTGAGTTGGAGTTCTATTAATTTCTATATATAATGTTAATCATTTGATTTGAAAGTTGAGGCCAGGATTGCAGTGTTGAAAGTAACATCCAAAACAAGGAACTGATTGAGATAAAATGAACTGGAGATCCTTCGAGGGGGGAAGAGGGAGTCCATTTCTGGTTACACATTAGGAAAAGAGATAGTTAAACTTTTCTCTGGATTTCAGTCTATATGCATACCAAACCTAGAAACTAGAGAACTTGGCAGAAAAATCTCAGATTTCGGGATATAGCAGTTGTTTCTTATTGTCTTCAGTAGACTCCTGATAGAAAAGAACCAACTTCCATCTAAGGTAATATGTCTGACACGAGGAAGAGTATTATATGCAGTTCTTTTCTTTTTTTAAGAGAGATCTTCTACCTGATGCCCACAATATGAGGGCATGGGATCAAATAATCCTCTGGTTTCTAGAAGTAAAACAAAGAAAACAAAACATTTTGCAATAAGCAATTAGTCAGTAAGTACAGTGGGGATTTATTTTTTGGACCCAGGAGTATTTATAAAAATGTGTCATATTGTTTTTTACTCCACCCCTCCATCATCTCCTGCTCTTGACTCCAATGGCAGAGGTAATAATTGCTTCCTTTTTATAGGAGGCACCTTATGACAGGGAAACACTGAGCTATGCTTCATCATGCATGCCAATACTTTACACTGTAAAGTACTGATGGATGTCATTTCTCTGAGGGCTAATGGATGTCATTTCTCTGAGGGCTAAAAGAAAGGATAGAAATTACAGAAGATTATCATGTGGAAAAAGAAACAAGTGTATGATCCAGATTCAACAATTATGGATTTACAACATTTCTAGAATTCATTTCTAATCCATGCTGTTTATTATAACAAAATTGACTAGCTGCCTAACAGGGTGCTACATTTCTATCTGAGAAACTCCAAACAACGTTATACAAAAAAACTGAGTTGTTTTTTTTTACTGCATAATCTAGCCAATTAAAATGAATGGCTTCCCGTCCCTTATTATGTTCACTTAAAATGCCCTGAGTTGGGCGCCTGGGTGGCTCAGTTGGTTAGGTGACTGCCTTCGGCTCAGGTCATGATCCTGGAGTCCCGGGATCGAGTCCCGCATCGGGCTCCCTGCTCGGCAGGGAGTCTGCTTCTCCCTCTGACCCTCCCCCCTCTCATGTGCTCTCTCTCATTCTCTCTCTCAAATAAATAAATAAAAATCTTAAAAAAAAAAATTAAAAAAAAAAAATGCCCTGAGTTATGTCATTGGTGGCCAGAGAAAAATACAGTTATCCTAGGAAACACTTCTGTATGTTGCCAGATTGTCAAACCAAGGAACTCCTATTATCAGAGGAGAGATTATTCCTTAGCCTAGGCAAGAAACAAGTGAAATCTTCTATACACCAACTTAGTTATTTACTTACTACCCATTATGTATTTATTGTGTGTATGTGTGTGCATACTTGTGCATGAGTACACACCTGTCCTTGGAGATTTAATGGTGTTCTCCCTGGACCTCTATAGTTTGAAAGGTTTTTCAGCAGCTATATGTTTAACTGTAGGGTGCAGAAGATGGAGCCACATTTGACCTAACAGAGGCATGAAGATCACCTCAAATTCCTCTAAGCTGGAAGCAGATACTGAATGTGATTATAGACTGTCTCCGTAGGGTAAGAGTTGTGTGTGTGTGTGTGTGTGTGTGTGTGTGTGTGTGTGTGTGTTTTCAGCCTGCTGGTCTACCTTATTGCCATTCCCCATAACAGCATGGGCCAATTCGTTAAAATCTCTTTGTAAATGCCCATATATATAAGAGTATACATACTCATAAGTACATAAACTTATATATATATAAGTATATACATATGTATACACACATATATATAACATATATACATAGCTGAGTACAAACACTTTGTATAACAATTTGGTAGTTTTTTTTTACAATGTGGTAGTTTCTTTTTTTTTTTTTAAGATTTTATTTATTTGACAGAGAGACACAGGGAGAGAGGGAACACAAGCAGGGAGAGTAGGAGGGGGAGAAGCAGGCTTCCTGTTGAGCGGGGAGCCCGACACGGGGCTCGATCCCAGGACCCCGGGATCATGACCTGAGCCGAAGGCAGACACTTAACGACTGAGCCACCCAGGCGCCCCAGTGCGGTAGTTTCTTAAATGTCAAATATGCATCTACCATATGATCCAGCCATTCCACTCCTGATATTTCCTTAAGAGAAAGGAGAGAATGTCCAAAGACTTATAATGAAAATTTATAGCTTTATTTGTATTATCCAAAAACTGGAAACAATCTTCAACAGGTGAGTGAATAAGTAAACTGTGGTAAAAATTTATACAATGCAATATACTTAGCAATAACAAATAGATAAAACTCTTGGCACATAGTACTAATAGATAAATCACAAAATAATTACCCTGAGTGAAAGATGCCAGACAAAAAGGAGTACATACTATGTAATGCCCTGTATATACAAGTCTAGTATATATAGGAGTTATTATTTCCTATGTACACACTATGTACCTTTCAAATTATAATTGTTGGTTTACAAATGGGCTTCGTCATGTCTCTCTTTGCTTAACTTTGAGTTGCTTACAGGCAATTAAAAAAGATATTCATACTTCTATTCATTGTTTTTCTTACTTTACCTGATATGTTGTAGGCTTTTATTAACTATTGGCAATATTATCGAATTCCTAAAAGGTAGTATCTTCCAAAATCTTATGGGTAAATGAGTAACCTATTGCTTTTTAAAAAAGAATCCAAACTCTGCTCCATTCAGCTGTAATTAATTATTTTAATTAAAGTTCAAATTCAAGGGCATACAACAAATTCTGCTACTAGGAAATGCAAGGTCTTTATGGGCTAATTGGGGATGGGAATTGGTCTCACTGTAACATTTGCTGTTCGTTTCTTAATTCATTCAAAAATTGAATTCAGAACTTTTGGTTGCCCCCCCCCCATAGGAACAACCAGATGACAACACTGGCTGTCTTCATTGAGGCCCATAGAGACCCTCCAAGATTCCTTGACACTATGCAATCCTCAACTCATGCAAGCTGCCAAGTATTGTTTGTAAAACAGGAGTAGGATTGTGGGTGCCACAGACCATCTGTGGCTTTAGAACAAATGTTGTTTTAAGAAATGCCTTCTCATTTTTATAAATTTGTCCTTTCTTGTTAAATATTGTTAATAATTATCACACCATTTTAACTATGAATTTTGCCTGTGTTTTAAATTGAGTTTTACAATTGATTAAATAGGAGAAACCACAACCATTTATAAAAAATAAATAAAAAATAAATGCCTTCTCTATGACTTATTTCAAAGAGATAGTACATCAGTCACCATCAAGCAGATTTGGCATTAATAAAGATGAAAGAGCTGAGATGGTGAGCACATGACTGGAAACTAGTAATCACTATGGTGAAGTCTTCCCCATTCAAATAAGAGGAGCCTTTAAAGACAACAGTGCAATCTGCAAACTTTGGTTGAGAATGTGCCTTTTGAGATTCTCTTTTGGAGCTGCATTTTATGAATTGCTGAAAACAGACCCTAAATAATATTTGTAGTGATCATAAGATTTTTCTTCCCCTAACTGTTTACAAATCAAGTTCTAAATGCCATTAAATCCATTCATCTCTCAAAAATGCCCGGGTTTGCCATTTCTGAACGTCATCATAACAGGTATTCTTTCATATTTGTGTTAGTGTTTGGGACATTTAAAATAGTGTGAAATTAATCAAGTTAATAGTAGCAAGGTTGGGTTGGCAGTACTGTATTAATAAAGACCATTTTGTATTTCTACAGTGTTCTTTCTTTAAGGAAACAAAAACTCAAACACTGGGGCTTTCAATAATCTTGAAGATGAATATCTTAAAAAAGAAAGAAGGATATTGTGCAAGGCATCTTTCTGGAAAGCATTCCAACACTCACACGTTCAATTACTAACTTATAATCAACCATGTGCCAGGCACTGAGATACAAGCATGTATAACAAAGAAAGCTTTAACTTAGCAAACAGAGATAATCAGGTAAACACTTAACTGCTATAGAATGGTCATAGTACCATAATTATGTAGAAAATCACATGCAGAGGTTCTCAACTGTTTTCTCTCCCTAACACATGAGGGATAAGACACAATTCCATCAGTAACAGTTGCTCCTAAGGTCAAAAATAGGAGAAAGCAAAAAAAAAAAGAACAGTGTACACAAACATGACAAGGTATAGAGACAACTAAATCTCACTCATATGGTTGGAATGCAGAAGGTAGGATATGAAGAAAGGAGTATAAATTGCGTGGAGACCCAGTGGGATACAAATTCTGAAACATTCTGTATATCACAGTAAAAAGTTGGTGCTTAACCAAGGTAAATAAGACCCACAGAAAAATTTTACATGAAGAGAATACGTTTCCATTCAGAAATTTCTATCAGTGGCATTGTAAAGGACATGTTTAAGAAGGATAGCTACAGCTAGGACATGGACAAAGCAGCAGGATAGTTTCAAAGGCACAGCGCTAATACAGTAATGTAAATTTAATGCTGCTTTTACTTCCTGAAACAGCACTGACATCAAAACCAATTGTGTTCTCAGTCATGGCCAAAGTCATCTTTGCCGTTAAGCTAGGGAAATTTGGGGACTTATCTACCAGGCTTTTCCTATTCAAGTATAATTAACATACAGTGTTATATTAGTTTCAGGTATACAATATGATTCAACAATTCTATACATTTCTCAGTGCTCATGAAGAGAAGTGTACTGTTAATCCCCATCACCTATTTCCCCCATCCCCCACCCACTTCCCCTGTGGTAACCATATTTGTAGTTGTAAGTTGGTTTTTTGGTCTCTTTTTTTCTTTGTTCATTTGTTTTGTTTCTTAAATACCACATGAGTGAAATCATATATGTTGTTCTCTGACTTATTTCACTTAGCATTATACCCTCTAGATCCATCCACGTTGCTGCAAATGGCAAGATTTCACTTTTATGGCTGAGTAATATTACACACACACACACACCCCAAATCTTTATCCATTCATCTATCAAGTTGCTTCCAT
This sequence comes from Neomonachus schauinslandi, assembly GCF_002201575.2. Taxonomy (NCBI): domain Eukaryota; kingdom Metazoa; phylum Chordata; class Mammalia; order Carnivora; family Phocidae; genus Neomonachus; species Neomonachus schauinslandi. The sequence goes on from NC_058406.1 coordinate 170,202,841, forward strand.
ATCTTGGCTACTGTAAATAATGCTGCAATAAACCTGCAGGTGCATATATCTTTTTGAATTAGTGTTTTTATTTTCTTTCAGTAAATACCCAGTAGTGGAATTACTGGATCATATGCTAATTCTTATTTTTAATTTTTTGAGGAACCTCCATACAGTTTTCCACAGTGGCTGCACCAATTTACATTCCCACCAACAGTGCACAAGGGTTCCCTTTTTTCCACATTCTCACCAACACTTGTTATTTTTTGTGGTTTTGATTTTAGCCATTCTGACAGGCATGGGGTGATATCTCATTATTGTTTTGATTTGTTTCCCTGATATTTAGTGATCTTGAGCATCTTTTCATGTGTCTAATGCCTATCTGTATGATTTCTTTGGAAAAATATCTATTCAGGTTCTCTGCCCATTTTTTTAACTGGATCATTTGTTCTTTTGGTGTTGAGTTGTAGAAGTTCTTTATATATTTTAGATATTAACCCTTTGCCATATATATATCAATTGCAAATATTTTATCTTTTCTCCAAAAGGTTGCCTTTTATTTTGTTGATGGTTTCCTTTGCTGTGCAAAAGCCTTTTATTTTGGCAGAGTCCCAACAGTTTAATTTTGCTTTATTTCCCTTGCCAAAGAAGACAGATCCAGAAAAGTGTTCATATGACTAATGTCAAAGAAATTACGTTCTATCTTTTCTTCTAGAAATTTTGTGGTTTCAGGTGTCACATTTAGGCTGTTAACCCATTTTGAGTTTATTTTTGTGTATGGTGTAAAAAAATGGTCCAGTTTCATCCTTTTGCATGTAGCTGTCTAGTTTTTCCAACACCATTTGTTGAAGAGATTGTCTTTTTCCCATTGTATATTCTTGCCTCCTCTACTAGTTATTTTGATAAGTCCCTTTTTGTATTTTCCAGGTTACCTAAATGTAGTATTGTGGAATTATTGATCCTCTCCTTGTGAAAAAGGCAGAGAGTTCAGTTACTCCCATATTTCTGAGAGGTGCAGAGAATGAGAAAACACCATTTCTTTCTACGTACTCTCAGAAAGGACACTTTGCCTTCCAAGATGTATAGGATGTGAACTCTGTGAAAAGGAATTCAAAGTGTCGGCTCATTCCTTATCTAGAAAATGGGATAATTCCTACTTTGCCAGACTATTGTTCACAATTGCAGAAATACATTCAAAGTGCCCAGATTAATGTCTTTTATAATAGATCTTAACAAATCATAATTATTTATATAAATTATTGTTTAAATTCTGTAAATTATTCTTATAAAAAGAGGCCATGAACCACAGGAACACCTGGGATAAGGATGTATGGAAATCTAAAGAGGAAAGGGACGTGAGCAAGGAGGATTCAATTATGTTATTCATGAGATTTCATAACGTTTGACAGAACTTCTGACACTCTGAAACATATGGGTTTTTTAAGACATGTGGTAGTGAAAGATGGGGGTGGAGGAACTGGGGCAGATAAGGGTCTGAGTGTACAGCTATGGTGTCTGTCAGGATGGTAACTATCAGAAGAGATTAGCAGGCATCTAAAGAAGATAGCAGGGGTTGAAAGCACCAACAGAGAGAAGATAAATGTCAAGAAACTTAGAAATGAAGGGCAAAATCCAATGTTATCACTGGAGTTGGTGAAAGACAGCCACAATGCTCCTATAAAGCTTCCAGAACTGAAGTAGTCAAAGGAGGTACATGAGGAAGACAGGGAAATCCTGTGCAGTAACAGAAGTGGAAGAAACCACTTTAGGAATCCCCTTTGGCAGATGAACTGAACAGCAGTCTCTGGAAGGCAGACCCTGTGCTTGCAAGTTACAGCAAAACGATGTCATCCCCAAACTTGCAAGTTAGACATGAGAAGCTTGAAGCTCATCTGTGCTTCTCCCTTTTCACACCTATGAGATGTTCTACACAAATTCAATCTTTCCACCACCATTGAGTCAATGTCTTTATATAGAGAATACACATCTACTACTTTCTTGGGAACTCCAAATTTAAATTTGGGAAGAATATCCGTTCATCCACTCGACCAGTGGGCTAGGCTCTGTGTTGGTTTCTGAGAATAACAATGAAAAGACAGGCATTGTGTCTATTTTATGGGACATGGCTTTCTAGTAAAGAAGACTAATATTAAATGACTAATCACACAATTACTTAATCCTTAAGTAATTAATGGGGGTAAAACATGGGGAGGCTATCAGAATGTATACCATTGTACTCATTATTGCTTTTTATTCAGTAAGAAATGGAAAGCCAATGAATAATTTAAGACAGGGCCTGTTATGGTTATATTTGTTTCTTTGAAGGGATCACCTGGACAACCTGGTCAGAACAGTTTTCTATTTACTGATTAAAGCTCACTTTAGGCTGGTAGCCCATCATTGTCATTCATTAGAATACAGTCCACCTGGGAGCCACAGGCATTTATGCTGCTAATTGGAACCAAGGGTTCTTAGCTGTAGCCCACCTCTTCCCCCAGCCCCATCTTCTGGGCTCCAACCATGCATGGGACATTGTGGCAGAATGGAGAAAAGTGGCCTCGCACCAAGTCCATGACTCACTTTTGCTTGTGCTTTGAATCTCAAACTCTTCTCTTTCTTGAGAAATTCAAAACCTGTCCAGAAGACAAGGACAGGAGAGATGGCACACCACACCTCCATTCTCCATCTCTCTGATCTGTGTACCACAGACCGTGTAAAAAACACGCGCACACACACACACAAACTCTGTATGCCTCTAGATAAAATCTTTCATGTATAGCACTTCATATAAATGATTAGATCTTGTATATTTGTGTTTTGCTCTATTCCTCATAAAAGAATCTCAAAGAAACACCCATAAACACAAATTTAAAGATATTTAACTTATTTCCCTTAAGTCTTACCAAAAAAAGGTGAAATACTAAGAAGATGGGTTTAGACAAGTTGACACATCCTTTCAACTATAAAGAATTCCTATTTAGTCTTTTAGAAATCTGTGGAAGTACACATCAAATTGAAGAATACATTTACTAATTCCATTCTAGGAAATGTATTTATTCTGTAGGCCCTTCGATAAGAACTTAGTACACCAAAGAATAAGGGGTTTTACGAAGGAGTATAGAGCATCCCACCGTAGTTGCATCTCAAACCTGTCATGATTCTTACATAAGTAACAAATAAAGTGTAAAATGAGGGGCACCTGGGTGGCTCGGCCGGTTAAGCATCCGACTCTTGGTTTCAGCTCAGGTCAAGATCTCAGGGTGGGGTGATGGAGCCCCACATGGGGCTCCACGCTCAGCAAGGAGTCTGGGCCTCTCCCTCTGCTCCTCCCTTTGCTCGCTCTCTTTCTCTCTCCCGAATAAATAAAAATCTTTAAAAAAAAGTGCATGATGTAGCTATGATATTCCTTTCAGAAAACAAAGAATATGTATTGTCTCCATATCACTTATTACTACCTGAAAGTTTATACAAATATACATATATTTATCATCAATCATTTATCTTTTGGCCTGTTTCCCTTCATTTAGATTGTCATATCCATGACGTTTTCAGCACCTGCAAGAATTCTGGATTGTAAGTATAAATTGACTCCTCTGATCCATGAATAGTATATCTCTCCATTTATTGGGGGCTTAGTTTTTCTAATATTTAAGTTTTTCACAGTTCAGTAATGCACTTATTTAATGAAATTTAAACATTCATGGGGCATGTGGGTGGCTGTCAGTTAAGTGTCTGACTCTTGGTTTTGGCTCAGGGCATAGTCTCACGGGTCTTGAGATCAGCCCCGAGTCAGGCTCCACAGTCAGTGGAGATTCTGCTTGAAATTCTCCCTCGGTCCCTCTCCCCACTTGTGCACGTGTGTGTGTGTGTGTGTGTGTGTGTGTGTGCGTGCACTCTCTAATAAATCTTTTAAAATTATTCATAATTCTTATGTTACTGTTTTTAAAATTGTAACTTCCAACTAGTATAGTATATTGAAAATCAGCTTATTTGGGGCCCTGATCTTAATACCATTTTTTCTGCTTCTTTTGAATGTGTACTTTTTCTTTTCCTAGTTTCTTAAAATGCAAGCTTAAATCACTAATTTGATAACTTTGAAGCTATAAACTTTTCAAAACACCACATAAGCATTATTTCATAAATTTGAAATGCTGTATTTCAATTTTACTTCAATTTAAGATATTTTTGTATCTTTCTATGATTAGCTATTTGATCCACAGTTTATTTTTAAGTGTAGAGTAAAAATCCCAGGTATTTGGCCATTTTCCACATATCTTTGTGTTCATGATTTCTAGTTTACTTTCACTCTGGTCAGAGAATATACTTTGTATTGTTTCAATCCTTTTAACTTATTCAGACTATTTTTGTGGCCTAGGATATTCTTTGTTGATTCTACCATTAACAGTCAAAAATGACATTTGTGTATGTATGCATATATTTTACATATATTTGGTCAAATAGGCTGATAGTGATGTTTGCACCTTCTATATACTTACTTTCTATGTCATTTGTTAATACTAAAGTGTTGCAATCTTCATGTGTAATTGTGGATTTATTTCTAAGTTCTAATAGTATTTACTTGATATATTTCGAAGTTATTTTATTAGGTATATAGCTGTGAACTGAACCTTTTATCATTATATTATGTCCTTATTTATCCTTCTTTAGCCCTGATAATATTCCCTATTCTGGTCCACCTCTTCTGATGGAAACACCACCACCATAATTCTTTTAAAATTTTTTATTGTGTTTTTCTAGCATCTTTTTCAATTACTTTACTTTTAACTTATATATATTTTCATATTTAAAGTGGTTTTCCTGTGCATAGCATATAGTTGGTTCTTGGGATTTTTTTTTTTAATCAAATTTACCATCTCTCTTTTTTTTATTGATGTGTTTAGAACAGAGTTGGTAAACTTTTCTGTAAAAGGCCAGATCATAGGGGTGCCTCGGTGGCTGGATGCTCAGTCGGTTAAGCATCTGACTTTTGATCTTGGCACAGGTCATGATCTCAGGGTCATGATTCTGAACCCTGAATCAGGCTCTAGATGTGGAGCCTGCTTAAGATTCTCTCTCTCTTTCCCTCTGCCCCTTCCCCTCATGCACTCTCTCTCTCTCAAAAGAAAGGGCCAGATCATAATTATTTTCATGTTTTTGGGCCATTAGCTATCTGCCATAACTAATCAATTTTGTCAGTGTAGTATAAAATCAGCCATAATCAATATGCAAACAAATGGGCATGGCTGGATTTGGCCCTCAGTCTGTAGTTTGCTGACCCTTGGTTTAGATCATTGAGATTTAATATGATTATTGATATGGTTGGATTAAAATCTTCCCAGCTGTTTTCTATTCATTTCATTTTTTTTAACTTTTTTCTTCTTTTGGATTGAGTGTTCTTTTATTGTTTCATTTTATATCTATAATTGGTTTACTAGTTAGAACTCTTTTAAAATAAATATGTCCCCCTCAGTAGATGTTGAGTCTACAATATATGTATTTAATTAGCTGTGGTCTATATTAAAATAATAGAGGGCACTGTAGCTGTAATCTAAGAACTTCAAACAACATACTCCCAAGGCATTCCTCCTCTCCACTGTACTAATTTTGTATTACATTTCACTTTGACATATACTATAAACAAATGAATGTTGCTATTTTTTGACATATTTAAGAGCAATTAAATGAAGGAAAAATAATTTTGTATTTCCTATGCCATTTCCAACATTATCAATTTGTGTCCATCTTCTGTTTTTTGTTACTTGATACATGCTGAGGTAGTGGAATGGAGAGGTCACGCTAGGTTTCTCTGATTCAACACCAATCTTACGTAGGCACTTCTTTTTTTTTTTAAACAGGCTCCACGTCCAGCATGGAGCCCAACATGGGGCCTGAACTCATGACCCTGAAATCAAGACCTGAGCTGGTATCAAGAGTTGGATGCTCAACCGACTGAGCCATCCAGGTGCCCCTAGGCACTCTCCTTTTAAATGTGTTAGTCAAGTCCAGTCAGTAGACAGAGACCTCAGAGTAATATGAAATTGGGATTTTTAATATAAGGAGTGATTAACTATTAGCAGGAGTTAAATATTGCTAGGAGATAAGAGAGACCTCAAAGAATACCCTTGGGTTGAGGAGGAGTATCCAAGTGTGAAACAAATATGGGAGCACAGGCTCTTCCCAAAGCTGGATTTCAGTCATTGTTGAAGAGATACAATGGCAGCCCACTGGAGAGTGGAGAAAGCTCCTGAATTCCTCTCGGGCAAGAGATTTTCCACAGTTGGCATGGGTGCTTGGCCTGTGGGATTAGATTGATGTGCAAGGCAGTAAGAGTTCGGAATAGCGTGTAGGAAATTCCCCTTGGAGTGCCAGAAAGCCACATTGGGTGGGCAGGAAACCACTTTCTAAGGTGCTGAAAAAAATATGCCGTGAATCCAGCATGGGGATGCCTTTGGACTTGCTGGAAAGCTAGCCAGGGTACAAGCTGGATTCAACAGGAAGCCACTGGGAAAGAGCTGAGAAGAAAAGGGAGTGTATTCAACTGTCTGGGAAGCTGGCTATGGAACTTGCGGAACTGAGAAACTGACCACGTGAGACACTACTGAACATGGGGAAGCCAGCTGGGCCACCCATGCAATTCAGTGGGAATCTGCCATGTGGGCTGCTGCTAAACTTGCCAAGAAATTGGATGGATAACCCCTGGAACTTGCCCAGATATTGTTCTTGGGGAGAACCACTGAACTTGTCTCAGGGAAATCAGTGAGGCATCAGTGGGGCTCTCCGTTGCGTGGAGGAGGAAATCCTGAAATAGCCAGTTTGGGCTGCAGATCTTACTGGGTAACTCTGTAAGTGATGCTGCTGAACAGCCCAGCCTGCACAACCCAGTGTGAGAGCTGCTGAAATTCACAGAGAATTCGCTCTCCTGGGTGTCAGTCAGGCACGCTAGCTCAGCTTCCCAGCAGCAGAAAGAAACAAAGCACTTAGAACCAAGAGGAAAAGCCCCATTCTCCCTGAGTGTCTCTCCAGTGCCCTCTGCTGTTGAAACTTTCTTTTTTTTTTTTAAGTTCCCGTATCATGATTTGGTGAATTTGGAGCTGAGAGGTAAGAAATTAATAAGTGGTCCAGTCTATCCTTCAGGCCCAATCCCAAAAGCAGGATCAAATCAATCCCAAACCTCATCTTTGTGAATCTATCTCCTGACACAACTTATGGTACCAATTCTGTATCATTTAAGGTCCAGTGAGAGACAGAAACCACACAAAAATACAGAAGAATCATGAACTATTTCCAAGGCATTGACTACTAAAAGGGAATAAAAGAAAATCACAAAGAACCATCTACTGCTGAGAGAGAATACCTTAGGAAGACAGATTTTGAAGGAGATAATCCTTCTCCAGCCTGGGATTCAGATTTCATTGGAGGATATAGGGCTCCAGCATCTTCATCTGCTGAATTGTGTATGATCAGAGCTAATCCACAGTCCATGGGCTAAGTAGGTGAGTTGAAGACTACAAGATGGGGCTGACAGGCTAGAAACCTCCCTCTGGAACACTGGTATAAGAGGATGGTGAAAAGAGAACTGCAGGCCAGAAGGGGCAGGCAGTGATTTTTTCCCCCCAAAATTTATCAGCAGACTGCGGTGGGTGGCTGGGAAATTCACCAGGAAGTTGTCAAGCTGTCAGGTGTGTTGCTGAACTTACAGGGAACCTGGCTGGGCACCAGGAAGTCACTGGGAAGATGCCAGCAGAGGGGAGGGTGCTATGCAAGTCTCTCTGGAGCTCCCTGGGGCTCCCAAGAAGGATCCAAAAAGATGGCTATGGGAAACCTCTTAGTGAAGACACCTGCAGAATGGGCGTGAGCTCCAGCAGGTGCCATCCTGTCAATACACTAGCCCCTAAGTGGTACAAAAAGCAGCAAAGCATTCCAGAGTCAAGAAAAGAGGACTTGTCCTCCTCCAGTGGTCTTTTAAGGAAACAAAACGTTTGAGTATCACTTAGGACAAAGAAGGACAGGTGTGGTGTTGAGAGCAATGGATCAGTGGTTCAAACACTGGATCTCCACGCATGGTCTTCCAGGGATCCTCTCCATAAATGATCTGGGCCCTGAATGTATTCCTTCCCCTGCTCTAGGCATAGAAGATTTTCTGTTCCCTTCCTTCAGCTGCAATGGGACTTCATCCTTGTCTGAGAGTGAGACGGTGAGCTCTCCAGGATGATAAAAGGAAAGGGTCCCAGGTCTTCCGCCAGGCCTGACTCAAAGGGAGGCTTTCTCTTCTCTGAACCTGTCCTCAATTTTTCTTGTGAGCATTCAGTAAGGTCTGTGAAAAAGGCTTGAAGTGGGTGGAAACTCCCTTCATGCCTATCCCACTCAGGGTGTCCAAACTCTCACGATGGTCCACAATCAGCCCCTAGAGCATTTTGTTAAAAAATGCAGCTCAATTCTTCCTACTTTCTGGAATGCCCCCCAGAATCCAACAACAGCTCCAGATGAACAAATCCTCCTGTCCAATCCTCCTTAACAACGCCTATCTTTGCTTTGATTTGGGGTCCATTGCTTTCACTGTGACTCTGCTCTCTGATGAATTCAAGAAAAGTTGTGATTTTACAGATTATCCAGTAGGTGTTAATTCGGAAGCAATGCTCCTTCTAGCTTTTTACATTATAAGGGCAAGAGGAGAAACCTTCCCATAAAATGTTATGTTTGAAGAAAAGTGAAAGAATAAATACAAGTAATGCTTTAAAAAAAAAAAAAAAGTAAAATATTTCAAAGTCAGCCAAACTGGAAGTTTTTTGGATCACCATGATTTCCTTCATCTGGGCACATACTAGTTATTTAATATTCCAGTTAAAATGTGTTCTTTTAAGTTTAATACAATAGGTTTGTATTTAATACAAACAGGTTTCACTAAACCAGAACCAGGAGGCTCTTATCTAAATTTCCTTTTAGAACATCTTGTTTGAATTGAGCACCTATGTTATAACATTGTATTTAATTTTCAGTCCATTTATTATTAATTCATTTATTTATCTGTTCATGTATTCATCTATTCACATACCAACATATTTATGCCCATATAAGTTATACTACATGACAATAATATTAAATATTAGAGAGGCAAAAATAAATAAATGAGAAAAGCATATTAAAATACCTATTCCACATCACAATTTAGAGACTTGAATGTCTTTAAAATATTTTTTATATGATCTCTCTTTTATCTTGATTCTCAAGTTATCTCTTGCTCAGTGCTGTGTACTTTATATTCTCTATTAATCAAAAACTTGGCAGGCAGTTTGTATTTTTAAAATATAATAAACCTTGCTTTCCTTTTTTAAAAATCCAATATGGTTCAAATTATTCTGTAATTTAGCACTGTAATAAATGGATAACTATAAATGTTTGTTCTCCATTGTGTTACATGCAGTCAAATCTTCCAACTCCCTCACCTTAAGTAATGTCTTCTAACTGGTCTCCATCAGCCATTGTTAGCAGCCCAGTTTATTCCACTGTGTTCTATCTGATAATTCTACATAGGAAATGTGAACTCCAACCTGTTCAGAGTTTTTCACAGCAATTAGAATAAAGTCCAAAGTCTGGAACTAGTTCTAAAATTCCCCAAATGATCTGGCTCTTACATTCCATGCTTATTTTTTACATGCAGCAACACTTTTTCTCTCCCCATTGTTTGAAAGTTTTATTATCCTCACTGCCTCGTCATCTATGTGAAAGCTGCTCTCTCTGGCAATAATGCTTTCCCCCAGCCAATAATCAAAACTCTTCCCAGTTTCCTCACCAGTCATCTCTCTCTTCTCAGACTAAACAACACGGTCTACGAAAAAAGGGAAAATTTAAAGACCCTGTTTATTTTCCCTGGTACTATATGCCAAGAGTACGGCATAATCACTCCTGGCCACCTTCCCAATGCTTGTGCATCACCATCATCCCTGCCAGATTCTAAGCAAACTGAGGGCAGAAATGGTGTCTACATTCCATACCAGATTCTCTCTGAGGAATGCAAGATTTGGCAATACTGTTCTTAATAAAAATTTGGAAATATGCTGAATGTTTAAAATAATTAAAAAAACTCTCACCCAAATACATTTGCCCCTCCCTTCCCTAAGTGGCTGAGTTTTTAAGATCTATTTTTAATATGTTAGGTGTTCTGTAACTTTTGTGTCCTATTACTTCTTTATAGTATGACTTAGTATGTGATTCTCAATTGCTCAAATTATGGTCTAAGGTCATTTTCACATCAGCGATGATGTCTGGTTACTCATATGGGCTACTGTTCTGACATGTGAGAATCACATTCAGAAAAAAAAATACACAAAACAGGTGTTTTCTAAACACAAATAACTGTGTTAGGTGCCACTGGAAAATAAGGAAGCACAAAAGAGACTTAATGAAATGTTTCCACATCTCCCAAAAGGTGAGAATGGAGAATGTATCAAGTTAGTAGTGGAAGAAGCATTAGACTCATGTGGAAGGTTTTTTCCAAAGGACATGGGAGATAAGAGAAGTCAAGGGTCTACTTGATCTTAAGTAGCATTTTTCATAGGAGGAAGCATTAGACTCATGTGGAAGGTTTTTTTCCAAGGACATGGGAGATAAGAGAAGTCAAGGGTCTACTTGATCTTAAGTAGCAGGACAAGTTTCAATAAAAGTGAAGAAACTGGTGTGCTTAAGGTAAAAAAGAAAGAGTGATATAATTAGAACCAGAAGTGCATGATTTTTTGATAGAAGCTCAATTGCAAAAGCCAAAGTATTAACAAATTTTGAATGTTAGGCTAAGGGGATTGAACTTTGTGGTGAAAATGTACAATAGAAAATTACTCATTTCTGTGTGACATGAAGTAAGCTGTGTTTGAATGGTGATGTGCTGAGGCAAGCATAAAGACAGGAGGTGTATGAAACAACAGAGCTCAAACAGAACATGCAAATTATACAAAGGAGATAGTTATAAATCTGTATACTATACTGAACTTCGGAATTACTATAGTGAGTGTAGAGGACATAAAATTGAACAGAGGTGGGAGAAGTTTTGAGTCTAGGGAAGGAGTAGGTTGTAATTGCATTCTGGGTGTAATGCATACAGGGTTATACAAAAAATATTTGTAAAGTGGGAAGGCATTGTGCAGCTGCATATAAGATGAATTAAAACACAGGGTAGAATGAAGCCAAGGATCATATACCCAACAACATAAGACCAAAGGATTTTTCTTTAGTAAATTAGTATAGCAAATATTTTTCAATATCCTAGATATACATAATGTTCGGCTACAAGCTGAAAATACGAAAATGAATAATAAAGTTTCCTATGTATTCACAAGTGTGAAGCGAATGCACATTTATTAGAATATTTCTATATAAAGTGATGCATTTCATTACATTTATCTGTGGACAAACGCTATGGTCTGAATGTTTCTGTCCTCCAAAATTCATATGTTGAAACCTAACCCCCAAGGTAATATTAGGAGGCAAAGTCTTTGAGAGGTGATTAGGTCATGAGGGCAGAAATCTTATGAATGGAATCAGTGTCCTTCTAAAACAAGTCCCAGAGAGCTCCCTAGTCTCTTCTGCCTTGTGAGGCTGCAAGAAGTAGTCTCAACCTGGAAGAGGGCCCCCAACTGACCATGCTGGCACCTCGTTCTTGGGCTTTCACCCTCCAGAACTGTGCAAAATAAATTTGTTAGTTCATGGTATTGTAATAGTCTGTCTATGGTATTTTGTTGTAGCCACCCCAATGGACAAAGACAACAAGTTGCTCTGGAAGCACATGGTGAAGAGACCTCAGCAACCCAGAAGCCCTGAGAAGATTTCCAAGCTGAGAAATGATAGAAATTGTTACAGTTGTCTTTTTGGAATACACTACTACTGGACTGTTTTCCCCTAGATTTGGCCAGAACCTCTGATGCTCTGGTGAATTTTCTCTTTGAAATGTTGAGCATCTACGATGCCCCAACCTTCCCAGTTTAAGATTTCTTACACCAATATCTCTGAAATCAGTTTTCAAGAATTGTTATAATCTGCAAATTTGGTCTTATTTATGCACAACATAATCCCACAACTGGATGCAGTAAATGTTTTCATCCTTCTGTTGGACTAAGACTTAAATGAAAATGAAGAGGCTCTACAGCCAAACAAACCCTGGCCCACAATCATGTCAACACTCATTAATTCTGGTAACAGCCAAGTAGTGTTCAAGTTGTTCCATGAAGTTAAATCAATGCTCACAAATAATGCATGCAATTAGCCAGATCCAATTCTAGGCATTCTGGAAATGGCTGACAATAAGATAGTTGAGTTCCTAGCTCTTGAATAGCTCAAGTTCTAAAAGAAGTAGTGGATGAGCAAACACATAAATACAGTGTGTTTGGTGGTAATACAGTTTATGGCAAATACAAGTCTTAAGAAGATAGAGAGCATTAAGGGATAATGAGACTCAGATGAATGCCCCTTGTACAAAGTAACATTTGAGCAGAGACTTGAACGAATGGGGACAGATACCAATATCTATACCTGGTGAGTGGTTTTCCCTGGAGACTGCCCACCTTTGAATCCTGGCCCTGATAGTTACTAGTTCGATAACTTTGGAAAGTACTATTTTCCATATCTATAAAAAGGTAATGATAACAGTACACACTTACTAAAGCATGAAGTTTATGGCATTAACTCATAATATCAAGTATTATTATATTTCATGTAATTTAGCTGAGCTACTTTTATTCACTTCTGCACTTACATATGTGATTCAGGATTCAGTCAGAAACGTGGGTATTTGCAGTACGACTATTTCCCTTCTGTGATACCCCCCACTATTTGATAATTATCTATTTTGTTAAAATATATAAGAATGCAATGTAATCCATAGAAAACATAATACAATACTAAGAAATCACAACTCTTTGGTGAAGTACAAGGAAAAGTACAAGGAGGAGTTGAAAGTGTTTTCATGCTTATATCACTCAAAGTAGGAAGTGAATAGGTGTTGACTGAAAAGAAAAAGTAGAGCGCAGAAAGCTATAAATTTAGACAGTGTTCCAACAGTTTACTTACAAAATTACAAAGGAATATATACATATCAAAAAACACTAAGTTCTAAATTTCTATTTCATATCAAATAAAATAGGCACAGTACAGAAGCATTACATTGTGCTAATATTTGGTTTTTCACTACATATAAAATTATATATTATATATTATATATATTAGGTATACACTCAAAAGTCCTCTGATAATTTATGCAAACTATCAACATATAACCCAAATGCAGAAGACAGTTTAGAGATACGATAAATGGGAGACTAACATTTTACTTTATAATATTTTATATCACTCAGATTTTTCTATGTGCATGTAAATGATTTTAAATGTGAAAAAAATATTCAAAAATAATCAGAGAGAACATGGACATAAATGTAGCCACTTAAAATATATTATTTAGTATTAGAGTTACTACATTATTTATGACCAGGTTACTCAGTTTAGGGCAACTCTTACAGACCTGCTAAAAAAGCACAGTGAAGATGTAATTATCTAATAAATAAATTGTACACTTGAAGGGTATTCAAGGAGAAATCCATTAAAAGGGCCACATACAAGGAAGACTACCACAGGTATTTCTATTTGTTATCTCTCTATCAATAATCTCCACTTTACTAATCAGCATTTGCCTTGTAAGAAGAAATGTTTGGGGCGCCTGGGTGGCTCAGTTGGTTAAGCGACTGCCTTCAGCTCAGGTCATGGTCCTGGAGTCCCGGGATCGAGTCCCGCATCGGGCTCCCTGCTCGGCAGGGAGTCTGCTTCTCCTTCTGACCCTCCCCCCTCTCATGTGCTCTCTCTCTCTCATTCTCTCTCTCAAATAAATAAAATCTTCAAAAAAAAAAAAAAAGAAATGTTTGTGAAATAGTGTTCTGTGGAATGATTTCAAGGGATGGATATTAGTAAAGTGAGAACTGACTGCAGTAGTGACACTCCTCATCCTTGCACGGGTAAGTTATAAGAAAATGGACAGGCTTTCACTGGTAGCCAACTATAAATTCTGGATTTGATCTGCTAATGGTTGCTAAGTCCTACATCTTTGATCTTGACATTTCCCTCTAAAGCTTTCATGGAAGGTGGTAGTCAGAGCACCTAAAAGGTCTGGAACTTCCTTATCTTGGATGTAAAAAATATATAAAAATTTGGTCTGGATTTTTTTTAGTTTATTTAAATTCAATTAATTAACATAGTGTATCATTAGTTTCAGATGTACAGTTCAGTTATTCATCAACTGCATATAATACCCAGGGCTCATTACATCAAGTGACCTCCTTAATGCCCATCACCTCGTTACCCCATCCCCCCCACCCACCTCCCCTCCGGCAACCCTCAGTTTGTTCCTAGAGTTCAGCATCTCTTATGGTTTGCCTCCCTCTCAATTTTCATCTTATTTTACTTTTCCCTCCCTTCCTCTATGATCCTCTGTTTTGTTTCTTAAATTCCACAAAAAATACACATATCAGTGAAGCAATAAGATAATTCTTTCTCTGATTGACTTATCTCGCTTAGCATAATACCCTCCAGTTCCATCCACTTCTTTGCAAATGGTAAGATTTCATCGTTTTTGATGGCTGAGTAATATTCCATTGTGTGTGTGTGTGTGTCTGTCTGTCTGTTTGTGTGTGTGTGTGTATACACACCACATCTTCTTTATCCATTCATCTGTTGATGGGTTCTTTCCATAGTTTGGCTACTGTGGATATTGCTGCTATAAACATTGGGGTGCAGGTGTCCCTTCAGATCACAATGTTTGTATCCTTTGGGTAAATACCTAATAAGGCAATTGCTGGGTCATAGGGTAGCTCTATTTTTAACTTTTCAAGGAAAATCCATACTGTTTTCCAGAGTGGCTGTACAACCTGTACTTGAGGTTGTGAAGTAGCAAACTTTCACTTTGCTGAACTTCTTTGATAGCTACCTTTTTATTCTAAAAGAACTTTGGTAGTTTTGCTTGACCAGATTAACTTTTGTTAGTTTTCAAAACCACATTTTAATTTTATTATAATTCTTTTCTAGAAAATATAATATTTACTGAATGTTTACATTATGACAGATTCTGTCTTTTTTTGTATTTTAACTTATAAGAATGTAAAGGCATAATTCTACCTATATACAAGTAAGAAAGCTAAAGTCCAGCCATGTATCTAGCAAATTAAAACTATAGGAGTTTGGGGTTGTCTTTAATTTTAACTCGACAGGGCACAAGCTACAAACTCAGATATGTGGTTTACAAATATCTTCTCTGACAGAGGACTAGTATCTGGACTGTATAAAGAACTCTCAAAACTCACAAAAACTCTCAAATAATTACATGAAAATATTTTAACATTAAAAAAATATTTCAACATTATGGGGCAGCTGGGTGGCTCAGTCAGTTAAGGGTCTGCCTTCGGCTCAGGTCATGATCCCGGGGTCCTGGGATTGAGCCCCGCGTCGGGCTCCCTGCTCAGCGGGGAGCCTGCTTCTCCCTCTGCCCACTGATCCCCCTGCTGTGCACACACTATTTCAAATAAATAAATAAATCTTAAAAAAATTTCAACATTATTAACCAATAGGGAAATGCAAATTAAAACTCCAGTGAATATAAATACGCATCTATCTGAATAGCTAAAATAAAAAATAATGGCAGCGCCAAAGGCTGACAAAGATGTGGAAAAACTGGATCATTCATATTGCTGGTAGGATTTTAACATTGTATAGTCATTCTGAAAAATATTTTGGCAATTTATTAACTAAATATGCAGCTACCACATGACCTAGAAATTGCCAGTCATTTGGCAATCATTTATCCATGACTCCCAGTCATTTATCCCAATAAAATAAAAAAAATTAGATTCACACAAAAACATGTACACAAATGTTTATGGTAGTGTTACTCATAATTGCCCCCAAAGTGGAAACAAATCAGATGACCTCTAACACATAAATGGTTAAACATAATGTGGTACTTCTATACCTTAGAATATTAAGAGATTAAAAAAGCAATCTACTGTTATAATAAAAAGTAGGATGACTCTTTAGAGAATTACAATTAAAAAAATCTCAAAGGATTGCATACACTGTGACTCTGTTTATATAACATCCTTAAAATGTCAAAATTATAGAAATGGAGAACAGATTACTGGTTGCCATGGGTTAAGGAAAGGATGGGTGCATGAGAAAAGTGAATGGGCTGTAAAAGTGGAAGGTGAGGAATTCTTGTGGTGAGGGAATATTCTGTATCTTTACTGTATCAATGTCAACATCCTGATTGCAAATTCACATGAAGTTATAATAAGTGATACAATGTGATCCTATATATCCTGTATCAGTTTCTCTGAATGCTAACATCTTGCAAAAGTGTAGTGAAATATCACATTTCAAAGTAAAAAATGAGCCACAAGAATGTTTAAATTCATCCAAAAGAGATAGCTCACAAAGATTCATATGACCATCAAAGCATCAGGTTTATCCAGATGTAGAGCAGAACCAGACTACTGAAAACATAAATTTCTACCACAGTCCACTTCTAGTCACCAGTGTTTGCAATCCTACTCTCTCTCTCTCTCTCTCAACACCGACAATCTATACTCAAAGGAAACAATTCATAAATTGAATCCATTATTGCATCCTCCTCAAAATTCAGAATGTTTATATTATCCAGTAGCCTCTACATCATGTCCAAGTATGTCTACTCTTGATTCAAATATCTAAGGACTAAAACCAAGTTTTTTTTCAAATACACACATGAAATACCATAAAGAAAACCAAATAATACATAAAATTCACTGCTGTGTAGCAATTCTGATAACCTGATAGACATTTTAAGGACACCTTAATCATGGGGATAGCTTTGAACCAAATAAAAAAGTTTTAAAAAGATAAATTTTCTTTTCTTTGTAATGTCTCTGTGGGTTTCAACCTTAGTCACTGCTGGAAAAATCTGTCTCCAAACTATGGTCACTTTCTACTTTAGGTCTAGAGGCTGAGTGCACAAATAATTTTCAAAAGCTCTTGATTATATCAGATTAGTCAAGATCCTTCAGAGAAACAGAACCAGTAGGAGATACAGATAGCAATTCTGTAGCAAATCTCTATCAATATACCTATATGTTTGGGAGGGAGAGACAGGAGTGGGGGAGAGAAAGAAAGTGATTATAGAAATTGGCTCATATAGTTATATGGCAGAGAAGTCCCATGATCTGCCATCTGCAAGATGAAGAATCAAGGAAATAAGTGGTATAATTTTATATGCGGCTGAAGAAATGAATACTGGGGATGGGGGCTGCTGATTGTATAAATCCAGGTCTCAGTCTGAAAGCCTGAGAACAAGAACAAGAGAAAATAGAAGCCTCAGCTCAGAGAGAGTAAATTTGCCCTTCCTCTGCCTTTTTGTTCTAATCAGGTCCTCAGTGGATTGGATAATGCCCACCTACACTGGTGAGGTCATTCTTCTTTACTCAGTCTACTGATCCAAATTCCAATCTCTTCTAAAGGCACCCTCACAGACACATCAGAAATACCATTTTGCCAGCTATTTGGGCATCCTTCAGCCTGGTCAAGTTGATACATAAAATTAACCATCATTGTATTGACTGTTTTGTTCACTGTTGCATTCCCATCACCTGATATACATAAGATACCTATTATACATTAACTCTAGCTAGCCAAATGTAGGCCAGCATAACATTCAGTATTTTCTGTGAATAGGAAGCATCTTGACACAGATAGCAAGAGTCATGAGGTAAACAGGAAGGGCAGACTATATCTGTATTTATGAGAGTCTTGCCACAGCATTTGAAGGACTGATT
The DNA here is from genome assembly GCF_002201575.2 of Neomonachus schauinslandi. Classification (NCBI taxonomy): domain Eukaryota; kingdom Metazoa; phylum Chordata; class Mammalia; order Carnivora; family Phocidae; genus Neomonachus; species Neomonachus schauinslandi. The sequence continues at coordinate 170,220,648 of NC_058406.1, forward strand.
CAGTACGACAAAGTATGATTGCTCAAGTTGGGCAAGGCTGAGCTATTATGGACTAGCAACAGAAACTAATCAGTTGATTGATTTACCTAGTAACAATGAGATAACAACAAATTAACTGTAAGAGAAATGGCAAGAAGCTAGGGAGGTAGTTGATCCCATTTAATAGGAACACAGTAATCTGAAAATAAAAAATAAAATATAGAGCAGAAAATTTCCATATATTTTTAGCAGAATGAGGTTTTGTGATGGTAGAATGATGCTCATACTATCTTATCATTGTCACTCCAGTTTGGGAGTTTCCTGCATAAATAATAAAGTATGTAAGGAAGATCACATTCCTGGTATCATATGCGAACAGTTCAATAAGAACCACTGTAACAGACGTCAGTGTTCTACTCTGATTCCTTCAGATTCTTTATTAGCTACATATACCAATCCCCCATGTTCTGCATGTTTGTTTGTTTAGTTTCCAAATATTTGTGAATTTACCAGATGTGTTTTTAATTTCCAATTTCATTTCACTGTGACTGAAAAATATACTTTGTAGGAATTTCAATCCTTTTCAGTTTGAGTCTGGTTTCATGTACCGGCATATGGGTGTTTCATGCAAGCTGGAGATACCTGTGTGTCTGCTGCTGTTGTGGGGAGTGTTTTATGGAGGTCCGCTAGCTCGGATTTGTGTGCCGCATTTTTCAGGCATTTTATTCCCTCATTAATCTTCAGCCTATTATATCCATTACTGGAAGCTGAGTATTAAAGTCTATTGCTGTTGAATTGAAATTTTCCTCCCCTCCATTCTGTCACTTTTTACTTCATATATATTCAGGTTTGTTTCTGTTTTAGGGCACATACATATCTACAGTTGTTACAATTGAATGATATATTGAACATTTTGTCATTATAAAACATCCTTGCCTCTTATATTTTCATTTTTACCCAAGTGCACTGGCTATGATCATCAACACAGTGTTGAATATAAGCAGTGAGAGTGAGAATCCAGTCTCATGCCTGATTTCAGATAAAAAGCTCATTCTTTAGGTTTAAAAAAAATTGCTGCTGTGTTTTGTTTGTTGAAAGTTTTCATCAGATTAGGAACTTTCCATTCTGTTCATATTTATGATTTACATTTTTAAAAAATTTTAGCAACTAAGAGTTAGATTTAGTGAATATTTAAAATTCAAAATCTGAATTTGATCTGAATTTATCAATGATATGTAATTTTTGTTATTCTCTTTATTTTCAATTTTTTAAAACTTCAATTTCTCCTGTTATATTCATTTCTATCACATTTGTATCCATTTTATTCTATTTGATTTACAAATGGTAGATATATTAAAATCAAATGATCTAAAGATTTACCTCTTATTTTCTTATATGTGATTTAAAGCTATATTCACCTCCCCAGGCACTGTTTTAGGAATATTCTCAAATTTGAAAGGGGAACCCTCCTACACTGTTGGTGGGAATGCAAGCTGGTGCAGCCACTCTGGAAATCAGTATGGAGATTCCTCAAAAAGTTGAAAATAGACCTACCGTATGACCCAGCAATTGCACTACTGGGTATTTACCCCAAAGATACAAATGTAGTGATCCGAAGGGGCCCCTGCACCCCAACGTTTATAGCAGCAATGTCCACAATAGCCAAACTATGGAAAGAGCCTAGATGTCTATCAACAGATGAATGGACAAAGAAGATGTGGTGTACATATATACAATGGAATATTATGCAGCCATCAAAAAAAATGAAATCTTGCCATTTGCAAAGACATGGATAGAACTGGAGGGTATTATGCTAAGCGAAATAAGTCAATCAGAGAAAGACAATTATCATATGATCTCACTGATATGAGGAATTTGAGAAACAAGACAGAGGATCATAGGGGAAGGGAGGGAAAAATGAAACAAGATGAAACCAGAGAAGAAGACAAATAATAAAAGACTTTAATCTCAGGAAACAAACTGAGGGTTGCTGGAGTGGAGGTGAGTAGGAGGGATGGGGTGGCTGGGTGATGGACATTGGGGAGGGTATGTGCTATGGTGAACACTGTGAATTGTGTAAGACTGATGAATCACAGACCTGTACCCCTGAAACAAAGAATACATTATGTGTTAATAAAAAAAAAATTTTTAAAGGAATATTCTCAAATTTTAAATCTGATTACTGATTACTTTTTCTGAATTTTTAACTTTCTCAAGTTCTTTTACAATTTATATTTTATTTTTTTATTTTTATTCTTTTTAACTTTTTAAAAAGTTTTTCCTTTAATTCTAGTATAGTTAACATATGGTGTTATATTAATTTCAGGTGTACAGTATAGTGATTCAACAATTTCATACATCATCCAGTGCTCATCAAGACAAGTGTACTCCTTTTTTTTAATATTTTTTTTCAATTTATACTTTAAAATTATTTTCAACAAAACTTGAAAAATATATTATGACACAGATTATTCTTAGCTATCCCAGCTCATGCCCTTCCACCTGAAATTGAGTAAGTTTATCTATTCTGTTTGAGCTTTTCTGCCTGGAAAATTATATATATATATATAATATACATAGATTCATGTTACCATTTTATGTGTTAACTCTTTTTATTTTCATTATTCTTATTTTTATTCCATATGGGTTAGAACAAAGTGTGGATAAGAAAAGGAATGTATTAGTGTTTCCTTGTGACTTAAATCATTATCAGAATGTCTAAATGTGAGTTATGTGAATGTGTATTTGTGACACTGCAATCTCAGATAATAAATGCTCAAGAAAGCAAACCTAAGACAAGACAGTGAAGCAATCTCCAAGCATAATTCTAGATCTATATTTCCATATGTTTTCAATCAGTTTTAAGTGAGGGTATTTGTTACTTTAATCTGTATTTATGATTACATCTTATGTTTACCAAAATATAACATCTCTGTAATTTTGCCCTATATTTTTTTATCATTATTACTTAGACTTGCAAATTATTACATCATTATAAAGAGATGCAGAGATGTTAAAAACAAACTGTGCTCTTCTGGATAACATATAATAGGTATAATTATAATAAGTGAATCTCATCTGGGAGACCCACTTCTGATCCAATGTTTTAACCTATTTATGTTTAATAATGTAAGTTTCTACATGGATTTGTGTTTGACATTTTATGGTATAAATTTAATCCTCTCACTTAATTTTGTTCTCATTTTCTTTAACAGATTTGAAAGATTTCCTTTATAATTTTCCTTCTCTAGTTTCCCTGCCTTTTTGAAATATATATGTATGCTCAGTAACTATAGTTTCATAATCTCAAATGACATATATTCTCTTCCTTATATTGCACTTTACCCTCCATCTCAGAGACATGGAGTAATTGTCTAGAATTAATTCTGAATATGCTATAACTTTCATATTAAAGTTGCTCATTTTTAAGTCAAGATAAAGTTTTCTTAAGTTTGCTAGCTGTACTTTTTATCATGTCTCACCAGGATTTATTTCTTTATTTTGACTATTTTTTTTTTGAGTGTTTTTGATTTGGTAAGTTGTCTGTGTACTTGTATTCCCAAGAATACTGGTATGTTTTCTGAATTTAGATTAGATTATAAAGTATGATCAAAGCACTTACTACACTGGTGAGAAGACATTAACAGTATACTCTTGGGGAGGACTAATTTCAAACAAATTAGTATATTCTCATGATCTGTTGTCTCTTGAATTTATTAGAGTAAAAAAATACATATATTATATATATAATATATATATTAAAGATTTTATTTATTTATTTGACAGAGAGAGACACAGCAAGAGAGGGAACACAAGCAGGGGGAGTGGGAGAGGGAGAGGGAGAAGCAGGCTTCCCGCCGAGCAGGGAGCCCGATGCAGGACTGGATCCCAGGACCCTGGGATCATGACCTGAGCCGAAGGCAGACGCTTAACGACTGAGCCACCCAGGCGCCCCTAAAAATATATTTTTTAAATCTGGTGTGTTTGTTATCATTTTTGTTCCTTTCTCAGCCCTATCACTGTGCTATTTTTTCTTAGAAATTCACAGTAATTATGCCTTGGAAATGTCTTTTCCTTTATTTTCTTCTTTTGGCAATTTGGTTCAAATTCATTGTACTTCTACCTGCTGTGCTTCATAAGTTGTTTTTGATATTTTCTAAATATTAACTCTTCAATTTCTTATAGGAGGATTATCTGACTTTGTATTCCAGATTGCTAATCTGTTATTCTCTATAATTATTCCATTATTGCTTTTTGAGATATTAATTATTTTGCTAGTATATAATTACACACAGTATTCCTATTTGAATAGTTACCTCCATAGTCACTCATTCCTCTCTCATTAACAACTATCTTATTTCTTTGAAGATTTTATGGTTCTTTAAAAGTAGTAATCTTTTATTCTATTAATTCTAATTTAGATGGACTCTGTTACTCATTCAAGATGCTCTACTCTCTTTTATCCCAAAAGAATAATGAAAATATACTCTCAAGCAATAGCTATTAAAATGTTGGGGCTTAGTAAAAGGAGATAAGGGCCAGACTAAGCTAGTTTAGGGTGTTCTGATTTACATTTGATTCGTTTTGAAAAATGTATACACCCATATAAATGCTACCACAGTCAAGGATATTTCTACAACTCTGGATATTCTCTCATGCAATTTGCCTGGCCTATGGACTTTGGGAGATTACAACAGACACTGCTCTGATTTCTATTACTACAGATTACTTTTTCCCTGCTATTCAATTTCATATAAATAGATTCATACAATATGTATTATTTTATGCCTGGTTTCTTACAACAGCAAAATGTTTGAGATTCATTCATGCAGTCACACTTATCAGTAGTGTGTTCCTTTTTAATTGCTAAATAGCATTCCATTGAATAAGTATACCATAATTTGCTTACCCTTTCCCTGTTAGTTGGCAGATACTATTAAAGTGGGTATAATGACACTATGTACGAATAAAACAATGATATATATATGTGAAGATGAAATGAGATATTATCAGTGAAAGCATGTAGTACTTATACAATGTCACCTCTTGATCCTCAAGCCCACCTATGATATGCCACTCCAGTGCCAAACTCTCCCCAAACACTAACCCTCCCCATGCAAAATACCCATGTTTTTCTTTTTGCCTTCAACTTTCTCTTATTCCCATTCATCATTTTTGCAAACTCATCAAGTGTCAATTTATATTTCGCTGCAACAATGTGGCTTTCCATACGATGACAATTTCCTTTTCTCTCCTTGTTTTCTTGGCTATGTCCATTCCTTTGCTTTTATTACACAAAACATAATTTACCAGCACAGTTATTTGTTTGTACTTATTCAAATTTTAAACTCTTTTAAATATTTACAGATAAAATCAGAATGTCTGAGACTGACTATAAAATAATGCAGCATAGAGCAGAGGAAGAGGAGAGTAGAAACAGAGGTGACTCCATTGACAGTTACTGAAGCTGAAGTATACATTATTACACATTATGCTCTTTTAAGTTTTTATGTTTGAAAATGTCCACAATAAAGTTAACATGAAAAATAAATAAAATCTGTCTCTTCTGATGATAAAATTTGTAAGACACGGTAATGTCATTTTTTCCCTCCAATCTATATGCCCAGTGACTAGCGAAGTTCCTGGCACACATTGGTCAGTCATCAAATGATTACTGTTCACTGTCCCAGTTTTGTAATTCTGAAGAACAGCTAAACACAAAATGTAGTAGCATAAAACAAATTATTATTTCTTACATTTCTGGGATTTGTGCTCAGAAGATAATTTTTTTCAAGATTTATTTATCTGAGAGAGAGAGAGAGAGAGAGTCGGGGAGAGGGGCAGAGGGAGAGAGAATCTTAAGCAGACTCGGCCCTGAGCATGGAGCCCGATGCGGGGCTTGATCTCATGACCCTGAGATCACAACCTGGGCCAAAACCAAGAGTCAGACACTCAACTGACTGTGACACCCAGGCATCCCAGAAGATCATTTTCATTTGAGATTTCTCATGTGGTTGCCTTTATATGGAAGTGGGGTAGGAATCATGGGAAGACTTCTTCACACACATCTGGCTATAACAGCTTTGAGTTGGCCAGGCATCTCTCTCCACATGAACTGCTTACATATCCTTAGAGTTTGGAAGTCACACGGTAGTAGAACTTTGTTTTGTTTGTAGCTGCCCTCAGACAAGTTTTCCAAGGACTCAGGTGAAAAGTGCAAGACTTCTAGTTATCTAGCTTTGAAAGTGCCATAATATAATTTGTCACATTCTATTTGTCAGGCAAGTCATTAAAGTTGAGCCTCATTCAGGGGAGGAAAATTTAACTCCATCTTCTGATGCCAGTACAGAGATGGAAAAAAATAAATGGCAGTCATTTTTAGTGATTATTTACCAGAATTATTGAATAAATACGTGAAAAAAATGACTTAATGATATATCTAATCTTCAAAGAGAATCTGGATATTGATATAACAATTGCCAGTTGTTAGAATTCATTTTTTCCCATTCCTAGATGTCTTGTGTTTAAAAGTTTCTACCTATGTGAAACTGAATAATCCATATCCATTGTTCCAACAGTGCTTTTTAGCATCATTTTAGACAAAGCTGATATATCTAACTTTTGTAAGTTTTCCTCTTCCAATGTGGGAACTAAATCTTTCAAACTCTGGTTAATTGAAAGAAAAAAAACTGCCATTAGATCTATGTGTTTATATAGCGGAGTTCTCTTTCAGGTAAAGTAACCTTTCATCTGCTGTCCTGATTCAAGCATCATGGCCTTTGTTGAACTTTTACAACACATGGGAGATATTGGTATTTAGGTATTTTGATCTCATTGATAAATACTCTGACAAATACAACTTTTTGGAGAACTTTTCAGCAGCCATCCCTGCTCACCATTGCTATACTCATCTCTTTGACAATGCCACATTTGTCACCAACAATTCTATTAATTTAACAACTGAAGCTCTCCCGAGGGTCTCCATTCCCATGGACCAAAACTACAAACCAGAGCAATGCCATCAATTCCGCCAGACATAGTGGCAGCTCTCAGACTCCAAAGTGTCCTCCACAAATAGCAGTGAGTTGGAGGCAGAACCATGCCTCGATGGTTATGACCAAGCATTTTCACCTCTACCATTATGACTAAGGTATGATACAAATACCATGAAAATAAGTAGTAATCAAACTTTTCTAAGGGCATAGTTCTCTAGTAAATGCACTCAATTATAAGACACCATTCCTGAATAATAAGTAAAATAAGGAATAAGAAATGAATAAGAAATAAGAAAATGGAACTCTGAGCATCTATCACCCATAAAGTATGCTACTTTTTCTAACATAGAAAACAGTGACTTAGACTAAAAGCTATGGAATCCTATATTTCCAAACAGATGAAAATCCTTGATTTGGCACAAACTTGCTATGTTCTTACTTGAAAGCTTATGCTCATCTATAAATACACAAACATGATGTCTAACAGAAAAATATGAAACCTACACGAGCTCTAGTATGAATAGTAATATAAAACAAAGCATTCCTTATTTCCTTATGATTTACTGATACTCATATATCATGGCATATATTTTGTGTGTCTTGATTTCCATCATCTTAGAGTACTTTCATTTTTCATGACCCACCACTAAATGTGCTGCCACTGCTAAATTTAACTGTATAATCTGATTTTGAAGCATATAAAATCTTTAACTTACCTCCATTTTTCTGGATATCATGTTTAGTCTCATTAAAAATTTGGAGTCTCTTTTTAATAGCTGGTAATTTATATATTTTTCATTTTTTAATTTACACATTCATTTAACCAAATAAATCTTATACTTTTCTAGTGTTAAAACACAAGAAGAACATGAAAAAAAAACCCAATAAAAATCTATGAAAACATTTGTTTTACATGCCTCACAAGCATCATCTTTCCTCAAACTTGCCCCTCAAGTGCTCACTTTCTATGGAAATGGCACACCTACACATCATTTATCCAATAAACTCATTATTTGTGCTTCTTTTCTATATTTTTACTTTCAAATCCTCCCCAATTATTTAAGAACCTAAATAAAATGATTTCATCAACTGTTACACCTCAACTCCTACAAATATGTCTCAATAGCGTTTCTCATTTATATCACCGTGATATACTCCCAATAGTGAAGTTCAAGCCCTTACCCACACAATTGCCCAAACTGTAATGAGAGTGATTATTCCCAAACAGAAATATTATACCTCTTCCTTGAAGATCTTTTCAGGACTTCACACTGTTTTTTTTGTATAAGCTCAAGTCTATATCCAGAATTACGAGCTCCTGCATGATATATGATTCTAAAAGATTTCTCCACTCTTCTGTCATTTCACGATCTTCCCTGCTATTCGTACGTATCCGTATGCAACTTTTACCTGTTCCCTGAAGTGTTGTGATCCATCTCTTCTTGAGTGACTAAACTTTATATCTCTGCCCATAATTTTATGTTCGTCATTTAACCTTATATAGTATTTTTTTCTCATTTTCCAAATCTTTATTTAAATAGCCACTCATAATAAGGTTTCTAGGCACATTACAATCCCATACCATTTTATACTTACTCCTGGGACTCAGTATTCAAGTTTGAATTTGTCCTATATCTTTGATTCCTCCCAGAATCTATTAAACATGAAAGCAGGGATAGTCTTTCTAGATTTCTGCTTTAATTCCAGTGTCTGGCAAACTACATGGAACTTAATGGCCTTCCAGAATTTAAAGCACTAAATAAATCCAAGTTTCTTACCAAATAGCTAGTTTTGCCTCTCAAGTGCTCATCTTGCAATTCTGTTCCTTCATTCAGTTTTTTTTGTAAACCTGCTGTTTTTATTTACATTTTTCAGTGGGATTTAGTGTGTGATAAACAGTCACTCAAATCATTGTCACAACCCATATTTATGTCAGGGCAAATGATCAGAACACCCATAAGTGGCTACTTTGCTGACAGGTGAGTCTCCTCACCTACAAATGATTAAAAAATAATGAATAAACAGCCTCTTTAAGATCACTATTCTGCATGAACGCTAGAAAGAGATTTACAGTAAGTGAAAAAAAGTTGGAAAATTTTAAATGGGCAGTACAAACTGGATGGAGATAAATGGTTCCAAAGAAAGAATAAGGCCTAGAATCAGCGAGAATGGACTTCCAGAAGTTAAGGAGATAAATTTGAAGCTTTAATTATAGGAAGAGTAATATGTAGAAGAAATCTGACAATGTAGGATACATTACAGTAAAATCCTGGTAGTGAGACTGAGATCAGTAAATAAGTGGAGAAAGGCATACTCAAGGTTAGGGAAGAAGAACATAAAGGACATAAGTTAATTGCATACCATTCATAAAAGGTATAATGTTAGAGAAGGTAAAATGCCCAGATTTTGAAGAACTTTGAAAGACAGGCTAATGAGATTTAATTGTCTTCTGAGGCACCAGGGTACAACAGAAAATTACTGATACTTTCTGTGAAATAATGGAAATGGGTTTTATGAAGAATGACTTGACAGAGGCAAGCACAGGAGATGGGAGGAATATGACATAGCAGGGTTGCAAACACTACAGAAATAAAAGAGGAAAGCCTCACCCAAATACCTCCAGCATTGCAAAGTTGTAATAGGTAACAAAATATTCAAACACAGAGAATTGAGTTAACTAAACCCCCTTTATAAGAAAGGAATTAACATAATAGAAACATGAAAAATTATAGTGAAACCATGATCCTATTTTGAAAACCTAAGACAAAGACAGTTTTATAAGTATCTCAGGCCAACAGATGATTATTCAGTCCTTAAAATTTGCCAGGAATTATACTGACTGTTGTTTTTCTAATAGCATTTCTGATGGCAAGTAGTTTAAATTTTCATGAGGAATATAAGCTATTCTTAGAACAATTCCATCTAGTCTGATAAATGTAACAATTGAGGCAAGAACCCGATGCTGTAGGGTCATATTTGGGAGGTCTAGATAAGATTTGTGTATTTATCTACTGGTATACAATTTTTTTTTAATGTTTACTAACTCAATTTCTTATTCTCTAGATTTGGCCATAAACCAATATTGCTGTGTTCTTCTCTGATTGTTGGATTGCTGGGAACTTGCTCATTACTTGCTCTAAATTTCCAAGTTTACTGTATAATAGATTCATTATGGCAATATCACTGGGCACAATACTTGGCAATATCATTATGCTTTGTAAGTTAGTTTTAGTTCTCGACATATAATTCAGGAAATATTTTAACTCCTCCTCATCTTATAGAGTGGATTCCAACATGAGCAGTGGCCAGATTTAACTGGCTGCATTGGCTTGTATCTTTCAAGAATGGCACATTCTACAATTTGTCATCTCTGTGCCCTATACTGCCTTCTTCTTATTTCTGCAGTATGTTAAATTTTATTTTATGGTTTTGTTAATTTATGGGACATAACAACTAAAGATTTGCCCTACTGTTCTGGTTATTACTTTGCAACAAACTCTCTAAAACGTTAATAGCAGCCATCATCAAACTGCATCATATTAGAGGCCCCAAGCAAGAATTGCCCAGAGGATGGGCGCCTGGGTGGCTCAGTTGGTTAAGCGACTGCCTTCGGCTCAGGTCATGATCCTGGAGTCCCGGGATCGAGTCCCACATCGGGCTCCCTGCTCGGCAGGGAGTCTGCTTCTCCCTCTGACCCTCCCCCCTCTCATGCTCTATCTCATTCTCTCTCAAATAAATAAATAAAATCTTTTAAAAAAAAAAAAAAAAAAAAAAGAATTGCCCAGAGGAGTCAAAGTACAGAGATGGGAGAGAATAATATTCTTTTTCCTACCATTATCTGTAGGCCCTTTCACTCATGTATCTTCCTGGAGTGGGATGGCTGGAATGGGTGGGGGCTGGTTGAGCATCTCTTTCTTCACAAGGCTTCTCCAGGTAGCCTGCTTGGGCTTTCTCACAGCATGACAGTCTCAAGTTATTCAGACTTCTTATATGGCAGTTGGCATCCCCCAAAGTGAGCATTCCAAGAGATAGGAAGCAAAACTTGGCAGTCTATTAAGGTCTGGGTTCAGAAGCTGGCACAGTTATTATCCTCCATATGGTATTAGACAAATCCGTCAGATCCTGTGCAGATTCAAGGGAAAAAGATCAGTCTTCATTTCTTACCAGGTGTGCCCAGAACTCTGCAGCCATTTTTGAGCTGCCAAACTTATAAGCTTACTCTACTGAATTCTATTCCTAATAAACAGATGAAGTGAAAAGATTTAAATACTTAAATACTAGGACTTGGATTTAGAGAAATTTGAAGATGTATCTTAGTATCTACTATTTTAAGCAAGTATGTTCACCAGTTCAATTTATTAAACTGACACCAAGCTTGTGTTTTCCTCTTCTTTGCTATAAGTGGTTACTTTGCTGACAGGTGCATCTCTGGTTCTAACCAACAAGTGATTAAAAAATGATGAACAAGCAATCCCTTTGTTATGAACATTATTTCACATGCTATAGCCTAGAAAGATATTTGCAGTAAGAAAACAAAATTGGAAAGAAGCAACTTTGTACTTCCAACTATTATTTACCATGTTTATTTTTTTTAATTTAATTTTATTATGTTATGTTAGTCACCATACAATACATCATTAGTTTTTGATGTAGTGATCCATGATTCATTGTTTTCATATAACACCTAGTGCTCCATGGAGTATGTGCCCTCCTTAATACCTTTCACCGGGCTAACCCCTCCCCCCACCCCTTCCCCTCTAAATGTCCTCTTTGAAAACCTATAGATTTTCAGGGTTTCTACTCCTTGCTTCTTATTCTAACAAAGTATACGTGTACTTGACTATCAGAGGTTGCTTTGTGAAAAACACTTTCAAATAATAAAGTAGTGGATTTATTGGGGACTCAATATGGATAAATTTATAAAAGTTAAATAAGCCATAAACAGGATAGTTGTTCAAATGTGGAAATGCGACTGCCCTCTCATGACATGTCTGTCACTCTTCAGATAGATGTTTTTTCAGAATCTGCATGCTGGCTGATTATAGCTGGCAAACTAGGGAAAGCATTGAAAGAACTGAAGAAAGTTGCTCAATTTAATGGCAGAAAAGATGCTGCAAAGAACCTAAATATTGAGGTGGGAGAAAAATATAGTAGCTCTATCATGAGGCTTGTTTCCCATCCCTGGAAAACATCACAAAAGCAAGAATTACAATGGTGGTACATCATCATTAAACAACCTCAAAACAAATACTGCCAATGAGAGTTGTCATTCTTGGCAATCAATTTCTCTTACTAGAAAAGGATTTAAGACCTCTTTTACTTTGTATATCATGAAAACTGACAAGAATAACATGCATTACTCAGAGTACAATACATACATACATATAGACATACATACGTAGTACATCTCCCCCAAGTTTTATGTATCAGAATAGCTCACCCTTCTGGGAGAAGACCCAATGTTCCTAACTACTGATAATTTTTGGTTGAAGTTGCTCTCAGATTGTCCAATTTACTTCCTTTCTCATCACTGATACTGACTGGAAAATTTTGTTCTGATTTGAACATGCCATAATATTAAATGACAACTGACTGCTATTGAAATAGACAGGATGGCAGTTGTAAACCATGGATTCATGACTGGTATCTGCAAGCCTATATTTTAATATGTCCCATAGCACATAACTAGTACTTATAAGATGCTGCAAAAGGCAACTGTGACTTGAATAAAACCCATTTCATTCAGATAAACATTTTATTTTCTCTTTAATAACACAAAGAAGTTTGGTATTATTTTACAAACTCTAGAGATTTAAAGGAAATGTATAAAAAGAGAAATTATTTTCTCATTTACCTTTCCACTGTTGGCCCACAGTTACTTTATATATCATGAGGTAAATTTTTCAATTAGGATTATGCCAATGACCTGATAATGCTTTGAATTAGACCAAACTTCATATCCACACAGGTACTAGAGCTGTATGCCAGGGTGTTGTGGAAGGGTAATTACATATGACTAATTCTGCTTTAAGAGAGCAATACTGTCATAGCAATAACAAGGCATGCATGGACTTAACACAGTATACTGAAAGATATATGTAAAGTGGACCATTGTACAAACGTAGCCTTTGAGTATGGAAGACCCTGTGTGGGGATGACATAATATAAGACCCTCTCTGTAATAGGAAAGAATAACCCATTTGTTAATAAAACTTGTTGAGAATATTACATTTAATAATATGCTATATATATAAAAACAAAATTGATAGGAGACAAACAAGATATTCAAAATACTCCCATTTGATTAATAAATGGTAAGAGAAGAAATCATATTTGAGTTTCTATCTGAGTAGGATTTAAGTAGTAATAGAAAATGTTTCCAGAAAAAAGAACTGCTAATGGCGATTACACTCAGACATTGTTTTTGGCACTTTCTCCAGAACTCTAACAATAAATATGCTTCTATTTATTTACTTATTTTTAATGTGGAGGTTCTGAGATCCAAGATGCAAGAAGAACTGCCTTCTCTGGAACAATGCCATCCTAAAATCAGAGATTGTTTCCAGTTTTGCCATGTGCAAGACTCTATGTTGCCTCTGCTTTATCCAGTTTGAATATTCTCATCATTCCCTACTTTATCTAGAGCCTTCCAGCACATTTCATGCACTATGGTGTATGCCTAATTCAATGGTCTTTGAGACAAAGCAGATATACATATTTGAATAGAAATTTGTGTGTGTGTATATTTGCGTATATATGTGTGTATAACATATATATCTTGTATAGACAGAGACCAAAAATACAACTAAATAAAATTAAAACATTAAACAATAATTTCTTCAAATTTTTCTATAAAAGTTTGAGATGATGCATTTATGACGCATTTTCATTGGAAGGCTACTAGACACTAACCATGTAAGCAGAGAACTCCTGGTAGCAGAATTCATCCATGGAAATCAACTTCATTTATATTAGAAGACAATAGTGGGTAAAAGTGTGGTATTTTAATTCATAGAGAATAATATTCAAATCTCGAAACATTATCCTAACATAACTTATAACCTAGAGCAAATTAATTACATTCTTTAGCCATTAACATGTTACCTGGGAAATTAAGATACTAGTATCAAAGTCATATGGTAGTTAAATTTGTTATATTTATTCAATATTCACCAAATACTGATCATATACTCATGATGTACATAACACGATTCTAAGCCTGAAACTATAGCAATGTATAAAACATATACAGCACCTGCTTTCACTGAGGGTTACATTCTAATAGGTGAAGGTAGATGTCAGCTAACAAACACATGGCTAAAGAATGGTCTGTTTAATAGGATGGCATTTAAGCAAAAACCTGAATGAAGAGATCACACTAACCACTTGGTTCTATAAAATAACCACAAAGAGCATGCTGCTTAAGATTTCAAGGTCTGGAACCAGAACGCCAGAGTTTAATTCTCATTCCCTGACTAGTATTTGTATGAATTCAGACAGCTTACCTGATATTTTATGGCTTAGTTCAAGCAGGAAGAACAGAAAGAGAAAAGACGTTGAAGTAGCATGATTAAAGAATGTTAAGGAAGTCAGTGAAGATGCAGCTGAGGAAAATACCCATCAGGAGAGCTTAAAACAGCTTAAAATGATCTCCATGGAAAATAACTTACATATCTGTCAATACAAAATTCTATACTCTTTAAGGAAAACATTAAAATCCAGACACTCAAAAATGTACAATACACGATGTTCAGCATCACATCAAAAATTACTGTACTTAAAAAAGAAACAGAAAATCTGACTTATAATCAGGAGAAAAACCATTCAATTAAAAAAAAGTGTTGATGGGATTGGCAGAAAGTAATGTCTAATCAGCTATTATTAACTATGTTCAAGAAAATAAAGAAAACATGAATACACAGAGGAGCTAATTGGATGATATAAAAAAAGAACTAAATAAAACTGAAACACTCGGTGGATGGATGAAGAGAAGACTGGACACTTCAGAAGAAATCTTCAGTGACTTGAAATCACAGCAGTAGAAACTAATCACTGCAGTTCAGAGAGAAAAGAATAAAAAAATACAGAGAGTCTGACGTGGGAAAATCAAGGGTTCTAACCTATAGGTAATTAGAGCCCAACAGACAGTAAAGGCAGAGTGGAAGACAGGGGTGGTGGTTGGGGGGAACTAAAAAAGTACTGACCAAAATTTTCTAAATCTATAAGTCCAAAAATCCAAGAAATTCATTGCATTTATTCTGCTTGGTTTCCAAGAAAACTATAAAGATGCAGCAAAAGCAAATGTTGAACACTAGTATTAAGGAAGAGATCTTAAAAGAAGCCAAAGAAAAAGCATCATTACTGATATAAGAACAAAGATCAGTATGATAACAGACTTCTCCTCTGAACTATGCAAGCCAGAAGACAATGAGCCAACATCCTAATTATTGTTTTTGTTGTTGTTCCTTTCAACACTGTCAACCAAACCTTTCTAAACCCAGTGACTATTCCTGAAAGAAATCAAGGTGAAATCAAACTCTTTTTTTTCATAAAATCGAGATTTGAAGAAATTATCTCCTTATTTCAAATAAATTCCTCTACTAAAATTGGATGGATGTGTTTATTAATCTGTTTCAAAATGTTAAAATGTACTTTTTTTTTTCAAAGCAAAATACTAGAAGTCTGGTGTAGCTGATAACAAATGAATACACCTAAGAAATAGAAGAGTTGTATAAAAATATGATCATAACGTGCTTAGAGAAAGCAGAGAATTGCTGAAATGATGAGAAAAGAGAACCAAGAATTGAGAGAACAAAAAACTTCAGAAAGGGAGTGAACTTCTGCATCTTCTGGATGGAGACCTACAGATAGTTGCCAATTCTTGGTATATGGAAGAAGCCAGAGGAAGAGTACCCTAGCATTTACCCAGCTGAAGGGGTGTTAAGAACACACAGTTTCTCCCCCACATCTGGCACATGACATGGGAAGCTAAAAACAAAGCAAAAAGGACTTGAAAAGAAGAGTATACCTGTCTCAGGAAACCAAATTAGAAGTTAGGACACAAGAGGGAGAGATGTGATGCAGAATACATACAGCCCTAGTTAAAAACAGTAAATCACTAGGCATGTATCACAGGTAAATATCACAGATACACTGAGTCTCACCAAGGCTGCAGTGCAGACTAGATTCATCACAGGTCCTGCGTGCATTAATAGTAAACAGTCACCATGATACCTGCCCAGCAGAAGGAAGTGTAAACCCTCTCGAGATGGCAGCATATAGAGCCTATTCAATTTTTATGCACAAAGTCCATACAGCCTGTTCAATTATTATGCACAATGCCCATACCTTAATTTTTAAATGCACTAAGCATGTTGAAAAACACAGGCCCACATCACTGAAAATGAAGAGAAAGCCAAATATAAACTAAATCAGATTTGATTCAGACTTTCAAGTTAGCTCACCAGGACTTGAAAACCACTATAATAAATATGATACATAATAAACAGTTAAAAGGGAGACCAATAAATGAAAGGTTGGGGAATCACTAAAGAATTAGAATATATAAAAAATCAAACGTTAAGAAACAAATCTAGTGTTAAAAAAGATCAATACCCACCATTTGCATTGTCATGGATGGAACTGGAGGGGATTATGCTAAGTGAAATAAGTCAGGCAGAGAAAGACAACTATCATATAGTTTCACTCATATGTGGAACATAAGGAATACCATGGAGGACATTAGGGGAAGGAAGGGAAACCTGAAGGGGGGGAATCAGAGGGGGAGATGAACCATGATAGACTATGGACTCCAGGAAACAATCTGAAGGTTTCAGAGGGAAGGAGGGTAGGGAATGGGTTAACCTGGTGATGGGTATTAAGGAGGGCACGTGTTGAATGAGCACTGGGTGTTACACGCAAATAATGAATGATGGAAAACTACATCAAAAACTAATGATGTACTGTATGGTGACTAACATAATAGAAAAAAAGTTTATAATTCAGTGGCTTTCCACAATATAATCACTTAAATACCACAATGCAGATATAGAAAATGTTCAGCACTCCTCAAAGTTTTCTCATGAGAGTAGAATGATGGTTACCAGAGGCTGGGAAGGGGAAGAAAAATTGAAAGTTTGTACCCTTTGACCAACATCTCCCAGTTACAAGATGAATAAGCTCTAGAGATCTAATGTACGGTATGGTGACAATAGTGTTAGTAATGCTGTGTTGTATACTTGAAATTTGCCAGAAGAGTAGATATTAAGTGCTCTCGCTATACAGGAGAGAAGTGATAACTATGTGGGGTGATAGATATGCTAGTTAGCTTACTTGTGCTAATCCTTCCACAATGCACATCAATTCATATCAGTGTATATCAAAGCATCACTTAATACACGCAATTTTTCTTTATCAATCCTACCTAGGCTCATTTGTTATGATTATTAGAACTAAAAGATTTTATATTTATTTTTTAGAATACGCAGTCCACTGGTACTTGTTCTAAGTCTCTGGAAATACATGAAATCCGTATTAAGTTTAGAATAATGGGGTCTTTTAATAAAGACTAAGTTTACTCACTATAAGCGTTCTCATCATGGAAAGTTTCCTTAATCATTATAATCATTTCCTCACATATAAAATGTAAAATAACTGTTCTACTTAAAGTTAATTTGATATTAATATTATAACAAATACAAAATCATTCTGTGTTCTTTATAAAGGCAGGATAGCATACACACTAAAAATTTTTGCAATTAATATTAATGAAATATTAAATTGAACTGATTGATACACTATCAAATTTACATTAGGCTTTCAAATTTCAGAGAAACATAGACCTTAGGGAAAACAATTTCCCTAAAACATATCCATAAAAGTAACTAAGTAGACTGAGTGATGCAAAATACAAGGTTCAAGACCTGTTTTCAAAAAGGATACAGTTCATTTTTTTAAATGATTTCTTTAAAAGGAAGAATTAGTCACTGGTAATATATGCACATATAAATAAGACAAGGCCGGGGCACCTGGGTGGCTCAGTTGGTTAGGCGACTGCCTTCGGCTCAGGTCATGATCCTGGAGTCCCGGGATCGAGTCCCGCATCGGGCTCCCTGCTCAGCAGGGAGTCTGCTTCTCCCTCTGACCCTCCCCCCTCTCATGTGCTTTCTCTCTCTCTCTCTCTCAAATAAATAAAATCTTTAAAAAAAAAAAAAAAGACAAGGCCATGATCAAGGGACCTTTTTAGTGATGCTGCCCACAAATGGGCATAGTGAGTGAACACATCGGGCTAGTTATGAGATTAAAATTTCTCAGTGCCAAACACTCTTATCTCTACTTTGTGATGTTGGAGCTGGAACTGAAAACCACATTTCTGCTTTTCCAGCTGGTTCCCTGTCAACCTTTGCCAATAGGGGGAGCTAGATACATATTGCAAAGGTGCAAGAGGAAGATGAGACTTGTTCCTTCTTGTCTATTTCCTTTTCCTGTTAGTGTCCCTCCATAATGCCTCTTCACTCTAGTAGTGGCAACTCCTCCTTGTATCAACACAACCCGCTTTATCATGCACCACCAAGAGTTACAGCTGGTCTGTGCCCCCTCTTCAAACGCTTGGGTCTAGGCCATGCAGGGCCCCTCCTCTTAATTCAGAGACATCAGCACTAAATGAGTAGTGCCACCTCAATGATAAGAGCTTCAGCTCTACTTCTTTTCAGTTCCTAAATTTTAAAATTCGAGACTTCTCTTTGTTTTCCAAGACCTATCAATAATATCTGTTTCCTACTATCATCTCCCACAGCACACCTGAGTGTTTTCCTCTTGACTTTCCAGCTTGAGTCAACATTTTTTCTAAATTATATGACAGAGTTGAATACTGTAAAAAGCTAGAGACCATTTAGTCTATAAAACCCAAAATATTTACTGTTAGACAAAATTTGCTGACCCCTTATTTGAACATCCTTTGGTATAGTAAGAAAATTCGGTATCCCTTTGGTGTGGAGGGAAGCATTAAAGAGTTTCAAGCAAGAAAGGAGCTGATACAAATGCCAGTTATGATTTTATATCTTAGTTTTGTCACTAGTAAGAAAGTATTGGGTGTATACATATAAATGCTATTAGAATGCACATAACATAAAGATAATCTTGACTGGACTGGGAAAGATTCTATAGAAAAAAAGGAAGAATCAATTTGAAGTGCTTTGCTTTAAAATATATTATCTCTTTTCATAGGTCCGTTATTTAGGGTATATCTACATTTACTAGTGGTTTAGCTGCAACACTAGGTTCTTTAGTACTGATAACTAGACAGTATTTTGCACCATTTTCAGTAATTCTCTATGGATCCCTGCCCATCATGATTTCCATATGTGTTTACTTCCTACCAGACACCCGAAATCTCTCTCTCCCTGATACCATAATGGATGTGGAAAGATGGTGAGCATAATTCATTTATTTTTGGCAAACTAGATACGGTTGTAGTATAGTGACACAGGATGAATCCAAATTCTACATGCATTTACACATTTGGAAATTTCTTTATAGTGATCTATTGTGGTCAATATGTGCATGTGTCATTTTACTTAGATTTCAAAAATACCAGGACACATGGTTCCAATAAAAAGTGGTTATTATGCATATTAGTAATCCATATATTGACAAGAAACTTTGTAATATTGCAGTACATTTATATAAGGGACATTAAAGAAAGCACTTACCGACAACGAATACAGATGGGATTAACAAACAAGAAATATTGGGCACCTGGGTGGCTCAGTCGTTAAGCATCTGCCTTTGGCTCAAGTCATGATCCCAGGATCCTGGGATCGAGTCCCACATCGGGCTCCCTGCTCAGCAGGAAGCCTGCTTCTCCCTCTCCCACTCCCTGCTTGTGTTCCTGCTCTCGCTAGCTTTCTCTGTCAAATAAATAAATAAAATCTTAAAAAAATATATATATATCATTTCTTCCTAATTTAATCTATGAATTCAGTACAACATTAATCACAGTACATTTTAAAAAGAATACAAGCCAAGAAAATGGAAGAAAGGAGATTAATGTATGGAGGTGAGTAGTGGAAGTACCAAGAGATAGAGAGAGAATGGTGCTTGCCCAAATATTCATTTCAAATGGACAGATTACAAACATGATATTGGCATTGAATTAGAAAAATT
Source organism: Neomonachus schauinslandi (assembly GCF_002201575.2). Lineage (NCBI taxonomy): Eukaryota > Metazoa > Chordata > Mammalia > Carnivora > Phocidae > Neomonachus > Neomonachus schauinslandi. The sequence continues at coordinate 170,240,786 of NC_058406.1, forward strand.
CTACTAGACTAGAACAAAATAACAGATATATGCATGTGTATGTATCTACATGAAATAATATGTATATTTGGACATGTCTATATGCATTATGATGCATGTACATAGATGTTATAGATGTTATATATGCACAAATATACATATGTGTGTATATGTATATTTATGTTTATATGTAGGTATGCATGTATATAGGCACATATACACCTTTATGTAGTCATTTATAACTATATATTGATATGTATATAATTCATAATGTTGACATTAGAAAACTGTAGAATTATAAAAATATAAAATATTTTATATATTTTTAAGTATTTTAAGCCTAAAATAATGTACTGGGATAATACAGACCAAATTAACTAATGTGTTTGCTTCATTCTAGATCTTCCGCCCTGAGGCAAAGCTATTAATATGTCAGAGCAAATTTCATCCTACTTAATAGAATCATATGCTACAATTAATTACTGTTTCTCCAAGGACACACTTCCCTTATTTGGTTTACAGAGTCCCACAATATTTTGGTTTTCTCCAAAATACTGATGTTTTCTTCTTATATTTTCCAAATCTTTTCTCCCCACAGTTAAATACTAGAGCATCCTAAGGCTCAGGCCACTGAACACTGCACCATTTACATACTGTAATTCATCAGTTTTAATCGTTTATCCCCAACTCACTTCATACATTCAGATGCCTAATTAACAATTCGACTGGTGGCAGCAATGCCATTCTACTTGCTCAGGTCATAAAACATAGTGATCTTTCTCTCCTTTCTTTTCTTCCTTACTCCCATGACATCAATCAGGAATCCTTTTAGCTGAATCATGTTTTTTAAAAAAAGGGAAACACTTCTTGATCCTTCCAAAATCCAAGTCAGCTCATATCACACACTCATGTAATGGCTCCTGTTACAGTCTGGGTTCTTTAGAAACAGATGACAAAGGAGAGACAGTTTGGGGTACAAGCTATTCACTGGATAGCAACACATGTAAAAGGAAGGGGCAGAAGCAGAATTAAGAGGGTCTAATGTCTCAATTCACAATTTCTTTAAATAACTTTTTTTTTATTCTGCCATGATAGAAAAAATGTCACAGATTTGTGGGTTTATTAATTGCTGTATTTGCATATCTTTGAATCTTATCATTCCCCTCTGCAGACACTTAGATTTCATCTTCCACCTTGGGAGAAGTCCATACATCTATCTGTTCAGATTCTATACTCCAACACATTCTTTAATATCATTTTCTTAGGGCTTCAGTTCTATCCTCTAAACAATTTGTACTTCACATGATAGTTCACTAACCTAAATGTATATGCTGTTAAAATCAATATGTTGCAGTTATGGCACAGATTAACATCATGTTATGTTTGAAGGAATTTCAATAAACTGTACTTTTCTTTAGCTGTACTTTACCTTTTACTTTCTTTCATTTTTGGAGACAGATACTGTAAGAACTCTAACTGCAGAGAAGCACAAAGAAATGACCTTTTAGAAACACAGAGTGCTAAAGAAGTGTTGGACTGTTTCAAAGAAGACAAACCAAAAACTTGATCACATGCCGATTTTTTTTTATTTTATTATGTTATCTTAATAACCATAGGTTACATCAGTAGTTTTTGACGTAGTGCTCCATGATTCATTGTTTGCATATAACACCCAGTGCTCCATTCAGTACATGCCCTCTTTAATACCCATCACCAGGCTAACCCATCCCCCCACTCCCCTAAACCTCTAGAACCCTCAGTTTGTTTCTCAGAGTCCACAGTCTCTCATGCCGATTCTTAAAGGCATCACTCAAACCAACCTCTCCTCCATACTTGAGGTCAAAGGTCCAATTTAAGTATAACAAAATCCTAAATATTCTACCCAGATATTTATCTCCTAGTAAAAGTAAAACTTGGTATTCATATTTTAAACCCAAGTTACAACTCATTCTTAGCCACATGGTGTTAGTCTTCATAATTCAGAATTTTTTTTCCTCATTTCTGAAAAAGGATAACAGAATCTTCCTTTTCTGCTTCATATAACTATTGCAAGAAAAATGTATAAAATTAGATTGTAAACATTTGAAAAGGAGTTATTTTACCCAGAAAATTGTTGATCTACCCTATAATTTCTTATACTACCCATAGATTTTTCTAGGATTTGAAACTGACAAGCCTATAATCAGCAAATCTTCTATTAGATTTTTTTTCCTTTATTTTATTACCACATTTCAATGTTGCATAAAAGTGGTCACGTGGGCTTCCTTTAACTGTTCCTCTTTTAAAAGCAATGATTGTACTTTTTTCCAACGTAAAATACAGGTTTTTGTATATTTTTCATTTGTATACTTTATCAGATAAAGTAAGTATCTTTGAAACAATATAAGTCACTTACAATGCTACAAAAAATAACTCCTAGAAAGTATTATTAAAAGGAAGATACTCTTTGCAAAAGTGTAAAAAAAAAATAAGAAAAATATACAAGATCTCTGGGGAAAATTATAAAAATTATAAAGAATAACTGTATATATGGCATACTACAGGATATTTATGGGTATTCCTCACTGTTGTACAGATTCCAAATGTTCTATAAATTCAATGCATTCCAATAAAAGTTCCAATAGGAATTTTCATAAAAACTTGATTCAAAAATGTCTATAAATATTAATGGCCAAGAATATCAAAGGCACTTCCAAAAAAAAAATGTTCCTAGTAAATATCATGCATACTATAAACCCATAATAACTAAGATAGTATGGTATTAAAACAGAAATAGGTCAGTGGAACAGATTAAGGATCTCAGAAATAGAATGAACCCACACTAATAAAGGTGGGAAATCTTTAATATACAATAGGAATAGCATATCAAGATGTATCAGTAGAAAATGAGTGATAATTTAATAAATACACTGAAAAAATGTTTGTCTAAGTAGAAAATTAAAATTAAGCCCTGTTATATCAAACACCAAAGGAACAAATAGAAATTAATAGTTAATAATTTATTGAAGAAAATCAAACAATTCCATGAACATCAACTCTAAGAAAAAATTTTAATAAAATCTAAGTTAGCACCAATTATGAACTTCCACTCATCAATAATCACCATAATATTGAAAAGACAGGTTATAAACTGGGAGAAGATACTTGCAACATGTAAAACTGAGAAAAGTTAGAATCTATGACATGATTTCCTATAAACCACAAAGAAACAATCTAGAAGAAGTATGAAAAGTATATGAATAGCCATTTTATAGTAAATTAATGTTATATTGATAATGTTAATATCTGGCTAATAAATTCTTTAACCCTATGAATCATCAGAAAATTACCTATCCAGACTACGGTAAGACATAATTTAATACACACCCAACTGGTAAACATTTATACATGTAGTAACATGAGTGAATCCCATAAATATTATATTGAGTGAAGTAAATCATATATATACTGCAGAATTCTATTTGTATAAAGTTCAAGGTGATATAAAACTAAACCTCAGCTATAGAACACAGACCGGAAGTTACCAACTCAGAACACTGACTGGAAGGGGCTAAAAGATAATTTGTTAATTGTTCTGTTGGCAATATAAAACATACCTAAACAAGGAAGAAAAAATTTAAAAGTAGTTTCTTTGGAATCATATAGATATGGATTGACTATCCAGGTTAGAAGTTACAAACTAAATGATATCTTTTATGGTTTTTATTCCTTATAACACTCAATTTTCTAATTCATAATAAAAACTATCCTCATGGAATTATTGTAAGGTTTCAATGTTATAATTTATGAAAACTATTTTAAAATGTTCTTGCTCACTGAAGACATTCCACAATGGAGTTGACAGAATTAGTAGCCACAGACAGTAAGTTATTAATATTGTCCATATGTTCAAAAAGTTAGAGAAAAGCAAGAGCATGTTTAAGGAGAGTCATGGAAGATATAAAAATACCCCAATTTAACTTCTAGAGGTAAAAACATATTGAATGTAAAGGAGAAAATATTAGTGAACTTGAAGACATAGCAATAATAGCTACCCATAACAAAGCCCAGAAAGGAAAATATTGAAAAGCCAATGAACATAGCATCAGTAAGTAGTAGAACAAATTCATGCAACCCTGTAATTACAGACCATTAGGGGAAGAGAAATAAGATAAAACACTTATTTGAACAAATAATGGCTTATATTGTTTAGATTGATTGTAAATTCTAAAAATAAAAACATTGTAGAAAAGATGAAAAATATCTTTGAAAGGGCTCATTTTCAACCAACACAGCTAAGGAAAGAATCAGTTAACTTGAAGAAAGTTAATTGGAAATTATCTCAATGAAACACAAAGGCAAAAGCAATGAAAAACACTGGGACAGTACATCCAAGAACAGTGAAAAATATGAAATTTTCTAAAACATGTTTCAGAATACAAGAAGGGGAAGAGAGAATGGCTGAGAAATATTTGAAGAGTTAGTATTTCTTCAATTTCCACAACATAATTAACACCTCAATAATTTCCCAAAATAATTAGTAAGATGCAATGTGGCTTCTCTCTGGCTTTCTCCCTCTCACGGATAGCCAGCCATCACAATGTGAGGACACTCAAGGTGAAGTCCACATGATGAGGAACTTAGACCTCCTGTCAGTAATCAGCATCATCTTGACTGGAGCTAGAGAAACCCCTCCTAAGATTCACACCACTAGCAAGACTTTAGCCCCAGTGGCCAACAACTTGACTTCACCCTCTTCAGACCCAGAACCAGAACCACCCAGCTAAACTAGTCTCAAATTCCTGAACCCCAACAAACCGTGTGATATAAATATTTGTTTAAAGCCAGTTTAAAAAGCCAACTTTTAAGATAATTTTTTATTAATAAATAACTAAATCACTAACATCCTTAAGAGAACAAGAAATAATCTAATTTTAGCAAGACTGAAAAAAGGAACATAGATTACTTTTGATAGTTTATTTTTTGGTATAGTATTGTACACATACAATAAAATGCACCCATCTTAAAGATATAGTTCAATGAAATTTGACAAATATACCCACCAGTGAAACCTATAAGCCAATCAGTTATAAAGCATTTCATAAAAAGGAACTTCTCTGAGTTAATGATCATTACATATTCAACTTGTCAAAAATATAATTTTAAATCAGTGAACCTCAGAGGTAAATGGGATTTCAAACTTGTGTGTCACTTCTTCTAACATTCCCTTGGATTATGGGCAGACAGAAAAAGAAGGAGCAGGGAAATCATCTTAGCCTTCAACTTTTTTAGTGAGGAAAAACTCCAAATTCACATGGAAAAGGGTGTGGATACAGAGAGGGATGATTATTCAAGGCCATTAATGTACATTTAATAAACATCTAAATCTCATCCATTCTATATTATATCAATTTCAGCTCGTAATTCTTCATTTCCTATCACATGATACCACTCCACATCTTTAGTCATTCTAAACTTTCGTAACAGGATGAGGTGAGGGGTTTTTCTTTCTTAAGGAAGTGATGAGTAAGATCTTACACTGTGAATTAAAAGGGGGTAGCAGCACAGCATGAATAATCTCAATACATACAAGAGATGTTTCTACAACACAGGTTTCTTAAGACCTTTTATCAATCTACTCCTGCCACCCAAACACCAACCAAAGTTAAAATAGAAAGGGAAGAAGGTTGTAGTATTTGGAGTCATCAACTATTATTATGTGAATACAGTGTCCCTGGTGAGAGGTGATGCCCTCCTCACATGTAGCAGGGGGCAGGCATGGTTTCCTTATTTGATAATAAAGGGCTCCAGGACAATCACTCCTAACTAAATATTGGGAATGCCAGGAAGGAAAGACTGAAACCTCTTTCCCATTTGGACATCTGCTTAGAACTTGATGATCTACATCTGGAACTCAATGACCAGAAGAAACATGAATAATAGGACATGGATATACAAGCAAAAGAGTAAAGAGGGAAACCTACATGACTGTATTACCTGTAGAAAGTATGAGGGACAAGTGGGCATTGCAGAAAGCACCTAGGCCTGAGTCATCTTGCTAATATCTTAACCAAGAAGGCTTCTTACCAAAGGAGGGAAAGGAATAAGGTGGATTCCTCTGGCAGGAGCTAACAGAAGAAGAGGTTTAAAGGAGCCAGATCAGCCACACCAGCTAAGTATATAGTGGGAAGACCACAGAACAGGGTCCTTCCTTAAAACTTACATAATTACTCTCCCCCCAGAAGAGTACCAACACTAAATACCTTTTTACTCAGTGGGAATCAACGTTTCATCAGTTGTAGCCAGACCAACAAGAAATTGATGATAATAGCTAACAGGAAAAACAAAACAAAACAAAACCGTTTCCTTCTTACCTAGCAGCCTAAACCTATCATAAGCAAAGAAAATGTCTCAGAAACAGACTACACACATCTCCCATTGTTCATTCCGGATGCCAAGAGTTTGAATTGGAACAGACAATGCCTGCTCCATATTTCCAGATCTGTAAGCAGATGCCCAGTCTACACTGATGAGGATCTGAAGATATTTAAGTTAAATATGATATCAGAGTTTTAACTGGTACTAGACCAAAAATAATAGAAACTGACTGATTCTAGCTTTGAGATTCCAGAAGTTACGAGAGATACCTGGATGTCATTAAGAGAAAATGGGATTCTGGGAGCACATTTAAAGCAATGATGTGTGGATGTCTGGGTGGCTCAATTGGTTAAGTGTCTGCCTTCGGCTCAGGTCATGATCCCAGGGTCCTGAGATCGAGTCCCGCATCAGGCTCCTTGCTCAACGGGGAGCCTGCTTCTTCCCTCTGCCTGCTGCTCCCCCTGCTTGTGTGCACGCACTCTCCCTCTCTCTGACAAATAAATAAAATCTTAGAATAAATAAATAAAACAATGATGTGAAATAGAAAACCACTCAATTAGTTTAAAATGCTCAATATTGTCCTCAGTAAATAGTGGGTTTGGTAGTAATTTCCTCAATTTGTGCTCTTAAGGATTTATATATATATATAAAATACACACACACACACACACACACACACACACTTGGGTAATAACCATGCACTAGATTTTTTCCAAGACTATTAGACACTGTATCTAAAATGACATCACAATCCAAAATTTCAAAGTGTCATCATGGCCCCGTTAGAATGGCGGAGCATGGAGACTAGTTGATAAATGAAATTATGGTTCAAGTCTGGCTCACAGGGAGCTCAGTGAGCCATGGATACACTGTTCCCAGGCCTGATTTTATAACCGCGAGATTCAGTGGTAGCTGGCACAACACTAACAGATTCCTTAATCTGTGTGGTAAGACCTATCATAGAGGGAAAGGCAAATTGAAATCTCCACTGTATTAGTTTGCTTGAGCTGCCATAACAAGATACCACAAGACAGATGACTAAAACAAGAGAAATTTAGTTTGCAGAACTATAAGAAAACAGTCACATCAGATTAAGGCAAACAAAATCATTATCTCAAAGATATACCTGTATTTTCATGTTTCATTTGCAGTATTCGCAATAGCCAAAATGTTCATCAATGGACAAATGAATAAAGAAAATATGGCACATATGCCCAATGGAATACCACTGGACAACATGGATGGACTTTGAGGGCATTATGCTAAGTGAAAAAGATAAATACCATATGATCTCACTTATATGTGGAGTCTAAAAAACAAAAAACAAAAACTGAGCTCATGGATATAGAGAACAGATTGGTGGTTGCCAGAGTCAAGAGGTGGGTGAAATAGGTGAAGGGGGTCAAAACCTACCAATTTCCAGGTATAAATCATGATGCTGTAATGTACAGCACAGTGACTAGAGTTAATACTGAATAACATATTTGAAAGTAGTTAGGAAAGTAGATCTTGAAAGTTCTCATCACAAGAAAAAAATTTTATAACTATATGGTGACAGATGTTAACTGGACTTATTGTGTTGATCATTTTGCTATATATACAAATATTGAATCATTACATCGTATACCTGGAAGTAATATAACATTATGTCAATTATACTTCAATGAAAAATTGAACAGTATGCTCTCTCCTCAAACTCTTTCATTATCTCCAAGGAAGGAAATATAATTTACTTAATTATATTGTAGAGAACTCACAGCAGTGGAAAATAATTTATACATTGTAAACTTCCTATGCCTTAAAGAGAAAAAGCAACCTCTAATCTTTATACCTCCTGAACTTGGCAAAAGCATGAACATAGGCATTAGAAGCAAAAGTATCAATCATTTGGGTTTGTTTTGTGCTGTGTGTACAGGCAGATCATGAAGCAGACCTGTGATCAGCATGGGCTGAGAACAACTTGGGTTCTGAACACTCAAGATATGCCTGCGCACAGTCCAGAAAGGCCAGAATGGGAAGAAATGGTTAGATTTCTGATTCCTAACCATAATATTGATATACTCCAGCCTTACTATATTTATAGTTTCTCTAAAAACTTTGAAATGTTAAACTTATATGTGACAGGCAGGGTATTTTAAAGAGCGCTTTTAAGATTTAAAAAAAAAAGTTAAGACTTAAATTTACTTGGAGACTCATAGCAGTCCATCATGTAAGTGACAATCACAAAATTCATCATGTTCAAGAACTTTCCTATGCTTATTCTTATCAGAGTTCTCAACTCAAATATATATCTCTAATGACAACTATGAAAGGTGAATTAAAATGCTTCTTAGAATTAGATGGAATAAAGCCATTTTTTTTTCAAGATTTTATTTATTTGAGAAAGAGAGGGAACAAGCATGAGCAGGGGGCGGAGGGAGAAAGCAGGCTCCCCGCTGAGCAGGGAGCTCAATGTAGGGCTCCATCCGAGGACCCTGGGATGATGACCTGACCCAAAGACAGATGCTTAACAGGCTGAGCCACCCAGGTGCCCCTGGAATAGGTCCTTTTAAAATGGAAGTTGAAGGAAAGTTATCTAAGATAAAAATTTTATTGCACTAATTTGTTTTTCCTTTTTTATGGCAGAAACCTGATTTCCAAATGCTGTAAATTTTAAATGTACATTTTTTTCATTGATATATGTTTGCAATTTATCTAATAGCTGTATTAGTGAACACCCACCATAGGTCAAAACTTGAGGTTACATTATTCCGCATTACAGGACATCACGTCTAGCTCTTCCACTCTGTGGTTTTATCTGGTCTCCTTAGCACTCAGTGGTTTCCAAACAGGCTTTTTTCCCTTCCTGGTGGCTCTTGTTCCTAAGCTTGTCAGTAAAATAAAAGCAGCAAAAGATAAACAAGTGAGTGGCCGTAACGGATCCAGAAGAAATTTTAGAAAATTAAGTTTGGGCTCCTCAACATCCTCTTGAGAAACTGGTACCAAATTAGCATTCCCCTTTTAAAGAAGATCAAAATGAGCCTCCCAAGGGCTCTGAGATGTCATGTAACTTGCCCAAGGCTGCAAAGTTACTTAGAATTAGAAGCAGGTATTCAACTAGAAATACAAGGCTCTTGGATTTTGTGTTCATTTTCTTTCCTTCTGCATACTGGAAAATTATTTTTGCCACTCAATAAAGATATCTATTTCATATGAGAGGTTATTATGGGACAAGAAGCATCAGTTTCATATGCATGTAAAAAGTGATGAAAAGTTGGAACTTGGGATATTCACACTGACACTAAACAAACAGAATATGAGAATTTTAGCAAGGTATTTAGCAGTGTATTCACGTCCTTCTTGGATATTGAAGTTTTAAATTGAAAACCTGAGGCCTTACATTAGGAAATTGAGAAGGGATATAACTATGTATTTTGGTGAGTTTGTTAGTATAGATCTTTCAGTGGTGACTGAAAATTCTTTTTTTTGGTATAACCATTATCAACCTCCTCCCAGGAAATTTTTTTTATGCTCAAATGGACTTATTTATATGGATTCAGCCAAGTGTTCACACTGGCTCACGTACTGGTTTTGTCAGCAAAGCTCTAAAATACATTGCCTTAAAATTCATTCCTGCTGCTGTTTGTTATGTATATTCTTCATGTGGGTCTGAGATTCTGCTTCTTGCCAACTCTTCAGCCATATCCATATTAACTTCAAATTTCAATACTTCCTAGATGTGCAACATTGTACGACTTAACCACTATCACACTCAGGTTCTTTGTCTATACAGCAGTCATTATACATTATAATATACAGTAGGTGTCAATTATGATTAAATGAGAAAGTGCAAATGAGATTTTTGAGTGCTCAGTAACTTTCTTGGTGATGACACAGCAAATGATGAATGCCTTTTACCCAAAGAAATGTTTTTTAATCTGAAGAATTCTGAGGAAATGCTAATCACTGCATTTGGTGTTTTAGGAAATAATAGATCTTTTAGTCAAAGACTTCTACAAAATATTATCTGTATAGTTATTAAAAGTTGTGAAGGACCAGAAATTATCACAAAACCAATCACTTAATTATAAATATAAACAACCAGGACATTCCTTTTTCAGTTACTGTCCTATTAAAATCTATGTAACAATTACTTGGAAAACATTAAATTTGGTTATGGCAATTACAAGGATAGTGCTTAATATGTGACATTTAAACTTATCAGTAAGAGTGGAAAGAATATAAGATTTGGATTACTTAGGCTCAAGTTCCAGCTCTTTTCACTGGTTGCCTGATTAAAAAACAAATCCCTTATTCTCTCTAATCTTCAATTTGCTCATGTATAATACAGGCACAACACACTGTGAGTGTATTTATTACACAAATACATCTCCAGTGGGTTTTCACCCTGATGTTTTGGGGGAGTCCTGCCTCCTCTGTACCTAAACCATTTCTCTCTTGTTCTGCTTCTATATCTACTTACTTGTTTCTGACCACTTCTCTATGCCTGTTTCTATGTCTCCCTCTGTCTCTGCCCCCACACTGCTATTGTTTCCCTTTGTTAAATGTCTTCCCTGCCTGTCATACACCCACAAACTGGCTCAAAAATCTAATGCCGAATGACTTGATGTTGAGCTAAATTCAGGTACTTTCTTCTATCAATGCGATGTGAGGTTTCCTTCTTTTCTACACGAGGGAGTATATTCCCATCTTAATCATTTCAAGATCAAATTCCCATCCTAATTCTCTGAGTTATTTCTTGATTATTGCCAGTTTCTTAAAATAAAGATATTACATAGAAGCCGCTTTTTTGGAAGTGAAAAATGTTGGTGTCGCTTAGGGAATAGAGAAATTCACTGAAGTTCATGTTAGTTCTGTGGGAAACTTGTTCTGTAAATTGAAAAGCAGTTCATGATATGTTATAGTTTGGCATAAAAGGGATTTCTGATGATTAAACTGGCATTTGGAAAATGGATTTATGTTCTTTGATGTCCAACTAAAATGGTAACATCTTAAATCATTGTACAGTCTATACACAGACTTAAGTATATATTACTATAGTAACATAAGTTCCTCAGGAAGAGAAAAATCTGAAGCTTAGAAACTTGAATAGATTTGCTCACTCAAATCCTGAACAGGATCATAGCATGAAGACAAATGGGTCGGGTCATTTTTGATATAATCATCATAAGAGTTTAGGTTTTCCAAATAGCAGGTCACGTTTATATTGTATCTATTACAAAATAATTTCAGCCAATGTACCTGATTCCCCTCAAGATAAAATTTGATTTTTCTTTTGAAACTAAATTGTTTCTTGATTATTAATGGGTCATCTAAGCCTCTGTTAATTCCCTGCTAGCTGAAAGTCAAATGATTCATACATACTCCCTAGTGACCAGAGATGAAAGGGCCTAACTATATTGGTTCCTCAGATGCTCATCCTTGGTACACAATGGAAAAGCAACTAGGTTATATGTTGTAAAATGGAAACAACTACAATGATGAATTGGCACCAAATAGATAAAAACCACTTGCACATTTAAGGTCAACGCCTATACATTTTATATGTGGCAACAACCATTTACCATCTAGCACATTATCATAATTTTGATTACAGCTAACCTATTTATATGCCCTAACACCCAAAGGTTCCTCTTCTCTACCAATGTTCAAAAACTAGAGGTGACGGTGGGACAGAGGGAAAATGTGAGGAGCATATGCATGTCTTTTATCAAAATAGTGGAGATTTATTGAGTGTCTACCATATGCCTAACCCTGTGTTACATCCTCAGAAAGCAAAACATATAAGGTATCTTCCCTCCCCAACTTGAAATTTTAAGCTACTTGCACAGACAAGATCTACATTCATCAAATTACTAAGAAATAATGACATACAGTATAGAAAATAAGAAACAAACGTCTAGTAGTTGTCCTCTGTGTGTATAAAGCCATTACTGTGTATCAGCTACTGGACTATAGAGTTTAAACCCATTGTTTAAGATTCACAATAATTTACTTGTACATTTTACAGCTAAGGAAGCCTCTCCAAGTTCACACCGCTAGTATGAGGTAGAGTGAAGACATGAACCTGTTCTGTCTCAAAATATCTTTAAGTATTATAATAATCTTTAGAATTAGCACATCAAAAGAAAATAGAGAAATGTGCGAAATGGAATTCTGATAATGTGTCTGTTGTATGTGTGTGCATACATGCAGGGTGTCTTACCATCAAGTATTACAGTTACATGGCAAAATCAGTGATTGCCTAGAGTTCTTTCATCTTCAAAGCACTAAGAACTTCCTTTGTCAGGAATCTTGGGAATACTAGTCCCAGGAAATTTAAAAATGTGTTTAGTGTTTCCCAACATGAATGTGTCAGTGCACAGATCCATGGTAACCCCAGTAGCTCTGTCATAAGCCCCAGGGAGAACAAAAGCTCAAAACATTGCCAGATCATTTCTACTGTCAAGTTGCCATATTTTCACTCATAGGTAATTCAATACTAAAGAATGTTTATTGGTATTTACTTGGTGCTACAACCATCTTGTCCCCTCACCCCCACCCCAAAAAGCAACAGTAGTCTCCATGCTCTTCTGTAGTATTCTACTAAACCACACAAACTCTCCCTGTCCCAGAGAGCTATCCATTATTTACATATTCTTCCATCCAAACCCCGAATTCCCACCATCCTAAGAGAATACTTCATCTTGCTCTGGTGAATATAGTTGCTAGATCTGGAGTAAGGGTCAGCGGATGCCCTAACCTACCCTTATGATCATGCCCACCACAGCTTTCAGCCCTAACAAACTCACTAATCAAAATTCACCTGCCATGATCACAAACTATTCTCTAAAGGTGAAATGTTTTCATTGGAAATTCTTAGGGAACTGAAGAGGGGGAACAAAAGGGGCTGAGAAAACAGATCATAAACGTCTGTCAAATGTATGTTGATGACATGGACATTTATTTCTCTTGTTTTAGGAATAAAAACTTAAAATTCAAGTGACCAATTACTTTGTGACTCAGGAACCTAAACAGATTTATGATAGGATTTTTAGAAGTTCAACATCAAGAACTGGCCAAAAATGATCCTTGCACCTGATAGGGGGAAGCAAAGCAGGATTCTCCTCCATTGTACATTTGACAAAATGGAGAGAATTTATTGGATTTCCAACCACAAAAGGGCCCTTGAGAACTGATCAGACAATCTAAACCTCTGTCCTCCAGGCAGATCTGCAGCAAGATCTGTATGATGTGAAACTATTGGAAAATAACGAAAATATAGTTAACCATCAGGGATTTTGTCTACTTGACATCAATCATCTGTAGGTTTTACAAATTCACTTTTTTCTTTTTTTCCCGTCTCAAGTAGATTCCTTTTTTTCCTATGCAGGCCCTTTACCCAATCATTGCAATGGTTGAAAGACTAAGGTATTTAGATTCATTGGAACTCTAACATAAGAACTCTGCTGAGGAGAAATTCTTGTTAAAGTTATTAAGGTAAAATTCATTTCCCCAGCTCTTCAAATATCCAGATGTTTGGCATCCTGTAAAGAAGAAACATTAGAATAACTGCCTGCATGTTTCCCTAAATAACACATACCTTATTTAATCCACTTAAAAAAGGTCACCTGTCAAAATCTGAGACCCAAACTTTTCAAGCTATCTCAGAGTCTGAGATTAGAATGACTACTTCCTTAGGGAAAAAGAATATATATCCCTTGACAAAAGGGGCTTACCAAGTAATTCCTCCTCATTCAGAATGTTATAGAACCCCAAATAGCTAAAATTTTTTACTAATAGAGAGTAGAACTGAAGAGAGAAAATGGTAGACTTTCATGCTGTTACATTACAAAGTTTGATATTTTCTCAAAATTATTAACTGGCATAAATTATTTTCATAATTTTAAAAATAAATAATGATAACTTTCTTTAGGGGTTTCCATCTTTCACCCATAGGCTCAACCCCATCTTGGTCTTAAACCCATCTCGATCAGGGCAGGATCCCTTTAGGAACATCCAGCTTGTGGGTCTGAATTGTGAAATGCCACCATTAGCTTATGTGTGTGTTGAGCTTGGAGAAACCCTGTATTCTTGCACACCCACTGAGCCATAGCCTTTTCTGTATCCCTAACCTTTCCTTTCCTTATTGACTTGCCTTCTGTCTCACTTCCTGTTTAGCTCTTCAATTCCCTGCTAAGAGTAGATTCTTACTTTGAAAGTCAGAGTCTGGGTCTCAATAACCTACAAGCACTCTTGTCAACTCTCCTCCCTGGCAAGTAGGACTTTGTGGGAACCTGCCTTTGGTTGCCCTTTCATCTAGAATATTCCATATCATCTGATTTTGATTATATATCCATACTCTAAGCCTGCAGCATGCCACCAATTATAAACCCTCGAAAAATGTCACTACCTCAATGAAGTCCAGGTTCTTTGTGCTACTCTGCCCATGGCATTCTTAGTATACCTTAAAGACCAAATCCATGCCAATATCATTTCCATACTCTGGTCCCTCTCCTTCCTAGTTTGTTTCATTTATCACTAACCTATGTAAATGTGTGAAGAAGTTGGGTGACCAGAAGACCAGAAAACGAGATAACAGGAACATAAAGAAAAACTTTGGTTTAAAATATCCAAATTTAATCTGCCTAATATTATATAAACACAATTAAAAATATTCTTTTAAGACAAAATACTTAAAGAATATGGTGATAGGATTAGACTATAAAGACCGGCCATATCACTAGTCCTATCCCTCTAGACCTGTCTCACTTGGTGCTGCCAGCTACCCATCCTTACTTATTAAAAATACAGAGGACTTTGGAGGAACTGCAGCATCTCAGTGTGTGAGTGGCTGTTGGAACTCAGAAAACTACATTCTAAATATGTAACTTCCCCATCTATAAAATGAAATATTGTTTCTGGGGCAATTAACAAGTGGTGAATATCAAAATCACCTGTACAACCTGGGTGTACATTGACAAATGACTGGAGTTGATGACTGCAGGCTACAAGACACTATCCAAACATGTTCCATCTCTAAGGATTCCTTGCCAGCTAGGTTCTGATTAGAGGTCTGGCTAGTGGAAAACACTAATAAGAGATTTGTATGTAAGAAGGGAGAAGCCGCAGTATCAACCCCACCCTCGCAGCTTTATTGCTTCTAAAGTCAGATTGGGAAATACAGGTAGAAACACAGGAATTGGCATATTAATACTTGATTTAAAGTTCAAACATCAGGACTTATCTAAGGAGCTGAACAGACATGGACAACCAGTCTGCCTACATCTCATGAACATCTCTGGGTGGTATCTCTGCAAATAGCTGTGTTGTTTCCATGGCTCTAGCTCTTGCTAGACAGCTTCTAATTCTTTAGTTCCAGTTTCCACAGTAAAACCTCCACTGAGGTTCTAGTTGCTTGGAGAGTCCTAGCCTCTGGGCGCTGCTACCACCTCATATTTGTCCCTATAGCCTTAGAGGCAAGTAGTGATGTCCTGTTCTTGCTAATTCATCTCTGCGTGCCTTGCTTTGCCCTGTTTGATTTTTCACATATTACCTCATTAAGTTTCTTCTATTTGAAACATTTAAAGTGGGTTTTATTTTAACCAGATCCTGACAAATACAGCCTTTCTCTAGAGACTTTTATTCAGGAGGCTGGTAATGGGATCCTAATTAAATATTGGTGAATAAATGACCTTTATGAGATCTTCTTGCTCTAAATTATTATGAGTTACATGAAGATAGATAATAATTCAACACAATTTAATGGCCATTTATTGAGCCTTTACTATGTATCAGACAATGTTCTATGCTGTTTAGGAGATATATGAAATCTTAAATAAAATAGAAATAAATGCCACCATTGATACTGATGTAGCAGTTTCCCTTAGAAAATGATCACCATTGACAGGAAGATTCTCCATGTATACCGGTTTCCAGTTAAAAATCCAGTTCATTTCCAACTCATTTCATTGACTTAGTATAGGTCACTTGACCATGCCCCCTAGCTATAAGAAAGGCTGGGGTAAAAATAAAGTCATTTCCTTAGGTTGGCCAACATCAAATAAGACCCTTTTTCTCACAGGTATGTTTAACCCAAAATTATATTCCTAATAAATTTAATCACCCACCAAAGAAAGAAACCAAAATTTTTTCTAGCTAATAAATCTAGCATAGGATCTATAAATTAAAAAAAAAAATACAAACACTCCAGGCCTCTAAAAATTGATTCAATACCTGGGATGGGACCCAGGCATACACATTTTGAGAAGCCGATGGATAATTATGCCTCAAATCCCTAGCTAAAATCCATTATTCTCAATGACCTCTAAGCATCCTATCACTAAAATGGAATGAATTTTATGAGATTGCAAACATTCATATAAATCCAAAACTCATTATGAAGTGATAAAAAAGCAAATATCTTAGAATACAAGAAATCTTTAATTCAAGAAAAATATTGACAGTATACAATCAGTTTTGAATTCCTTCCTTTACTACTCAAATCATATCCCAACTTTGCTTCAGCCAGATCTCAGATGACCATGATTTTTTACTTAATTTTATTCCTTGAGAATTAATCCTCTGCATTATTCTGGTAAACAGATTTAGTCATCTATAAACTTATGAATGAACCTGCCATAATTAGGGAATCCAGTGAATTCCTGAATTTTTTTGTAATCTTTCTCCCACCCTACTTTTGTAGAAGCTACACCATTTCTACTTGAGGGTAAAGATTAATGACTTCAGCTAATCCCATAACCCACTTTTTAATCCTTCATTCATCAGTTGCCTAAGAAGTTCAGAATGTCAACATGGATGTTTGAGCTTCCATTTCAGTGTGAGCACTGATGAATTTTTGTATATATCCCTTGGGTGTTCAAAGTTCTAAGGCAATACAGTCTAAACTTCCAGAGGAGAAAAACAAAATATTATGTCATTCTGCCATTTTTAAAGTCAATTGCTTCTGGGTGATTGAGAAACCAAAGATCATATGAGCATTAGCTTACTGTCTTACTACTTTTGCATCACAATGTGCTTCCTATTCTGAAGCAATATTATGTATTAAGATGACCCTGCATTAGTGCCTGACACACAAGTATCCCACTGAGTGAATAAATGGGGGGCTCCATCTGCATGGTTACTTGATATCTCATGACCAACTGTTTATTCTCTATTAAGAGCCAGTGGCAAGCCACAAGCTATAATCTCTTAGAAGGATGAGAGCCACTTACACTCAATGAGGATAACCTTGCTCCAAAGTTTTTTGAATGATTTTCCCCCAATGGACCAGCTGGTAGACCAACTTCATTCAGCATCTTCTTCTACCATAGACATTTGGAATATTATAGTATCTATTAATTCATAAGGCTGACTGGTAGAACTGATTACATTATATAATCTTACATTTGAATGTGCTACTTTGAACCTCTTACCATGCTCTTGAAAGCTGTTGACTTTGAATGTTTTCCAGATTCAAGAAGAATCTCCAACTATAATACATGTTACATTCATATTCTAAAGTGGTTCAAGCACAGTGCCTCCTTAATAGAAGAAGGCACAAGGGGCAAGTTGTTTTTCATATTAGAGAGAAACCAAGGTCTGAAACTTTATAAGCAAAGCTAATTTCATAGATCAAACTCTTGGTGACCACCCAGAGAGTTACATTTTCATCCAAATTTCCCAGACAGCTTAAGACACTGCAGATGCCAATGTCAAAGATAGTTCATGGGGCCAGGTTTAGCTCTGCCTTTTCATTATCTCTTGGCTTATTCGTGACAGAAAGAATGACATCAAGAACCTGCAAAGAGGTCCTGCATAAACTTACCAGGCTCTAGCCTAAGGAGACTGCAGGCACTGCCTCTGCCTTTCACCTGTAGAAATCCATATGATACAGCCTGCACTTAGCCCTATCCTTGCCTCCTCATTGAATGTAACGTAACAGTTCTGTGCTGCCCACTTTGTCCCATCTGCTATAGCTACCTTAACAAATCCAGGGTTATTACATGATAGACACCGTCCCCTTGAAGTAGAAAATCTACCCAGAGAAAGATCCAGCATTCTCACACATTGAGTGTGATACTCTGCTCAGTCCTTTTTGGAAGATTAATTTCTCTGTGAGATGGTTTTGGTGATAGTTGAACAGCTCTCCTTAGCTCAATCTATCATTAACAGAATCTTCATTTTCTCCAAATTTCTAGTCTTCTACACCGTGGGAAATTAATAAAAGAAAGCCTCACTAAAATGGAGTCAAGAGGCCAGCAGGGAGAGCTCTCAAGCCCTACCACTCAGTCAATTGCAGATCCAAAAGGAAGAGACAGACTTTGCAGATGGATACTATTTTATTACCCCAGCAGGAAGAAAAAAGATTTCCTCCTTCCCCAGCAACAGCCCAGCCAATGAGGGACAGTCACAACTCAACCAATGAGAGGCAAATAAACTTCAAACTGCCAGTTTACTCCAATGGACTTTTTGTTTAACAGACCCCAACCACCCCTTTCCTCTATAAAGGAGCATTCCTTTCCTTTGGTTTCTAGACTTGCCTATGGTTTTGCCATAGCTTGCTTGCTTGCCCCAGATTGCAATTCTCTGCTATTCCCAAGTAACCTTAAAAATAAAACTGCCCGTTATTTTACAAATGGGTGTAACAATCTCTACAGTTACCTTAAACGAATGGATTTAAAAAAAGAAAAAAAGAAGTGATATTCTGCAACTCAACATTTCAATTTTAACTATGACCTATTCAGGGTCAGCCATGGCTCAGGTTCTACCTTCAGGTCTCTACTTATGACTGAGGGACTTTTTGTTTTGTAGAAGCTAGAAAGAGTCATTCTTTCCTTCCATCTACCTACTTATTCCCAGAGAAAATATAGAATCAAGCTTCACTGTTGTCTATTAATTATCCCCAGATCTGCTTCATATCCATGATGACCAACCATCCTGACTGACCCATAACTGGGCAGTTTCCTGGGATTCAAAAACTCTCATCGCTAAGACCAGGATTGTCCTGGGAAAGCTAGGTCAAGTTGGAAACACCAGGTCCTATCCACCTTCTCAGCCGTGGTTTGGAAAATCTGACATATTTTCACTACAAAATTGATCAGATAAACTCCACTGATTAACTTTACCGGCAAGGATAGCCAGATTCAAAAATATCAGGCATCATTTCTGAAGAGGTCCCTGAAAATTTCATCACTAGTTCTAATTAATTGAATAGAAGATAGCCTTTCTTTTGTTTTCTGTTTTTGTTTTTTTTTTTTACCTATAATAGCAAGTCTGTGTTATAATATGCTTAATTACTAGTGAAGTTAACATGTTTCAGTGTTTGAACTGAGATTATCTAAACAGAAGGGGAGTTTCAGTTGTGGATACTGGTGTGTACTGCCTAGATCCCCAGTTCAAGACAGGCACTCACCCACACACACACACTGCTACTAGTATTGGCTATGGGCAGCTCATGGCTGAGCCCACCTTCAGGAATTGACCAAGAGATCACAGATTTGTCTCACCCAACTCACACCCCAGCCCCAGGGGCAGCCATATCCAATAACTGATTAATGATAAATTCAAAGGTCCAGCCTCCTTGCCTCAGTTCAGGACAACTCGACCTCAGCTGATCCTTAGGGAAATGTGGAACTTGGGTCGTTCTTCAGTTTTGCAACTTTATCACAGTTCAACATCTTTGCCTGATTTTGCCTTCTTCACTTTCCCACACATGTTGAACCTAAAAGCACTACTCCATGCGAATCTCAATCTCAGGAGATAGTCTTTGATCAAGATCCACAGAATGACTATTATATCTTCAGACCCCTTATATGCAAAGTAAGTGGTAGGTCAGATGTTTTGGAGGTAGGGTGGTTAGAGATTATAAACCCTGACATCCACTTTACTCCACTGACTTCCCATGAAAATCATGAGAAGATAGAGCAAGACCATAACATGAAAAATGTACCACAAACAATGCATTCACAGGTTTGTCTGTATTTGCAATAAAATAAAAATCTTACTATCTAACCTATACCTTAGTTAGCAGATACAAATCCAGCACCAAAATTATAAATTGTGTTTAAATAGGGTAACTACCCTATATTGCCCACATAGTCTAGTTTACACCTATTGTCTGGAAATTAATAGTGCCCCCTTTCATTCTCAAAAAGATACCAATTTGGACAATAAAAGGTGTGATCACCTAGTTATAAAGAACTCTCATTTTACAAATAAATGAGAGCCTTACATGATATAGGGGGAGATGGACCTAGAAAAATTAATGTGTACTATCAAATTACAATATGAATCTAAGAATTCCTCTCTATGAACATTAGCAAACGGAGCAAAGCAGAATAAACTCAGCAACAATTTAAAGATTGAAGATTTACAGATACATCTTGAGCCAAGTTGGGGTCCCCTGCATGCCACTGACATTGCTTTAATAACAGAGTAACCTATCAGTTGCCTATGATTTTAATAATAGTATTGGCAAGCTTTTATTTCAAGATCAACTATACCACTTGAAAGCTATTAATATGTCACCAGTCCGTTATAGTGACTTGTGAAGCTGTTTTTAGAAGTTATGGGTTACACTGAATTTTTCCACACAACTAGTTATTGATCCTTTTGGCTTTACAATGATTGAATTCAGTATCTGGCTTCCTTTAAGGCTCAAAGACAGGAAAATTTCGTATCACTGAGGACAAAAAGAAAAAAAAAAATCACAAAAATTATTACTATTCCTCCAAAGTGAATACAGGGGACTATGGCAATGCTTGAGTCCTAGACTGTTCTTAGCTTTACTGACAGTGCTAACAAGTGGCCTGGGAGAGGGACAAGTATGTGCTGGGGAAGAGGTAATCAGACAACAAAACTGTCTTCAGTTACTTCCATCTTTCTACCTGATGTCCACCAAGGAACAGAGACTGTTCAGAGTTAGGTTTACCATTGTGGAATGTTGGAAAGCAAGTGGACAGATGAAGTCCATGAGCAAGGGCAGTGGGAAAAACAGGATTCATTTTTTTAACTCAAAAAAAAAAAAAAAAACCACTCCAGTAAAATAAATGAGAGAAAGAAAAGGAAGAAATGCAAAGAGTTTCTAAAATGTCATTTACTCAAGGAAATCCAACCCAAAAATGTTTGGCAGCTGTGAAGGAAGGGAGCTGTGAAGCTCCAGCTGCAGCTGACCCCATTTGTGCCCAGCATCCAACATGGTAGTCACAGAAATGGTGACTTTTTCTTCAAAAATTGAACCCAGGCAAGGACACTAGGCATAATGGGGCAACAGCCAATAATAGAAACATCTCAAAGGATGAAAAGATCTGGTTTTGTGATAATTACCATGAGAGATAAAGAAGACACAGCCTGGAGACATTGGAGTTCCCTGACAGAAGGAGCCCCTGATATTTCAGATAGCAATGAAAACCAGGAGGAAAGCCTTTGCAAATCTTCATCTGGGATCCTCATGTCTAAACTTACATTTTCCACTAACCAGCGAAGTGGGAGTTTGAGGCACCATTGAGAGAAAAACAACTGGGCACATAATGGTTCACTCTTTAAGAAATTGGAGAAAGTGTTAGTAAGCACTGTCATCCAGTGAGACTGATGTGTCCATTCAAGTCTACTTGGCATCAGCTCAAAGGATAAGTTCTTTCAACCTGCCCATAGCCAGAGAGACCACACGCACTCTGCAGAAGAAAAGAGTCTAAAAGCTTGGCAAGGGACTTGTTCAGTCATCGAGGCTAGCTCCTGGTGTGGTTGAGTCATTTTTTCAGAAGACCCACAGAATTTCACTTAACTTTTTCCCAAAATTATTTCAAACACAATCCACAATTCAGTAGAAAAAGCATTTGATTTAGCGGCATTACACTCATACCTAAGTTTTCTGGCCTTGAGTTTTGTCGCCCTCTGGTATAAATTTTATGAGACTGGTAGCTATTACATTATTATGATTATTTTCCCTGTTAACAGGTCATAAGTACCTTTTTAATCACTTTCCATGTAGCATGTTTCTATGTCCCACTGTGCTAAGCACTGTATGCACATCATCTTATTTAATTCTACAAAGTAGCATTATCATCCTCATTTGACACATGAGGAAACTGAGGCACAGAAAATTAATCTACCTGAAGCCCTATCAATAAGTGGATTTGCCAGAATTGAACCCAAGTATACCTGATCTCCAAGCCATTTTCCTTGTCTAATCTGACAAGGTGTAAAAAATATCTCACAGGTGTAAAAAATAAACAGATGTCATTCAGATGTTAGATATCATTAATTGTAGCAAATAAAAGTAAAAATACTCTATTCAAAATAGTACACCTGCTCAGCAGGAAGTCTGCTTGTCCCTTTCCCTCTGCCCTTCCCCCCCAATTCATGCTGTCTCTTGCTCTATCTCAGATAAAATCTTTTTTAAAAAGGAGGGGGCACCTAGGTGGCTCAGTTAAGCATCTGACTCTTGATTTTGGCACAGAGTCATGAGATCAAGCCCTGCATCGGGCTCTGCACTCAGCGTGGAGTCTGCTTGAGATTCTCTCCCTTTCCCTCTGCCCCTCCTGCTCATGAACATGTGTGCTCTCTCTCTGGCTCTCTAAAGGAATAAAGATTTTTTTAAGAAGATTTATTTATTAAAGTTTTCTCTTCTCTAGATTGACCAACCAAAGTGCTATGACTTTTTCATCAGAGAGAACTACCCTTACATCTATAATTCATACATCAAAATACCTCAATTTTATATGTATAAAGTGGGTATTATTTTGATATGTATATGGGGATGCATGCATGCATGTACACACACATTCCTATATATAGCTACTGAGGGAAGGGGCAGAGAGCTGAATTGACGTTCAGAAAGGGGCACAATGCTAGAAAGTATTGGAGTCCAAGAGTCCAATTTAGAGAAATTTTGAACACCCCCAGGTGTTCAGTTGAATTCCAGAAAGGTTGTCCTTTAAAATGAAGGCTATCGTGGTCTCCTAGAAAAAGGGCTACTGTAGACCTATCCCAATAAAGCCTAAAAACTCATCTTGGCATGTAGTTAATCTGCCAACAAATTACTTTTATCCTGCCAAGGGTAAACATAAAATCTCTGACAGGAAGTCCAGACTCCCAGTAATGTAGCAATTATACTGTTGTCCATATAATAAAAAAATTACTTAGTGTCAAAAAAGAAAAAAAGAAAAACTGTTGTCATAATTTGGAGGGGAAAATACGGATTTAACATAGAAATTGCAATTGACAGGAAATTTTAAGTACTATTATAAGCATATTCAAAGATAAAAAAGCAAAAGATAGACATAATGAGTGAGAAGGAAAATCTCAGTAAGTAAAGGAAAAGCATAAAAGAAAATCAAACAGGAATTCAAAGCCTAAAAAAAATAAGGTATCTGAAATGAAAAATTCACTTACAAGTCTTAACATATCAGATATGCAGAAAAATAAATGCATGTATTTAAAACAATAGAAACCCTGCAATGTAAAATATATTTTTAATAAATCTCAAAAACACTATACTGAGCAAAATACCCTAACAGAAGTACACATACTGTGTGGTTCCATTTATATGAATATCTAAAACAAGAAATTAAATGTATAGTGATAGAAATCAGAAAAGTGCTTATCTCTGGTGGGGAGTAAATAGGTATATTGGTTATATGTACACATTTGTCAAAGGTCAAATTGCCCTCAAGGTCTGTGCAATCTGTATGCAAATTATATTCGATAAAAATTATAAGAGAGTAACAGGGGCATGGAAGTGGTCCCATAAGTTAAATGGGTTTTAAAGAAGTAGAATGTTTTGATCATTTCTGAGCAATGTATACTTTGATGAAGAATTCTTATGTCCCCATTTGACAGAGGAAATGAGTCTAACACCAAACTGAGTATATTGGTAGGTGGGGCTTTCCTTTGAAGTGTTTGTGTAGTTTCCAGACAGATGAAGGACAGGGTGTGGAGGGAAGTGAAGTACTAGCTTTGGAATCCCCATGTGCTCCCAACTTGGTGTCCCCAGAAGCATAACAGGGGGTTTGGCATCAGACTGACAACAGATAAGAGGGAAGCCCTGCAAATGTTTTGAGGGGAAATAGGGTGAGGCTTCTCAGCCCTACACTCAAGATTCCTGTGATAATCTACAATCTCTTCAGTCATTTCCCCCTTAAAATGTTCCTTTGTGCAGTCAATCCTATAGGTATGACTCATGGTGTCCTCAATCCAATACTACCCTTCCTAATGATGTCTCAACTCCATGACTGTCATTGCCTAAATGGGCCAGATTCTCATGTTCTAGACTAACTCGGGGAGAATCTGGAATGGAATGGAGCCCATGTTAGCCGTGCTGATAGCTGCAAATCTTTGTCCAAATGCCTATGTCAATTTTAGGGCTCCCACATAATGTGGGTGGCCAGAAAGTACATTCTTCTGTGGCTGCTGGGCTAACTGCACGATTTCCCACTACAAGTTATTCCTAGTGACTCTGAATTGGACATATCTAGATGAAGCTACTCTAAATAAGCATAGATGCTAGCAACACAAGTAAGACCAGTATTGATAGAAATTCTATAGTTTAGCATAAGGGTTACTTGCTAGTTCCAATCAATTGGCTGTAACTTCCTGGGTCACATTACTGATATATTTGCAAAGCGTGTTCAGGCTTAGAGAAAAGATTGATTCACAGTGATCTCCGTGAGGTAAAGTGGTGAAAAACATGATAGTGCACCGTGCTAACTATTTGTCACCTCTGGTACCAGACATGAATTCTAATCCTGCACCTAATACTAACTAGCTCTGTGACATGGGTAAGTACTGCATCATTGTGGGGTCTTTATTCTCAAGAATAGATTAGGGATAAAATAATAGTTGATCTCTAACCACCACTCCATTGATATTATTCTATGAATCATCAAAACTATACCACTCTCCTCCTCTAGTGCTAAAAAGAAAACCAAAGGCTCAAAATGGAGTCACTTAAGTAGAGTCCCCAAACCCGGTTCTAATACCTAATCTAATTGCAGTTTCAACTTCCCCAGAAATGTAGTCCTAATGATCAGTCAGGAATTTTCTGCTCAGAGCAGAGTCTGCCACTTGGGTGCTTCTCCATCTCCCAAAGGAAGATGAGGTCATCTGCATCCACTTCCCTCTAAGGGAAAGGACCTTGCCTGGAACAATCCTCCTCAGAAGCTAGTAACTTTTTTGCCCTACTCCCCTTCTTATAAAAACCTTCCACTTTTATAAGTCCTTGGAGCTCCTCTCTACCTGCTACATGGGAGGGTGACCAATTCATGAATCATTTAATAAAGCCAGTTAGATCTTCAGATTCACTCAGGTGAATTTTGTTGCTTCACACCAGGTTTTCACCCCATAATACCCATTAAGTGTACAGAGGAACAAACTCAGACAATTAAAAACAAAAAACCAAAAAGAACACGTTATACTTTATCAGTGTTGTGGTATCACTGAATTCATTCAATTTCAAATAAACATGTTTTGGTGAAAGGTCTGGTTTCTGTGACCCACACAGAGACTGTAATTACAAATTAACTTTATCCAAAATTTCTATCTATCATGTTTGTTTCCTGAAAGAACATTCTATGAACTCCTTCTCAACGATAAGACTGTCACATGCTTTCTAGTTTGCAAGCAAACAGGTTTGGAGAAATGAAGCCGTTTGCTTTGGCTGATCCATTCAACTGGCAAATGCCAATGGAGCTGGAGCTGGAACGCAGATCTGCTGGCTCATCTGAAGGTTCTCTGCTCTATGAGGACAAGACTCCAAGTCTCCTAACTTCACAGCCAGTGTTCTCCCTGTCCCTTGAACTGTATTAATTGGTTAAAATCCTAAAACAACTGGCCATATACCTGGAGTGATAGAGGCTACGAAACCACAGGGGAGGGAGATAATGGAATTCCAGCACTGAAAGAAGGGTCAGAATGGGTAATCTTTAAGGCACAAGGTCTGAAATGTTATCAGCTCAATGACAAAAACATACTTTCTTCCCATTTTGTCCAAGTGATGTTAAGTTTTTGTTGTTCTTTGCTTTTGTTGTAGGAAAGTCACAAGCAGAGAGAGAAACAAGGCAGAGGAAGATAAATTCAAGGACTCACATGTGAAAAAGCTTGGTCACTCCTCTTGACCATTGCCAGGAAATGGTCCAAAGCCCCCAAATCTTCCCAATTTGTTTGTGGATCCATCACCTGCCCCATCATCTGCCCCAGGGGCCCTACCTTCCTGGGAACAAAAGCCATAGCCTTTAGAAAGAAGATTTTTGTCTGTATGGGTGAAAGAGGAAGGGACATTTAGAAGTATTTGTTGTGGCAAAAAAACACAGAAGAAAAGAGTCAATAGTAGAACAATAACCAACCTTCTATTTAGTACTTCCTAAATACTAAATGGTGCCATTTCCCTGATCAAAATTTGTCACTAAAATGGAGGCTGGCTGGGACATTAGAACAGTTTGTAATGGCTACCGCAATTTGTGTTGATGTGCATGAACGTGGGATACATCTGGATTCTTTTCTTCTCCAGACAAGTCATCAAATGGAAGCATTAATTGAAGAGATGCAAAACAACCTTAAGTTGCCATTCTTCAAATGTCCACTATGATAAAAATAATTAAGACTAAGGATACTGGGTCTGAAAAAGAAAATTTCTTAAATCTGCTAAAAATACATTTAGGAGGAGTTACTCCGTGCCAGGAAGTAAAGAAATCATCTCTTCTAGCAAAATGCAAAAGTGACAAGTCAGAATGCCAACAAAGACTATTCTGTAAAAACAATGGAAATGTCCAGATGCGTTAAGGAGATCACAGTTAGGGATGCCTGGGTGGCTCAGTTGGTTAAGCCACTGCCTTCGGCTCAGGTCATGATCCTGGAGTCCCGGGATCGAGTCCCGCATCGGGCTCCCTGCTCGGTGGGGAGTCTGCTTCGCCCTCTGACCCTCCTCCCTCTCATGCTCTCTGTCTCTCATTCTCTCTGTCTCAAATAAATAAATAAAATCTTTAAAAAAAAAAAAGGAGATCACAGTTACCATTAAGCTAGCACATAGAGAGAGGTAAAATGTGCAAAAAATATTTATTCTTTCCAGGTATAAATAAAGTCAATGTCTAGACAATCTCTGCATTTAAAGCTGCCTTCTATTTTAACATGATTATAGATATCATCATCATACATGCCAGTTTTCATAGACAAAGCCAACCTTAAATATTATGTTATGTTGAATGAACCATTACAAAAGCTTCAATATTTCAGTAAAATGTAACTGATCAAATACAGCAAACCTTTAAATGGAAATAAACTTAAATCAAAAAGATTAATAGCCAAGAAAAGGAGGCACACAGCTTAAAGAAATCTCTCCATTTTTCAGACATGTGTTCACAATGCACACACACAATAACTATATTGTATGTTTCTAATTTTAAGTGTGTGCAGGTAGCATGGCTCAGATCTTACGATTAGAAAAATACTAACTATAAATATCCCCACAGTTAGAACTTCAATGATTGACTTCAAATGAAATTATAATACTGGTGACTTTAATAGTGCTATTGTATTTGCTTTAGCTCCCGTTTAAAAGTATTTTAAGAAATTTGAAATATATTTGACTAGAAAGTTTCATTTTATAGTCCACATGAGTACAAAAAGACAGTGTATCATCAGTAAGGATTTTCAAATGCACTATCCTTCTTCAAAGAAATGTGGAAAGCCATAGGGAACATTTTTTTACTTAATGTTGCAATGGAATGAACATTGCTCAGCCTGGGAAAAATATTATCACATCACATAATCAAAGACATGCAGTTATCTGACAGCTCTATAACATCCAGAACTCCAAGAAGACATTTTTTAAAGATTTGTTTATATAGAGCCTAAAGTAAAGTAAGCATTATTTGAACATTTTAAAACTCAAAGAGTTTTCTACCTTCGACTGTATCTTGATAGAAAAATAGGTGAACAGGAGACATGCCTAGAAACATAGCTAGAGCCACAGGATGGAGAATTTTAAGTATCAAATAGATAAATGTGTACTTATTATTTTTCATTCAATAAAGATTTCTTGAGCACCTGCTATGTGGCAGGCGCTGTGCTAGGGTGTTGGGGACATAGTTGTGGCTCTGTTCTACTCCGTTCCTGCTCTCAGGAAACTTACATTCCCGTAGGGACATGCTCAGTGAGTTAAAGAGGAAGTACTTAGTTTGAAATTACAAAGGGTGGATATAGATAACTCCTGCAGGCAAATAGAAGCTAAAAACACGTTTTTAGCATAAAAAGAGGAACATCTAAGAGTTTGGAAGTGATTACTACAACCATCCTCCCCACTACCAAATTCAGAAAAAGTTGAAAGAGGCACAGGAAGCAGATAAATGAAAATGAAAATTTCAGCATTATCACTGTTAAATCTGCACTGATGAAGTGGCTCAACCAGGCCCTGCTACTGGACTTCCTAAGATCCCTGCATCTGTCAGGTGTTCCCTCAGTGCTTCTACTTTCACTTCCAAGCATCCATGGCCTTGTTCTTGGAGGTCTGAATTTTCCCCAAAAAACAAAATCATCTATCATTCAATCCTTAATTTGAATTTTGTTGGCTTTATAATTTTTAATAATATATAAATTTACTTTGATTTTATAGTTATATAAGAACTATAAACATGAGTTTATAACTAGATTATATGAACATGAATAATGTAAAAGTGAAAAAAATTCCATCAATGCAAGTCTGTAAGAATACTATCTTTTAAAATGGCAAATACAGGACTTATATTTGAAAACCGTTACTCCACAATGCCTCCCAAGAAAATGATATTTGTCTGATAGGAAATACAAAAAGTAGTTAGTGTGGTTTCTGAAGAAGTGACTAAAAAAAACGAGATTTTGATTTGGGGCTTAATTTAATAATAATGTAAGAAATGCAAAACAACAGTATTAAACAGTGATGTATTAATAACTAGAGCCAGATGCCCAGTTACAGGGGTTACAGGCTAATGTAAAAATGTACTACAAGATAGACATTAAATGTAATCAACTCCCATATTTCTAGTAAAGCAGTGATATCAAGATTAATAAACACTCAAATGATTGATAACTGCTTTTTAACTGCTCATAGAGCAATAGGCACCTGTGGCTCCTCCTGAGAGTTAAATCCCCGTGTAGGAAATGGCTATGAAAAATATATTTAGTTTCTTTAAAAAAAATATGTTCAGTGTCTTTAATATATACTTATGTTTATTTATACACATGTACATATATGCATGAGCAAGAGAATGATAAAAGGCAAAATATCTGAGTCTCGCCATTCTCCATGAGTGTGTTTATTTGTTGATGGGATGACAGCCCAGCCCTTCAATGCCACGGAGTATTTTTAAAGAGAGTAAAGTCTACAATACTTACAATATAAAATCCTGGTGTCAACATCAAGTACTTTTATATCTGGACAGCCAGATTATTTCCTGCTTTACCTCTCTATTCAGAAGAGTAATCATTAGCAGATGAGGTAAAAATCTGGGTTGAGGGGTGGCAGGAGGAAAACCAAGTGAGCGGAAATAGCCACCTGGGAAAAACAATTCACAATGAGTGTTTAAGAAATAACTAACTTGATGCCACCCAGCTTTCCAGGTACATTGATTGGTAAGTTGAAATCTAACAATTAATCATCTAGCATATAGCAAATTGATAGCCACTCCAAAATGACTAAAAATTCTAATAAGACAGCTATAAAATTAACCAAATAATACTTACAAGGGACAATCAGATTTCTAGCTTTGAAAATCTGTTTACCCATTGAAGGTTTCAACATCTGATGCAATAACAATAGAATATAAAATATTTGACAGATCAAAATAGGGAGAAAGATGCCCCATTCTTTTGCAAAACAGGAACATGTTAACAATCAGTACTTTTGATAGGCTTAGTTGAATGCTTTTCTCCAAGGGAACTGCTTTTACAACAGCCTTTGACTGATGGGTTTTACTGTCCTCTGGAGAGCTTGTTTCTATCTCTGGCCCTGAAGATTCATCATCCAAACTCGTACATTTGCTCAAAAATGGGCAACCCCAGACACTGAGTATTATATTCCAAATGGGATTGTGGGCAATGACTATTTTCCAAAATCCCAGAATCTGAAGTCATCCATCAAAGCACCCCTGGGGATTTCCAATCTTGGTAGCCATCCACAGGAAGCTCTTTGATACCAGGCTTCAGGAACTCTGTGGATAGCAGTCTCTGTATATTGAATGATGAAGAGCTCAAACCTCAGGCTCATATAGACTTGAGTTTTACTCCTGGTGTGCTCTTCACATAGCTAGAAGAGACTGAATAAGTCACTTTAAGTCTCAGCCTCAGCATCCTCATCTTTAAAAATGAGGATAGTACCTACCTTGCAGGACAAACACAAGACTTGAGTTACATATGGAAGCACTTTAAGTAGCTACGATAGGGCATTTGAAGAACAGAGGGCTGCTGGAGGCCAGCTCCAGCCCTGCCTGCTGGTTAGCAGAAAGCATAGATCCTGGCACATTGTTCTATCTCCCATGAATCTATCACCAGAAATTTGCCATTTACACTAGACAGCAAAAAAAAAAATCCAAATAAAGAAATATAAAACTTCCAATATAAAAAGTAGAAGAAGTTTTAGGTGGATAGTTATGTGATCTCTAAATGGTTCTAGATTATGGGAAGGGTTTTTAAAATATGTAATTTCCTATATTTCAAAGTTTTCTATAATGCATTTTTTATTTTTCAAACTGAAGAATGTAATTAAAAAGCAAAACCACTACCAAAAACATACTGATATGGTTAATAAAATTTATATAGTAACCTTCCAATTTTTTTTTTTTTGTATTCTCTTCATCTGAGGAAGTTTTCATGTATATGCATTGTCCTATTATCTGACAGAGCAGCCAGGTAGAGTTTTCACTATTCTAGATCTATTCCTTCTCTGCTCCTTTGCACAGTCATGATCACCTTTCGCTATTCATTGCCTAGACAGAACACAGAATGCAAGGACTCTAAATATGCATTTTTCATTGGCCTCGTGCCTCAACCATGGAAGCTAGGGGTGGCTTTAACCACAGTCTGCTACATATACACAGTTCTGACATGAAAACCTTAATACTTGTGAAATCTGCTTTCATCTAGGATAGTCCTCTACTTGGATAGATCTTCAAGCTTTCTAATATTGACTGGAACCCAGAAATATTTCTATTGATAGTAGTGGCAAAACAAAATCTTTTCAGGCCTACATTTAAGCCAGGTATAGAAGGCTATATAACTTGTATACCCCTAATATCAAACTACCTGCCAGAAAAGCTTTGGGGTTGGGGCACATGGTTGGCTCAGTTGGTTAAGCATCCGACTCTTGATTTTTGCTCAGGTCATAATCTCAGGGTGGTGACACTGAGCACCAGACTCAGCGTGGAGTCTGCTTCTCCCTCTACCCCCTGTGTGCATGATCTCTAAATAAATACATAAATAATAAAATCTTAGAAAAGCTTTGGGGTTAAGCATTTTCCTATTCAGAGATTCTCTAGGAAAAGTATGTCAAGTAAAGCACAAACTAAATAGTACTCAAAATATCTCTACAGTCATATGTGGATTAAAAGAAATTTCCATCTTTGTTTACAATCTTCTTAGGTCTATGTTTTTTCTTAAATATATGGTTATGAAATTCATAGAACCACACCCCCAAAATAAAAATATCATATTAAGACACTTCTAATTGAAAATTTTGAGGATTAATATCTAGATCTAGATGTATGGCTGCCTTTGGACAATTGAATTTCTATCATTAAAATAAAGTGGTGAAATATATAATGCATATACATATGTATATAGAGAGTAAAACACTAATGGATATGATTAAATAGATAAGATTCAACACACACAAACACACACCCTTACACACATCGCAGTTAAACTGGAGAACTCTAAAAAAGAAAAGGAATTTTTAAAATAGCCAAACTACAGATCACCTAAAATCTATTGGCTGTATTGACAGCTGATTTCTCAAGAGTAACAATGGAATCCTGAAGATAATGGAATACTATCTTTAATGAGTTGAAGGAAAATAACTATACACCAAGAAGTCCATAGTCAGCAAAACTATCAAGAACAAATACTAAATACAGATATTTCAAAATGAGACCTAAGTACCAGAAGAATTTAAATAAAAAAATTAACAATGGTTATTTTTAAGTATTGTGATTATTCACAATGTTTATAAGTAATTATAAAGTCAGTCCTGGCTTTGCACAATAGTGCAGGATCATAAAAATGACTATGCAAGTGAAAACCTTATAAAGTGATCTTAATCAATGGGGAAATTATAATTGTTCCATGCCTTTTAATATTTGTCAAAACATGAACTACCTTCTTCCTACCAGTTATAAAGAAATGAAAAAAAAAACTAATTTATTTAATACAGTATAATTGAAAACATTAGAAACATTGAGAAATGAAATATTATTTCTGGTAAAAACTTATCAAGGTTTGTATAAGCAATGCTTGTCTTTATATAACTGACAGAGAGAACATCTTTGTTACACATTGTGAACTTGTATTTATAATTCTGGCTCATCTTCGAACATTTATTTTATCCTTAGTGCTTTAGGAGTTGTTCTTTGCCAGCCTCACCTCCCCTGGGACATCCTTCATCACAACTATTCATTTATGCTGACAAGTTCATCTTCACTAGGTTCCTCTAACTTTATATATATATTATATATTTATATAATCATCTCAATGGAAACACTGTTCTCAAATGGCAACAATGTTCCCAGAGGCAACTATTTCTTCTAGAACTCCCTTTATACAAGGTTCAAATTTGCACTTGCAGCCTTGTCATTTTTTGTCTCTGCTACAATTCCTTCTTAAATTGGCCAATTTCCTCTTTTGGTTGTCTATTTTTGTAAAACGCTACGAGTTTATCACTGAGAGAAAAGGAGTAACTCAACTACGTACTTTGCTCCCTATCAACTGAATAGATGTGCTGTGAGCCATGACTTACAGACTTTGAAAGAAGTGATATGATTGCTCACTAATCATGAGTTTGCATTTGCTATTAACAGTCACTTGTGGAATTAAGAGCTAGCTGCAAGTTTATATTTTATGCAATTATTCACACTTAATACAACGTGGTAACTGAAATTTGAAATGTGTTGATGGGAGACTGATGTTAACAATGATTCCTGAAATTTGTACATATTGAAAACATTCAAAGTGAAAATTGCCTACATGTGATAATATGCGTTTTCTGTAAGATTTTTTATATTTTCTATAATAAACATTATTAATTTTGTGATAAGTGAAACAATTTCAGACAAACAAAAATTGAGATCATGTACCACTACCAGTCATACATAAATGTAATCATAAAGGATTGTGCTTCTGGCCAAAACAAAAGGATACCAAATGGGAGATAGAGATAAAGAAAAAATATAAATATATGTGTATTATCTTTAAATGATTTTATTAAAATATGTGTAGAAGAACATGATAGAATTAAAACAAAAATTTCATTGTTTTAGAAAGGTTGTCATCAGGGAGGAGGAGCAAGATGGTGGAGCAGTAGAAGACCTAAATTTCGTCTGGTCCCAGGAATTCAGCTGGATAGGGATCAAACCATTCTGAATACCTACGAACTCAACAGGAGATCAAAGAAAAGAATAGCAAAAACTCTCTGAACAGAAAAACGACCACTTTCTGAAGGTAGGACATGCGGAGAAGTGAATCTGAGGCGATATTCGGGAGGATAGACGTGGGGGAGGGGGCCTCTGTCAGCCGCTACCGGCAGGTGATAGAGCCACAGAGCACTAATCAGAACTTTTAGAAGTCTGCTCCACTGAAGGACGTCATTCCAGTGGCTAAGCAGGGGGTGGAACCCTCGCTGGGACAGTGTGGTCTCAGGACCCTTGGGGTGACAGAAAGACCGGGGATGCCTGAGTGCAGCAGAGCTCCCAGGTAATGGAGGAGGGAAGCCGGCTGCAGAGATGGAGCTGAGGAGTGGGCTCTCAGCTCAGGGTTGCCATAAACCATGCTCCTCCAGCAGGGACCCAACAAGTGGCAGATCCAGGGAGACTCACCTTCCTCCCCGGGGAAGAGCAGCACAGGAGTGCACCACAGGGATCTGCTGGGTTTGGAGACTCCACTCGGGGTCATGTGCCAGAGACAGAATCGCTTGGTCACAGGCCGGGTGAGCATGGAGTGTGGCCGGAGACCAGGGAGACGGGAGTGATTGACTGCTTTTCTCTGGGGGCTCACTGAGGAGTGGGGCCCCGAGTTCTCAGCTCCTCCGGGGTGGAGACTGGGAGGCCACCATTTTCACTCTTGTCCTCCAAAGCTGTACCAAAAGCTTACAGGGAACAAAAGCTCCAGAGAGCAAACCTGAGGAGATTACTTAGCCCAGACCAGCAAGGGTGGGGCAATTCCGCCTCCAGCAAAGACGTTTGGGAACCACAGCAACAGGCCCCTCCCCCAGAAGATCAGCCAGCCAAGACCAAGTTTACCGATCAATGAGAACAGCAGAACTCCAGCGCTAGGGGAATACTGCACATAGAATTCATGGCTTTTTTCCCAATTCTTTAGTCTTTCAAAGTTTTTTTTTTTTTTAATTTTTCTTTTTCCATTTTTCAACAAACATCTTAATCCCTTTTTAAAAAAATATTTTTTATTTTTCACTTTTAGAGTCATATTCTATCCCTTCATAGTAGTTACCCTTATTTTTGGTGTATATATATATATATATATATATATATATATAAGTTTGGTATATATATAAGTTGTTCTCTCTTTAAAATTTTGGTATACAGTTTCTTCTAACAGACCAAAATATACCCTAAATCTCTACTGTATGGCTTTGTTCTAGTCTCCTGCCTGATCACATTCTCTTTTTATTTTTTTAAATCCCCTTCTTTCTTTTCTCAACCAACTTCTTATCAATTCCTTTTATAAAATCTTTTATAATTTTCATCTTTACATTCATATTCCATCCCTTCATCGTATTTACCCTTATTTTTGTACACATATAAGCTTTTCATTCTTTAAATTTTTGGGAGGCAGTTTCTTCTAACAGACCAAAATATGCCCCAAATCTAGTGTGTGGCACTGATCTATTCACCAGACTGATCATATTTGATCATATTCTTTTTTTCTTTTTTTATCTTTTTCTTTCTTTTTTTTTTTTTCTTTCCTTCCCTTTCTTTCCCCCCAGTTTCAGGTCTCTTCTGATTTGTTTAGCGTATATTTTTCTGGGGTCATTGTTACCCTGTTAGCATTTTGTTCTCTCATTCGTCTATTCTCCTCTGGACAAAATGACAAGACGGAAAAAATCACCTCAAAAAAAGAACAAGAGGCAGTACTGACTGCTGCAGACCTAATCAATATGGACATTAGTAAGATGTCAGAAATAAGAGTTCAGAATGATGATTTTAAAGATACTAGCTGGGCTTGAAAAAAGCATGGAAGATATTAGAGAATCCCTTTCTGAAGGAATAAAAGAACTAAAATCTAACCAAGTCAAAATCAAAAAAGCTATTAATGAGGTGCAATCAAAAATGGAGGCTCTAACTGCTAGGATAAATGAGGCAGAAAAAAGAATTAGTGATATAGAAGACCAAATGATGGAAAATAAAGACATTGAGAAAAAGAGAGATAAACAACTACTGGATCACGAGGGCAGAATTCGTGTGATAAATGATACCATAAAACAAAACAATATTAGAATAATTGAGATCCCAGATGACGAAGAGAGAGAGGGGCAGAAGGTATATTGGAGCAAATTATACCAGAGAACTTCCCTAATTTGGGGAAGGAAACAGGCATCAAAATCCAGGAGGCACAGAGAACCCCCCTCATAATCAGTAAAAATAGGTCAACACGCTGACATCTAATAGTAAAACTTCCAAGTCTCAGAGACAAAGAGAAAATCCTGAAAGCAGCTCAGCACAAGAGATCTGTAACCTACAATGGTAGAAAAATTAGACTGGCAACAGACCTATTCACAGAGACCTGACAAGCCAGAAAGGACAGACATGATATATTCAGAGCACTAAATGAGAAAAATATGCAGCCAAGAATACTATACCCAGCTAGGCTGTCACTGAAAATAGAAGGAGAGATAAAAACCTTCCAGGACAAACAAAAACTAAAGGAATTTGCAAACACAAAACCAGCCCTACAAGAAATATTGAAAGGGGTCCTCTAAGCAAAGAGAGAGCCTAAAAGTAACATAGAACTGAAAGGAACACAGACAATATACAGTAACACTCACCTTACAGGCAATACAATGGCACTAAATTCATATCTTTCAATAGTTACCCTGAATGTAAATGGGCTCAATGCCCCAATCAAAAGACACAGGGTATCAGATTGGATAAAAAAACAAGACCCATTGATATGCTGTCTGCAAGAGACTCATTTTAGATGCAAAGACACCCCCAGATTGAAAGTGAGGAGGTGGAAAACCATTTATCATGCTAATGGGCATCAAAAGAAAGCTGGGGTGGCAATCCTTATATCAGACAAATTAGATTTTAAACCAAAGACTGTAATAAGAGATGAGGAAGGACACTATATCCTACTTAAAGGGTCTATCCAACAAGAAGATCTAACAATTGTAAATATCTATGCCCCTAACATGGGAGCAGCCAATTATATAAGCCAATTAATAACAAAAGCAAAGAAACACATCAACAACAATACAGTAATAGTGGGGGACTTTAACACCCCCCTCAATGGGGGGTGTGAAATGGACAGATCATCTAAGCAAAAGATCAACAAGGAAATAAAGACTTTAAATGACACACTGGACCAAATGGACTTCACAGATATATTCAGAACATTCCATCCCAAAGCAACAAAATACACATTCTTCTCCAGTACCCATGGAACATTCTCCAGAATAGATCACATCCTAGGTCACAAATCAGGTCTCAACCGGTACCAAAAGATTGGGATCATTCCCTGCATATTTTCAGACCACAATGCTTTGAAACTAGAACTCAATCACAAGAGGAAAGTTGGAAAGAACTCAAATGCATGGAGGCTAAAGAGCATCCTACTAAAGAATGAATGGGTCAACCAGGAAATTAAAGAAGAATTTTAAAAATTCATGGAAACAAATGAAAATGAAAACACAACTGTTCAAAATCTTTGGGACACAGCAAATGCAGTCCTGAGAGGAAAGTATATAGCAATACAAGCCTTTCTCAAGAAACAAGAAAGGTCTCAAATACACAACCTAACCCTATACGTAAAGGAGCTGGAAAAAGAACAGCAAATAAAGCCTAAACCCAGCAGGAGAAGAGAAATAATAAAGATCAGAGCAGAAATCAATGAAATAGAAACCAAAAGAACAGTAGAACAGATCAATGAAACTAGGAGCTGATTTTTTGAAAGAATTAGTAAGATTGATAAACCCCTGGCCTGACTTATCAAAAAGAAAAGAGAAATGACCCAAATAAATAAAATCATGAATGAAAGAGGAGAGATCACAACCAACACCAAAGAAATACAAACAATTATAAGAACATATTATGAGGATCTATATGCCAGCAAATTAGATAATCTGGAAGAAATGGATGCATTCCTAGAGATGTATCAACTACCAAAACTGAACCAGGAAGAAACAGAAAACCTGAACAGACATATAACCACTAAGGAAATTGAAGCAGTCATCAAAAATCTCCCAACAAACAAAAGCCCAGGGCCAGATGGCTTCCCAGGGGAATTCTACCAAACATTTAAAGAAGAATTAATACCTCTTCTTCTGAAACTGTTCCAAAAAATAGAAATGGAAGGAAAACTTCCAAACTCATTTTATGAGGCCAGCATTACCTTGATCCCAAAACCAGACAAAGACCCCATCAAAAAGGAGAATTACAGACCAATATCCCTGATGAACATGGATGCAAATATTCTCACCAAAATACTAGCCAACAGGATCCAACAGTACATTAAAAGCGTTCTTCACCACGACCAAGTGGGATTTATCCCTGGGCTGCAAGGTTGGTTCAACATCCGCAAATCAATCAATGTGATACAATACATTAATAAAAGAAAGAACAAGAACCATATGATCCTCTCAAGAGATGCAGAAAAAGCATTTGACAAAGTACAGCATCCTTTCTTGATCAAAAGTCTTCAGAGTATAGGCATAGAGGGTACATACCTCAATATCATAAAAGCCATCTACGAAAAACCCACAGCTAATATCATTCTCAGTGGGGAAAAACTGAGAGCTTTCCCCCTGAGGTCAGGAACATGGCAGGGATGTCAACTATCACCACTGCTATTCAGCATAGTATTAGAAGTCCTAAGCACAGCAGTCAGACAACAAAAAGAAATAAAAGGCATCCAAATCGGCAAAGAAGAAGTCAAACTCTCACTCTTTCCAGATGATATGATACTTTATGTGGAAAACCCAAAAGACTCCACCCCAAAACTGCTTGAACTCATACAGGAATTCAGTAAAGTGGCAGGACATAAAATCAATGCACAGAAATCACTGGCATTTCTATACACCAACAACAAGACAGAAGAAAGAAAAATTAAGGAGTTGATCCCATTTACAACTGCACCCAAAACCATAAGATACCTAGGAATAAATCTAACCAAAGAGGCAAAGAATCTGTAGTCA
Organism: Neomonachus schauinslandi; assembly: GCF_002201575.2. NCBI lineage: Eukaryota > Metazoa > Chordata > Mammalia > Carnivora > Phocidae > Neomonachus > Neomonachus schauinslandi. The sequence goes on from NC_058406.1 coordinate 170,279,706, forward strand.
GAAAACTATAAAATACTCATGAAAGAAATTGAGGAAGACACAAAGAAATGGAAAAACGTTCCACGCTCATGGATTGGAAGAACAAATACTGTAGGGGTGCCTGGGTGGCTCAGTCATTAAGCATCTGCCTTCGGCTCAGGTCATGATCCCAGGGTCCTGGGATCGAGCCCCGCATCAGGCTCCCTGCTCTGCAGGAAGCCTGCTTCTCCTTCTCCCACTTCCCCTGTTTGTGTTTCCTCTCTCTCTGTGTCTCTGTCAAATAAAATCTTAAAAAAAAAACCAAAAAAACCAAAATACCATCAACTTTTTTCAAAGAAATGGAACAAATAATCCTAAAATTTGTATGGAACCAGAAAAGACCCTGAATAGCCAGAAGAATGTTGAAAAAGAAAAGCAAAGCTGGTGGCATCAAAATTCCGGACTTCAAGATCTATTACAAAGCTGTCATCATCAAGACAGTATGGTACTGGCACAAAAACAGACACATAGATCAATGGAACAGAATAGAGAGCCCAGAAATGGACCCTCAACTCTATGGTCAACTCATCTTTGACAAAGCAGGAAAGAATGTCCAATGGAAAAAAGACAGTCTCTTCAACAAATGGTGTTGGGAAAATTGGATAGCCACATGCAGAAGATTGAAACTGGACAATTTCCTTACACCACACACAAAAATAGACTCCAAATGGCTGAAAGACCTAAATGTGAGACAGGAGTCCATCAAAATCCTAAAGGAGAACACAAGCAGCAACCTCTTCGACCTCAGCCGCAGCAACTTCTTCCTAGAAACATCACCAAAGGCAAGGGAAACAAGGGCAAAAATGAATTATTGGGACCTCATCAAGATAAAAAGCTTTTGCACAGCAAAGGAAACAGTCCACAAAACCAAAAGACAACTGACAGAATGGGAGAAGATACTTGCAAATGACATATGAGATAAAGGGCTAGTATCCAAAATCTATAAAGAACTTACCAAACTCAACACCCAAAGAACAAATGATCCAATCAAGAAATGGGCAGAAGACATGAACAGACATTTTTCCAAAGAAGACATCCAAATGGCCAATAGACACATGAAAAAGTGCTCAACATTGCTCAGCATCAGGGAAATCCAAATCAAAACCTCAATGAGATACCACCTCACACCAGTCAGAATGGCTAAAATTAACAAGTCAGGAAATGACAGATTTTGTCAGGGATGCGGAGAAAGGGGAACCCTCCTACACTGTTGGTGGGAATGGAAGCTGGTGCAGCCACTCTGGAAAACAGTATGGAGGTTCCTCAAAAAGTTGAAAATAGAGCTACCACATAACCCAGCAATTGCACTACTGGGTATCTACCCCAAAGATACAAATGTAGTGATCTCAAAGCATACATGCACCCCAATGTTTATATCAGCAATGTCCACAATAGCCAAAGTATGGAAAGAGCCAAGATGTCCATCAACAGATGAATGGATAAAGAAGATGTGGTATGTACATATATCTAAAATGGAATATTATGCAGCCATCAAAAGGAATGAAATCTTGCCATTTGCAATGACGTGGATGGAACTGGAGGGTATTATGCTGAGCGAAATAAGTCAAATATCATATGATTCACTGATATGAGGAATTCTTAATCTCAGGAAACAAACAGGGTTGCTGGAGTGGTGGGGGGTGGGAGGGATGGGGTGGCTGGGTGATAGACATTGGGGAGGGTATGTGCTATGGTGAGCACTGTGAATTGTGTAAGACTGTTGAATCACAGACCTGTACCTTTGAAACAAATAATACATATGTTAAAAAGAAGAAGATAGTAGGAAGGGAAAAATGAAGGGGGGGGAAATCGGAGGGGGAGAAGAACCATGAGAGACTATGGACTCTGAGAAACAAAGTGAGGTTTTTAGAGGGGAGGGGGCTGGGGGGATGGGTTAGCCTGGTGATGGGTATTAAAGAGGGCACGTATCAAATGGAGCACTGGGTGTTATACGCAAACAGTGAATCATGGTACACTACATCAAAAACTAATGATGTAATGTATGGTAATTAACATACCATAATAAAATAAAATTTTAAAACACACACAAAAATTTAACAACAACAACAAGAAAGGTTGTCATTAGGGATAAGTTGCTCTAATATTCTTACTGTACAAAAAAATAAAAATGTGATTATTTTGTTAAATATTGTATGTATGTTAAGATAGCTGGAGTGGGCACTAAAAGAATAGATATACAGCATGTACATTACCAAAAAAATAGAAGGAGAAGATAGGAGAAATTTGAAACATAATCTAAAGAAAACAATCCAAAAAAGCAAAAAGGGAGGGTGTAAATATAAACAGGAAAAAATCCATAGTAAAAAGGAAAATATTTCACAAGCATGAAGATTAAATACAATGCATATAAGAGTGAGAACTGTAATCCAGACCTGGCTCAGGTATTTGGTTAATGTAAGATTAATATGAATCAGGCTGTTCATCATGCATACACAATGGAACAAGGATCTCTCTGCTTCCCTATATCTTAGATGTTGGAATGAGATTAGACTTTAGATTGATACAATATTTATTCTACAACAATGAAATGTGCAATTTCTTGAGAAACAAGTAAGATCTTTGTACCATGTAGAATCTGAATGTATTATAATTACATTTCATGGGCAAACAATTGGGGTCAGGTCTAATAGAACCCCTCATGTTCCAACTGGTTGGACAGGATTGTAATTCTAAATTCTCAAAACATGTAGGACTCTGACGCAAAGTCACCACTAGAACTCCTCACTGTGCTGTGTGCTTATCCAGTGCAAAAATGCACAGACAGTGCCTATCTGTCCTTTCTTGTGGATCCTAAGATTTGGAGCAAATAAAGTTTTGGTCCTCCTTTGGTAATGACTGAGGATTCCTACATTAGTCTGGTTACCAGATCTAGTTAGTTTATGTACCCTAAGTTCAGAGTGAGTTTCTAATAATCACTCAACACAGTGGACTGGGTTGGAATGGACAACTCGTATAAGGCCCAGGGAAAGTTAAAATTATTAAATTCGGGAAAAATAGCTGCCATGAGGTAGACAGAAGAATTGTTTGCTTATCCTCGAAGAGAGGATTCAGCATGGAATGTGAGATACTTACATCCACCCCACGGAAGACTGATATTAAATAGCTTTTCATTTTCATTGGAGAATATACTGGCAGTGATTTTTATAAGCATAGATTCTTCAATGTAAAGTTGAGCAAAAATGTGATTACCAAAACTAAATTCTTTTCCTGAAGCCTTTTAGGAAAAAGAACTATTTTTCTTGAGCAACTGTTTATTATGTGACAAACTTTGCCACACAAGATAGGGACATATCTGTGTCTAGCTATACCTATATGTAATAAATATATGTGTGTGTGTGTGTATGCATATATATATATATAGTACGTGTATATGTACATTATATATATATATATATATAATTAAACCTCAAAGCAACCCTTTGAGAATGAAGAATTAATTTTATTTTACAATAGAAGAAATGGAGAATCAAATTTGGCATTTAGTCCCTTTGGTGCCAGCTCCTCTGCCCCATCCTGCAGGTCTGTTTGGGCTGATTTCACCGATTTCCCACCTCCAAGTAAGAGGCAGAGTGGTGAACAACCTAAGCTTTCCAAACTTCCTCTTAAGATTCTTCTGGTACAGGAAGCAGCAAACATTTTCTATAAAGGTCAGACAATACTTTACACTCTGCAGGCCACCTGGTCTCTCTCACAACTCTACTCCATTGTTGCATGAAGACAGCCATACATTCAAAAATGAACGAGAATGGCTGGGTTCCAAAAACTTACAGACACTGAAATTTGAATTTCATGGAATTCTCAGACATCATGAACTATCATCCTTTTGATTTTTTTTCCAACCATCTAAAAATTAACACATGCTTAGTTTATGGGCCATGATAAAAAAAGGCAACAGGACGGATTGGATTCTCAGGCCATAGTTTACCAACCCCAGCACTGGGAAACACCTACAGGAAGGCATTAGCCTCTGCAGGCTTTATTGCCCAGTTTGTGGGGAACCAAAGCAGTCTCCCCTGGCAAAAGAGTTTAGTGAAATCTGGACTAAGGCCTATTGGAAACCAAACCATTCTAATGAATAGTCTCCCTTTGTCTGTGTCTGGCAAGGTTGTTTGTGGCAGGCATGTTCTTTGAATTAAATTTAGCTGTTGCAGTGTAAACACCCTAAGCATTGGTTCATTAGCTTCACAATAAGAAATATCTTAGCATCAAGGATTTAACAGTCTGAAAATAGCCTCTGGCTAGAAAGAATGAGCATTCAGTCTTTGAATCCTAAATTCTTCAGAAAAACTAAAATGTCTAAATAAATGTAATTGAGAAATCACTTGTCAAAGATAAATATTTCTGGAGACAACATGAAATTCATGAAAATGAAAGTTTTGACAAGTATGGGCATTCTTGAACTTGGGGATTTCAAAGGAGATGGGTCATGTTTCTTATTAGGTTTGGGGATTAGAGAAAGGCACATCATCATCAGAATCGTAGTTCTCCGTCGTTTCAGTACTTTCAGTTCTAATTCAAACAAAATTTGAGACTAATGATTCAAGCCCTGTGGGGTTTACAGCAGGAAAATAGTCATTATAATTTGGGGTTTACCAGTTTGTTCATATCACAAAAGTCTTGGCCTGGAATCCTAGCATAAACCCCCAACTCTTACTTCAGCTTCCACCTGCTGAATAAAAGCATCTACCAAGGACAGCCTGAGATTTGCTGCTTCCTCTGAAATCAGTCCTGGCCCCAAACCAAAGTTTTTATTCAACAGCTACCAACAGTAACAACCCTGCTTAAGGAGGCATGGGGATACCGACTGCTTATGCCTCTGGCAAGAGGCACCAGGCCATTATTGGCCTTAAATACCCCTGCCATCTGTTCAATAAACGTTTGTGGAATGTGTCTCCTGCTACTACAAATGGGTAATACACTTTATTACTATTATACAAATTGTCCCTTTTTGCATTCAGGTGTTTCACATAGTGTCTAGATGAAGGATTCAATTAAATGAGGGAATTAGTGACTTCCCAACAAAAGATTTCGTTGGCAAACTTGGATATTTGGCAAGGGTACAGTCAATATTGGCGTGGCTCCTCTCTTTGTAGGAATTTTTACGCTTATAAATCACTAGCAACTCTTGAGCACTAACTTTGTGCCAGAAACCCATTTTCCCTATGAGAGAAGTGCTAATGTGATTCTGATTTTGCAGATAGGCAATTGAGACTGAGAAGATAATTGGCCTAGACTGCACAGAGGGGACCAAATTAAGCCCCACACCCATTTCTTTTTGACTCAAAACTCTATGGATTTGGCTACTACTCAATGCAGCCTCTTAGCCCACAAGCTGTTAATGTTCCTCACTGGAGAGCTGACCAGAGAATGATCATTTACGAGTTCATGGATTCTCCTTCACAAAGCCCTACCACTCCCATTCTACTTCAGGCATTTCTCAAGAAACAAGGGACTCTCAGAGACATATTCAAATCCAAAATCCAGGAGAATAAAAGCAACAGAACTAGATTTTAGGTAAATAGGTCTCCAGAAAAATCCCTTCACTTTTACTTTTCCCCTCCCTGGTCTTAACTATATCTGGGCTCCATTTGTCAATTTCCAGCCCTGCCCTGTCGTTTCAGCCTTTTCCAAGCGCGCCTTTTGCTGCCTCCTTGGAGTTTAAATCTTTCTTCTGGGTAGTCGAGGGAGAATGGTAGAGACTGAGGAGGAAGAACAAGGATTCATTATGCACTTAGACAAGAACTTGCCAAGACTAGGATCAAAGATGTAAACTTGTGCATTAGCCAAACATGCAATACATTTGAAAGCAAACAGTCCTTCTGTTGAGGATGGAGTGTGTAGGAGAACGCAGTAAATGTCTCCTCTGTTCATGTTTGGGGCGGGGGGGGGGGGGGGGGGGTTGGGGGGGGGGTTGTTTTGTTTTTAACAGAAATCAAATCATTCTCTGTAAGAATGTGCTTATTAACCGGGTGGGGTCAACACATCCAAATACAGATAAATTAGGCACCAAAAAGTATATAGGTTCAGCCAAACACAACATTCAATGAAGTTTCAATTTAAAAACAGTTAAAAAAAAAAAAAATAGCACTCCCTAGTTCAGTCTGTTGTGTCCTCTGAACATTTTTTCTTTGACGTATCTGTTGTACGGAATCTATGTGGTTGTGTTTGTATACTCTATGGGGTTTGGATCAAATGTTAAGTAAAAACAGTCTTTCTCAACAAAGTGCACAGTAAATGATTGTACTATCATCGACTAATTAGGTGAAACAGGACACACACAGGAACCCACGGGCCTGTTTTAGATAATGAAGTAATTGTTTTGTTTTTTTTAAGGGATCAATTTTATATAAAAAAAAAGTCTGAGTTTCTAATATTTAAAAATCCACATGAAATTCAGTTTGTTGACACACAGAAACCATCATTTAAGATTTTTTGAGCCCCAGTCAGCTGAAGCTGAATAGAGGCTGCCTCCTATAGATACAATGTACATAATCCAGTCCAACATTATGCCCAGCCTGGTAAACAAATGTGCTTTATATACCAGGCCCCTGGAGAATTTCAGTTTACAACCTCTGATGCCAAAAAAAAAAAAAAAGGTAAGGACTTTTCACAAAAGTATGTACTCCATGTGGGAGGAAAAGAGAAATCTTTAGCATTTTAGAACTTCAGGAAATTTTACATCATAAAAGAGTTTCTCCCCTTTCTCCCCTTTCCATATTAATTCCCTATGTTAGAGTTGCTTCCATTAAGAGATATCCTTTGGGTTGATAGGAAAAGCCTGAGAACATCTATCAATACTTGAAACATCTAAGAAATTGAACACATTTGATTATCTGTTCTATATTCAGGAAATTTATCTCAAGAATCACTGAAGATAGTTCAGTTTCCAGTATTGGTCTACACTGGCAGAGAGGAGTTAAAAGAATTGAGCAACTTTTGTGATTTTATCACTGGGATAGTAACTTCTGTAGAATGTTTGGAAACTTTTATAACACAGGAAAAGTTTCGTCTTACAGAATCTTACATAGTCCAAATATCAAACAGATAAACACAGAGCTGCTTTGCTTGAATATGAGGAGGAATTTCCCACCTCTCCTGGAACACTTTGCACAATCCCTAGGGCACAACAAGTAAGAGTGAGAACCATGGGAAAAAATTATGCATTATAGTTTTAGGTCATGTTGAGCTGTAAATATCTATCATGCTTTGACATTGGGATAACATCTGTTTCTCAAAGTCCTCTTACTGGCCATATCACCTCAGGCAGGTAACTTATTATCTCTGAGCTGCTTCTTCCATTAAAAGAAAAAAATTATAAAAGGATAATAAAATCTATCATGCAGGTGCACCCACAGGGTGTCTGTTGTGTTTTTGGAGCCCATTTTCCCCTCATTACCAGCCTAATATATTCGGATAAAGTTGACTCCATCCCCCAATACCAAAGGTGACACAAGACATAGGCTGAAGCTAGAAAAAATCATGCCCAGGAGCTCTCAGTAATATGTTTTACTTGGATTACTGAGCTAACAGAATGTAGAAGATCTAGAGCTATTTGCAGGCATCTTTGTCACTATGTGACAGAGGGCTACCTGAGAATGATGCTAACAGAAATCAAATCAAAGCAGAGTAAAGAAAGAAATCTCCCTGGTTCTACTGCTTGAGCGTCTGAACCCAGCCGTGCCCAGGCTATCCCAGACTTTAGGGGATAGTCTTTATCCCCCATTGTGACATGAGCCAATAGATTTGCTTAATTTAAAAGCTAGTCCATTTGGAGTTTCCCATCATTTGCAGCCAAAAAGTACTAATAACAGGGTCCTAACTATGTAGTGGTCCTAAAGATTGAATTAAGCCATGTAAATGAAAGCAATATATAAATTAAGTGCCAGTATCAGTTTCCTTAAGTCAGCATTTTGAGAATTCCACCATTCTCATCCAAAGAGAATTTTTGTCTTTTACCAAATTCCATGTATATTATCTTTTCTGATTCAAGGTGAGCCAAAAAACATTACATCTACTTCCATACTTGTTCTTTTTGCTCACAAGCCATGGTCACTTCAACTTCTATTCAGTCTTTAATGTATAACTACAAACAACAGCAAGTCTGTCAATACACTAGATGAAAATTCACTACTAATGTTCGTTAAGAACAAATCAGTCACAAACTCCAGATCCCTGGACTTTTTAAGGGTATTTTTGATTTGCTAAATGCCAAAGACCTCTGGATTTCTAGACCAGGAAAAGTTGTATTATCAGAGCGCTACTACATTTTTTTTTTTTTTTAGAACACTACTACATTTTAAAACACAGAAATGAACAAGATCAGAGAGAAGAGCATGGAATAAAGTAAGAGGAAAAAAAAGACTAAGACAAAATCTGATTACTTCAGGAGTGGAGAGAGAGTTGTGAAGAATAATTTGAAATGCAGGAAACTAGTGAGGTCATAGAAACTAAGGGAGAGGACTTTCAAAGTTACAGAAAGCACAGAGATGAAAATGGGAAAACATCCACTGGATTGGTGACCAAGGCTAGAGCACATTCAGTAGAATTAGGGAGGGGAAAGAGATTAGAATGGAAAAAAGTAAAAGAGAAAAAGAAGTAGAGGCAGTGATTATTAGCTATTCTCTTTAAAGTCTGTAGATAGGGGAAAAGGAAGAATTTCTTAAGAAAAACACTTTTGAGTGAACTGAACAAAAATTGATCCATGTCCATGTATTATTCTAATTTCTTATACATAGTACAATTAAGCTAAAAACTAGAATATCAAACCAGCTTCTGGACTGACCTGATAATTCATGCATTTAAACAGACTACACATTTCTTGAAGATAGATAATGATGCGGAAATTTTGGGATTCAGAGTGGATGGTCAAGAAAGAAATCTTGAGATGTCTTTGATGCAAAAAGGTGATTTTATTAAAGCACAGGGACAGGACCCATGGGCAGAAATAGCTGCACTGGGGTTGTGACGGGTGACTGGTTATATACTTTTAGTTTGGGGGGGAGGTTAGGGATAGCTTATGTCTCTAAGGGATTTTGGAAGCAAGGTTTCCAGCAGGTTGAGGGGCTAGTTATTGTTAGGAAAAGGTCATTTATTACCATCGAATAACACCTTAGTCATGAAACCCTTCAGATGTATATTAGTGGACCATATTCTTGGAAAATGACTGCTAACATATATCTTGGGGAGTAGAGAGAAAGGAAGTTTCCAAAGGGATTTTTATATGTTAAAGTAGACTTAGAGGATTCTGGGGGATTGGGATAATGTTAATCTAAAGATAACCTTTGTGGAACAAGGTGGCCGAGTGGTTAAGGCGATGGACTGCTAAAGATAACCTTTTGCCCTTAGTGTAGTACTAACATAGAGGCAGCTGAATTCCTAGCAGAAGGTCACTGACTGTCTCAAGGACTTGTCAATGGGCTGTAAGTTCTAAGGAAATTTAATTTTTATTTTGTCTGTTTCTCACTTTGGATAATATCTTCCAATTCTTTAAATTTTCCACATTACCTAGCTCTGTAAATGGGACAGAGGGGCTACAGGAACAAAATAACCATGTAAATGAACAAACAAAAATGCTAATTTTGTCACAGTTAATAAAAACCATTTCAGATTTATCCCTTCTATATAAGAAATATAATCAGTGAATAAATAAACTGGACTCTTCCTATCTTCTATTGACAAAATGATCCAGAAGAACATAAGTTATAGTAATAGCCTTAATGGTTATCGTTTCAAATTCAACAGTTTAAGAAAAAAAACAGTAGGCCCCCCAAAAAAGTGTTCTTTTAAAGAAAGACGACTCTGAAGTAATAAAACAAATTTGAAGGACATTTTTAAGTGTTCAGAAAATAATAAACTTAGAACCAGCTAACATAACTTCACAAAATGTCTGACCCAAGAAAACAATGCTTATTCTTCTAACTGAAATACTGAATTTATGCCTGAAGGAAGAGGTTCTATGGATTGCATATTAGTGGTTTTAATAAAGCATCAGATGGCAAAGCAGGTACAAATCTGAACATAAATCTTTCTTAACTACCCCAAGCTAGCTGCCCATGGTGTTTTAGGTCAGGTTCTTGGAAGCAGAACGTAAGGCCAGGGTACATGTGCCAAGTATTTATTAAGGAAGTGCTCCTACAGAGACTGGTAAAGGAGTAAGTAAAGTAGGATAGGAAGGGGGAAGCATCCAAGAAAGGATGGGATTTTAGGCTAAGCACCAGCCTTGGACCAGATGATTTAATCCCGTACCAGCCAGTCACCGGTATAAGCCACCGATGGTGAGCAGGCAGGCAGGCAGCCGGTAAATTTCCAAGTCGGACTGGGGAAGTAGTTGGCTCTAATAGCTCAAGGGTAACCTCTTTAAAAAAAAAAAAAAAAAAAGTTTAAGGTTCTACTTTAGCAGCAAAGCACACAGAAGTGGGGTGATGGGTACACAGATCAGTAGAAGGGATCACAGGGGATCTGGGGAGAATACCAACACTGCTCATACTTTGGGCTAGCTACTTTAAGTTTTTATTTAAGTTCCAGTTATTTAACATACAGTGTAATATTAGTTTCAGGTGCAAAATATAGTGATTCAACACTTACACATATATCACCTAGTATTCATCACAAGTGCACTACTTAATCTCCCATCACCCATTTAATCCATTGTCCCACCCACCTCCCCTCTGGTAACCATCAGTTTGTTCTCTATAGTTAAGAGTCTGTTTCTCGGTTTTCCTCTCCGTTTCCCCCCTCCCATAATTGTTTGTTTCTTAAATTCCAGATGAGTGAAATCATATGGTATTTGTCTTTCACTGACTGATGTATCTCCCTTAGCATAATACTCTCTAGCTCCGTCCACATCATTGCCAATGGCAAGATTTCATTCCTTTTTTTATGGCTGAGCCATATTTCATTGTATATCAGTCATCATCAGGGAAATACAAATCAAAACTACAATGAGATATCACCTCACACCAGTCAGAATGGCTAAAATTAACAAAAGAATCAACAGGTGTTGGTGAGGATGCAGAGAAAGGGGAACCTTCTTACACTGTTGGTGAGAATGCAAACTGGTGCAGGCCCTCTGGAAAACAGAATGGAGGTTCCTCAAAAAGTTAAAAATAGAACCACCCTAATCCAGCAATCACACTACTAGGGATTTACCCAAAGAATACAAAAATACTAATTCAAAGGGATACATGCAGCAGTATTATCTACAATAGCTAAATTATGGGAACAGCCCAAGTGTCCATCTACCGATGAATGGATAAAGAAGAAACGGACTAGCTACTTTAAATTAGCTCACTCAGTCTCTCTTCTACTTTCGTTCTACTAGTGATGGTAGAAAGTCAAAAACTGTACTTCCCTGACTTCCTTTCAGCTAAGGTTCTGTATTAGAAATAGGTTCTATGAGATTTGGACAGTGGAAATGAGGTAGAGAAATCTTCCTGAAGCTTTGGGCTATCATTGCCATCTAGCAGGATCATTAAAAAACATTAGTATGCCCTGAGCAGAGATGTGGAATACATTCCCCATCTTTGTACAGGTCAAAGTGCAGTGACAGAGCAACAAAAAGAATAAAATACTTAGGAATAAACTTAATCAAGAAGGAGGAAGAGTTGTATACTGAAACCACAATTGATGAAAGAAATTAAAGACAATACAAATAAATGAAAAGATGTTCCATATTTACAGGTTGGAAGGCTTCATATTGTTAAGATGTCCAAAGCAATCTACAGATTCAACACAACCCCTGTCAAAATCCCAATGGCATATTAGGAAAAAAAAAAAAAAAAACCTGGAATTTCAAAGGACTTCAAATATTCAAAACAATCTTGAGAAAAACAGAGCTGTAGGCTTTGCACATCCTGATTTCAAAATGTATTGCAAAGCTACATTAATCGAAAGAGTATGAAACCGGCATAAAGAAACAGACCAATTAAATAGAATAGAAAGCCCAGAAATAAATGCTCATATATACGGCCAAATGATCTTCAACAAGGGTGCCAAGAATAAATGATAGAGAAAAGATAATCTCTTCAACAAATGGTGTTGGGGAAAAAACCCACATGCATACCCACATGCAAAAAAGTGAAGTTGGACCCTTACCTTACTCCATATACAAATATTAACTCAAAATGGTTTAGAGACCTAAATGTAAGACCTAAAACTGTAAAACTCCTGGAAGAACATAAGGTAAAAATCTTCATGACACCGAATTTTTGGCAACGATTTCTTAGATAGAACACCAAAGGCACCTGGGTGGTTCAGTTGGTTAAGAGTCTGCCTTCGGCTCAGATCATGATCCCAGGGTCCTGGGATTGAGTTCCATGTCAGGCTCCCTGCTCAGCAGGGAGTCTGCTTCTCCCTCTACCCCTCCCCCCTGCTCATGATCTCACTCTCTCTCAAATAAATAAATAAAATCTTTAAAAAAAAAAAAAAAAAAAAGAACACCAAAAGCACAGGCAACAAAAGCAAAAATAGTCAAATGGGACTACATCAAATTACTACATCACAGTAAAGGAAACAACAAAGTGAAAAGGCAACTTATGGAACAGGAGAAAATATTCGCAAATCACATACTTGATATGGGGTTAATATTCAGAACATTAAAGAACTCCTACTATTCAACCCCAAATATAATTTGATTTTTTAAATCAGCAAAAAACTTGAATAGACATTTCTCCAAAGAAGATCTATAAATGGCCAATAAGCATATAGATGATCAATATCACTAGTCATCAGAGAAACATACATCAAAACCACAATAAGGCATACAAATGGCTAACAGACACATGAAAAACATGTTCAACATCACTAGCCATAAGGAAATACAAATCAAAGCCACAATGAGATACCAGCTTACACCAGTTAGAATGGCAAAAATTAACAAGACAGGAAACAACAAGTGTTGGCAAGGATGTGGAGAAAGGGGAACCCTCTTACACTGTTGGTGGGAATGCAAGTTGGTACAGCCACTCTGGAAAACAGTATGAGGTTCCTCAAAAAGTCCAAAATAGAGCTACCATACCACCCAGCTATTGTACTACTAGGTATTTACCCCAAAGATACAGATGTAGTGAAAAGAAGGGGCACATGCACCCCACTGTTCATAGCAGCAATGTCCACATAGCCAAACTGTGGAAGGAGGCAAAATGCCCTTCAACAGATGAATGGATAAAGAAAATGTGGTTCATATATACAATGGAATATTACTCAGCCATCAGAAAGGATGAATACCCACCATTTGCATCGACATGAATGGAACTGGAGGGGATTATGCTAAGTGAAATAAGTCAAGCAGAGAAATACAATTATCATATGGTTTCACTTATGTGTGGAACATAAAGAAAAGCATGGAGGACATTAAGAGAAGGAAGGGAAAAATGAAGGGGAGGAAATCAGAGAGGGAGATGACCCATGAGAGACTCTGGACTCCGGGAAACAAACTGAGGGTTTCAGAGGGGAGAGGGGTGAGGGGATGGGTTAGCCCGGTGATGGGTATTAAGGAGGGCACATATTGCATGGAGCACTAGGTATTATATGCAAATAATGAATAATGGAACACTACCTCAAAAACTAATGAAGTACTGTATGGTGACTAACATAACATAATAAAAAAATTTTTAAGGTCACATAATGGTACTTACTTGAGAAAAGAAGAGCTTTGCAATGAGATGGCTCTGGATTTAAATACTATCCCTCCTGGTAAATTACTTTGTAATTGTAAGCAACTTTTTAATGCTGCTGAGCCTCATTTTCCACCATTAAGAGAAGAGTAAGGCACCATATCCTAGGATTAAGTGATGTACAGGAAAGCGACTATTTTGGTGCCAGTCACATAATAAATTCATTTCCTTTTTTTCCCCCTGTATCTTTCACAAAGCCTAATACAAGTGTCCACCAATGGTAGGCACTTGACAAATTTTGCCCAACTGCACTCAGGCCTCTAAGATACCCCAAAATTCTCTTCTGTCCCCAAGGCTCAGACAGACTCAAAGCTAAATGCCTAGGGCCATCCTCCAAATTCAGATTGTTCAATTTTTCTTAAGCTCTGATGCAATGCAAGCAATGCTGAAGATTTTAGGGTCCTTATGGTAGTCAGTTTCTGAAAGGGGCCACCATAAACCCTGCACCTCCTGGTATTCATACCCTTGCAATCCCTCCCCTTGAGTGTGAGTTTTACCCAGTGATTTGTTCTAGTGAACAGAATACAACAAAGGTGATGGAATAGCACTTCTGAGATTAGGTTATACATGGCCAACTTCCTTCTTGCTAATACAATCTCTCTCTCATCTGCTTGCTCTGATGAAGCTAGCTGCCATGTTGTAAATCACCCTGTGGGGAGACTCACACAGCAAAGAACTGAGGACTACCTCCAAACAACCACCAGTGGGATACTGAGCCCCTTAATCCAATAATCCTTGAGGAACTGGATACCACCAACAACCATGTGAATGATTTTGGAGGAAACAGATCTTTCCCTAGTTGGGTCTTAATAGGAATGCAGCTCCAGTCAGTGTCTTGGCTGTACCCTGTTGACAAACCTGAAAGCCAACGACCCAGCTGAGCTATAACCAGATCCCTTATTCATGAAAATTACAACATGGTAAGTATACATTGTTTTAAGCTGTTTTAATTTTTTTAATGCAGTAGATAACAATATAGACCCTTTACTCCAATGGAGTACATGGCACTACCCCTGGATCTGACCTTGCTCTCATTGCCTCCCAATGAGGACAAGATAATCACAGACAAATAATGGGAAACAATACAGTATAGCAAAGCTAATCTGCAATCTGCAGTCCTCCTGATTTTAGCTGGTATCTAAGGCAGTAAGAAAAACTCTGGGGTTAGGTTTAGAGGCCCTGACCTTGCATTCATAGGTGTTTCCCAACAGGACTAATGAGATTCGACCTTCATTTCATTTCAGAGTGGTCTTCCTGCCATTCTCCACCTAAAGCTACCTGGCAGAGTCATAACGTAGTGCTAGCACCACAGGCCTTAAGAAAATGGCATTACTATTAGCCTTTTAAATGCACTGAATTCCAGATATTAATAAAATCAATCCTCAGAGCCAATCAATAAAACAATCTTTGAAGAAGAAGAATTTTTGTGCACTTCAGTAATGAAATTTCCACTGTTCCATTTCTATTCTCTGTGGGGCCTGGAATGATGCATCTGTGTCTTTTTCTGGTGATTCATTTCTACCCTATGGCACCCACATTGGTCCTTAAAACACAAACACACCCCTGATATTTTAAGCATGGGCAAATAACCATTAGAAAAGCTGAATTAGCCGAATTGACATTGCTTAACACTAAAACCAGATGAAAACTGTCCCCCCATTAGAACTGAGGTATGGTCCTTGCCCCTTGCCAAAGGTGCCATAACCCTCTGTGCCATCTTGAGGGCCCCAGCTGTGCCAGGGTCAGTACTGTGTACTGGGTCAGTATTCCACTGAATCCTGACAAGGCTGGAGGTTCAAGTGGCTGAATTTACTTTCTACAGGCATGAATTTAATTCTTTATTAACATAAGGGCGAAAAACTAAATTTTTACCTAGCTATAATTTCTAAATCATATGGAGGATTGTAGGTTCCTATTTGCGATTTGTTAGCTTACCTGTCTTCTAGTTGGACAAATCCTTCTGTGTATATTCTCAATGCACTGCATAGGTTTTATCCCCATTTCACTGATGAGGGGAATCAAGCAGGGAAAAGTAGCTCTAGGTCTACACAGCCAACACACAACACAGCTCTTTGGAATCTATCACCTCTCCTTGTGGCCACAAGGTAGACTTCTCTTAATGGCTTCTCGAGCCCTTCTGCAAAGACGGTTTTCTCGCCTCTGGGCAGGTATTCTAGTCACTTACCTTTCTCATTAGTATTCCATCAAATCTTTCCTATATTCACTTTTGCATATCGGGAGAATACATTTTGTAATGAGTCAGAAAGGCCTGATGACTTACAGTCTCTTGGCAACGCATTCTGGCAGCAAAGTTGCCTGAGGACTTATCAGGTTAACGTATGTGTGTTTTTTAATTTCTCCACTCCCACTCAGAGGGAGAGAGATATTCCCATGAGCAGCACTATGTCTAGATTGAGACTGAATTAATTTGCAGGCACTTATCCCCTTGCCTAAAAAGGTAAGTAAAAAAAAAAAAAAAAGACATAGAAAATCCTATTGTGTCAGAAGGTGCTTATAGCATTCACAGCCTTGGATTTTTAACATACCCCTAAAAGACTGTTTTCCTCATTGAGGAAGATTGAATAAGTAGGTGTCTTTGAAGCTAGAGACTTAAAACTCTTTGTCCAACACAGTCGATGCAAACCAAAAAACTACTGCAAGAAAATAAAATGAAAGGCTTTAAATTCCTCAACATTTTAGTTATTTACTAACCTTTTGAAATGGGTATCTATGTGTAGACAGTAATTTCTTATTTTGCTATGGAGGATTTTGTCTTTTCAGGGAAGGATACAGGGACCCAAACCTCCTTTGCTACTATATTCCAGAATTAGGTGTTTTCTTATCAGTTACTAGCCCAAAGGGACAAATCGACCAGCTTTTGTGACCCTGTCAATTTTGAAACATTTAAGACCATGGAAAACTGAGTAAAAGAAGATCAAAAGACATCTCTGTGCTGCTTTGAAAACTGCTTAAGGACAAGAAGCAGCGTCACTTATCCCTTGAGCTGCCCTGTGGACACTAACTATAATAGTAGAGGTATACTAAGAAATCGTATTGTTTTACAACAATCCTATAAAGCAGGAATTGACATCCCCATTTTATAGATAAATGTCAGTTGCTGACCCCAACTTACAGTTAGTACGGAGCAGGCATTCCCTTAGAATTAGAGAAGAGGAGAAGCAGGGAGGGGAAGGAGGAAGGAACAGATTGGCAAGTAGTTCTCATCTACTCTCCCACCACTTCAGTTATAACAAACAGGTGTATTTAATTTGGCCTTCCCTTTCCTTGCTCTGTCCCCTAAAGCAGGTGCTATATGATGGTGGAATAATCTAAAAGGCAATAGGATGAAAAGGAGGAGCAATGGTCCAGAATAATCCAGGAAAAAAAAAAAATCTTTCTAGTGTTAGCATGATAGTAAATGCCCCTTAGACATTTTCTTTTAAAGCAGAGCACTATGGTATTGAGAACAAGAGCCAGCAGGCAGGGTCCTCATTATGGTTCTTATTAGCAACTACCAGTGTGACTCTGAGACTGTACTTAAACTGTTAGTTTCATCATCTGTAAAACGGTAATTTTCATATTGGGGTTTCTGGGATGACTGTAAAAGATGGTATTGGTGACAGAGCTTGTCAAATGACTGTCACAATATTTTCATGAAATTCAAATCTGAGAAGTAGTCAGGAAACTACAGTCATCATCATGATCATATAACAGGATCAAGAGATCCTGGTGTGCATTTAAAAAAATGGGCAGAGGGTATATGAATCAAAAAAGTTTGGAATTCCATAGCTTATCATCATTAGCCTAGAATTTCTACTTGCAATTACATAGGCTTTGAGTCACTAGTCTGGTTTCTGAAATTAGCCTTCTACAGTCCAGCCAAAATGACACTCACATGCAACCAAAGGAACGAGAGTTATCTTGAGAGAGATCAATTTCTCTTGGTTCACACAGGTTACAATCTAGGGACAGACCCCTTTGCAGATGCAAAGATACTGAAGATTCTGCTTCTGGCCGTGGTAACTGGAAAGACACCCAACATCACTGGTCATCAGGGAAGTGCAAATTAAAATCACAGGGGAAGGAGAAGGGAGGGAAAAATAAAATAAGATGAAATCAGAGAGGGAGACAAACCATAAGAGATGTGGAACTCTAGGAAAGAAACTGAGGGTTGCTGGAGGGGAGGTGGGTGGGGGGGTGGGATAACGGGGTGATGGGCATTAAGGAGGGCACGTGATGTAATGAGCACTGGGTGTTCTATGCAACTGATGAATAACTGAACTCCACCTCTGAAACTAATGATACACTCTATGTTAATTGAATTTAAATAAAATAAGATTAAAAAAAAAAAAAAAACCCATGAGATGCTGCTCCACACCCCCTCGGATAGCTAAAATTCAGAAAGGCAAAAAGACAAAAAGCAGAACCAGACTTAGAAATACAGAGAACTGACTGTTGCCAGTGGGGAGGGGAGTAGGAGATACAGGCTTCCAGTTTTGGAATGAAAAGTGATGAGAAGAAAAGGTACAGTTTAGGCAACAGAGTCAACAACACAGCAATAGCATTACACGGTGACAGTTGGTAACTACACCTGTGGTGAGCATAGCATAACGTATAGAGACACTGAATGACCATGTTGTACACCTAAAACTAATATGACAATGTGCTATCCTCAAAAATTAAAAGAAGAAAGTAAATCTCCAGGCATGGGAGATTTTTTCTCTCCTTGTTTGGGGCATATTCTTTGAATTTTTAATAAAAATAGTAAATATATTTGATTAAAAATAAACTATCAGTAAGATATTTTTAAATGTAGAACTCATACCTTGCTAATGGGAATGTAAAATGCTACAACTACTGCATAGTTAACTATTTTTTTTTCTTGGCAACTAATAGGCAGAGGAGAAACACTTTAAGACCATGCAAATGTGCTGCTGCTTCTAAAAAACTTTCTGCCTAGATTAAACATTCACTGATAATTCTTGCCTGAAACAATCTTCAGTATGATGACTGCAGGATTAGAAGTAACCAATGCCTGCAGTCTCTCCACATTTACCATCAGACACAGCATTCCACTCTAAGAGCTTCTTTGTCCCCTATCTTTGTATTTATTATCAGAATGAGTGCATACTGTTTTTTTCAACCACTGACAGATAATTCAATACTGTCGATTATTTTGCACTCAAATAGTCCCAGTTTGGGTCAATAGGAACCCCTTCATGTTGACTCCCATGTCCTTGGGATATGTCCCCTTTTTTTAAAAAAACACTTTATTATCTCTTGACTCTTCAAAACTTTTAGAAGTAAATCCAGTAGGAATGTACCTATTCTGTTTATAAACTCCTTTATATCCAAATCCTCCCTCTCACTCATGTCTGTCTGTATTTTAATTTTTAATTCCAGCATAGTTAACATACAATGTTTCAGGTGTACAATACAGTGATTCAACAATTCCCTATTTTACTCAGTGCTCATCAAGTATACTCTTAATCTCCTTCACCTAGTTCACCATCCCCCTACCCACCTTCCCTCCAATAAGCATGTTTGTTTTCTATAGCTAAGTCTTGTCTGGTTTTTGGCCTTTTTTCCTTTGTTCATTTATTTTGTCTCTTAAATTCCACATGAGTGAAATCATATGGTATTTGTCTTCCTCTGACTTATTTCACTTAGCATTAAAGTCCCTAGATCCACCCATGTTGCAAATGGCAAAATTCCACTCTTTCTTATGGCTGAATAATATTCCATTGTAAATATACACCACAACTTTATCCATTCATCTATCAAGGGACACCTGGGCTGCTTCCATAATTTAGCTATTGTAAATAATGCTGCTATAATAGGGGTGCATGTATCCCTGCAAATTAGTATTTTCATATTCTTAAGGTAAATACCTGGTAATGTAATTACTGGTTCAGAGGGTAATTTTTAATTTTTTTGAGGAACCTCCATACTGTTTTCCACAGTGGCTGTCCCACTTTACATTCCCACCAACAGTGCACAAGGGTTCCTGTTTCTCCACATCCTCGCCTATTTAATTTTCACTATTCTGACAGGTGTAGGGTGATAGCTCATTGTGGTTTTGTCATAGCATTTCCCTGATGAGTGATGCTGAGCATCTTCTCATGTGTCTGTTGGTTATCTGTATGTCTTCTTTGGAAAAATGTCTGTTCATGTCTTCTGCTCATTTCTTAATTGGATTACTTGGGTTTTTGGTGTTGAGTTGTGTAAATTCTTTCATGTCTGTCGTAGCCCCCCTACTAGGCCAACAAAATCCCTAAGAGGGAAAATAATGTTCTAACTCTATCCTCAGGACCTAGGGCATACTAAGTACTATATGCTCATACACACACACACACACACACACACACACACACAAGCACACTTCTCTCCTTTTTATGAAGTTAGATCTGTACAAATATAAAAGATAATCATTTCCCTGGTTCCCAGCACAGAGCTTTTCATATACCAAGTGCTCAGTAAGCATCTTTGGGAAGAACTAAAACTATTACTTAGAAGAGGGACAGATACCTGAGCAGAAATTCATAAATATATCCGCAATGCTGGGCAATGAGGTATAGGATGTGACGTGAAAAAAAATTCAACATGTGGTTTTTCTGATCAGCTGTACCTTTTGTTCTGTCTTTTGCATGTGGTAGTGACAGGGATTTTTGTGGGCAATGCCCAAGTTTCCTGAGTGACTCAGCCTTGTTGCCCCACGTGTTGCCAAGAGCTAATTGCCTTCATGCTGCTCCGCCTAATAGTAATGACAACCACCATGCATTGAATGCATTTTAAGTGCCAGGTACTGAGATGGATGGTGACCCTCCTCAATCTGTTCCCTGCACAGTAAAAGAAGCCAAGGAGTATACCTTTATGTGACCCCAAATTATTAGCACTAAATCAAATTCTACCAGAAAGCCTTTTTTCTAATCATCTTCCATGAAGCCAGTTGTCTTCCCTAGTTAACAAGTTGAAGTCAATGTGGTAATTTGCCAGGTGTCTGCTAGTAATCAGTATCATCTCCACCCTTCTTATGCTCTCGATTGTACCATCAGGTATAGGATGCCTGGAAAACACATATCCCTGGATCCCTTTGCCAGGAGGGAAGTTAGAGTCAGACAATGAGAGACCCTTGTGTGAAATTTGGAAGGCGGAAGAGAAAGAAATGCCACCACCCTGCTGCCAACACCTCCTCACTCCATTTCCTAGGAGCAAGGTTCTCATTGACTTGATTCTTCCTTTGCCAAGCAACAAAATCAAGTCCTAACATTACTGTATCAATTGATTTTACTGATCAAGGCAATTTTTCTAGATCAAAACATTCTGGCTGGGACACACTGACCTATAATAAAGTTATCTTTGATCCATGACATATTTTGAGCATAAACATGTTCACTGTTTAAATTCTAAACATTTGCATTAACTTTATATTTTCAAAGGAGAAAAAAATCATCACCAGGGGAATTTAACACAAATGTTGCTGTCTGCTTAATTTTTTTTTTCTTCTAAGGTTAGAGAATCACCAAAATCCCAAACACCTGAACAACAGGTAGGTAAAGATGGCGAATAAGGGCATTTTAGATGTAGAGACTATCCTGATTAAAGGCATGAAAAACAAGGAAAAAACAAAAAAGGATGATTTTGTTTGGGTTTTTTTTTTTTTAAGATGCAGGAAGAATAAATACATTCAAACATATTCAACTAGGAGTTCTATTCTTTCGACTTAGAGCTCAATTGAATATCCTAGTACTGTAAAAAAGATTTTTTAACATTCTTTGAACTCAATAAACCTAACATCTCACTTGTACAATGAAGCCTGCAGTTAATGTAACTAACCATCTAGATTTGACCAGATTGGAAGGGTTCCCAAGACACAAGATTTGGGATTGAAACAAGGTAAGTCCTAGGCAAACCCGGACAAGTTGGCTACCCTACCTGCACACAGGAAACAAAGACCTCATAATGTCCTTTATAACCCATAAGGTTTTACTTTAATAAAATGGCTAGAGGAAAATCTTCTATTCATATAACCATTTTTACCTCATACACATTATTGCCACAGCTCTTAAGTTAGTAGTTCTCAATCTCAATTATGTATTAGGATCACTTTGGGAGAGGCTTTAAAAGCGGGGTGCCTGGGAATTACCCCCCACCCAACACACACAAATTAAATCAGGCTTATTTTGTGAAACTCCCTGCTAAGTACAATATGCAGCTGAGTCAGTAAAAGCACTGACTTTGGTTTAAGTCTCAAGAGTTCCATTTTACAGAAGAAGAACATGGAGTCTGAGTGACTAACATCACAGGGTCCCTAATCTTCTAGAGGAATGAAGGAGCTACAATGACACCTGAAATTATTCTGAATCAGATAAGAATCAAAATTTCTCCCCTGCCAGACTACAGTATGTTTTAGGGGTAATTAAGAGGTTAAAGAAGTAAAACAAGTGGAGTAATCATACAGTTAAGCCCCATTGTTTCAGCAAACTTTCCCCTTTAGAGAAGATTTTACTGGACACGTGCCCTTGAGGGGAAAAGAGGACATACCTACCCCCATTCTTGCTACTTAAGAGCATTTTTCAGGGAAGACAAGGAGTTACATTTTGGCTAATGATGAGGTTTGGGTGTTACTGCATGAGGGTCATGAGTTCAAAGCCAAATCACACAAAACTGTAGTTTTCAGGAAGAGGAACAGCAAGCAGAAGCAGGACAAGTGCTCAGAGAAAAAGCAAAGATAACAGTCCTTAGAGAAGATCAAACTGAGAGATTGTGGAATCTGAGTCACCTTCCCTGTTTTCCTACAAAATCTTCGGTAAAATCTTTCCTTTTTCATGAGTTGTGGAGTTAAAGCAGGTTTAGAAGATGCAACTATGTGGATGGGAGAATTGTCCCATTTGGGTTATATTAGGAATGCTTACACATCCCTATATTCAGGTAGTAAATATTCATCAAGTATCTGCTATGTAGTAGACACCAGGCTAGTCTCTGGGGATGGAAAGATAGAGAAGGCATGCTCTCTGCCCTAAGGAAGGTTATAAACAATCCAGACTTTGCTGTCTTACCTTCTTAGTAAAAATTTACTCTCTGATAAACCAATATACCTCAAAATGAAGAATCCTCAGTAGTACTGTTTCACTGTCTTACTTCCACGTGCTTACTGTGGCTCAGTGGAAGGAATCAGGACCTCAGCCAATCTATCCACTGAGGTAAACATTGGCCCATTGAATCTGGAACTGGTAGCCTGGGAGCAACTGAGTTACACTCACATGGTGAGCAAATTTCAAACAGAGCTCCCTGACAGGATAGCCATGCAGAGTTGTGTAGGCTGTGCATTATGCAAATGCTAAATTCAACCAGCGCTCTGCTTGGGAAGTTTGGTACCCTGGAACAGAACTGCATCCACCATAAAAAACCTGCTGGGTTTTTCGTTTGTTTTTGATTGTTTATTTTCAATTAATCTAATTCACATCAAGGCTCAGTTTGTCCTCAGTAGTTCCTGGAGTCTGGGTGGATATGCTATAGCCAAGATACCTAACAACCCCCCCTGTAAAGATGGAACAGCACAGAATAGACACTTAGAAACACATCTGAACTCCAGAAATCATCTCCTGGAGTTTAAATTAAAAGTTATTTAGGAGGAGTTCTCCCGACCCAACCCCTTAGCACTCATTTATGTGTCTGCGTCTGCCTCTGTTGCTCTGGGACTTGCACTGGTCGTAGGAAGGACATTGGGCACACAGAAAATGTAGGAATGGTCCCAGTGGCCATTAAAGATGTAGCTGTGAACTTCACCCTGGGGAATGGGCTTTACTGGCTTTTTCACCAAAGAAATTCTACAGAGATGTGCTGTGAGAAACCTTCAGAAACCTGGTCACAGTAAGGGAAACAATGTGGGAAAGGTTTCATTTCTCACCTAGGTTTCCAAAGACATGAAAGAAATCACCATGAAGAAAAACCCTATGAACGTAAGAAATGTGGGAAAGCCTTCCATTTTCATGAATCTTTTCAAGTACATGAAAGGATTCCTACTGGAGAAAAAACCCCTTCTAACGTAAAGAATGTGGAAAAGCCTCTGTGGCACACAAGCTTTCAAAGACCCATGACCACGGGAACATGGGAGATGCACCTTATACACATAAAGAATGTGGGAAAGCCTTACATTGTTCCATTTCACGGAGAACACGTGAAAATGGAGAAACTTTATCACTGATAACTACTGGAGAAGTAATTAAATACCATCAAACATTTTGAGCACATGGAAGGACTCACAGAAAAACCCTGTGAATGCACAGTGTGGTCAAGTTTTCATTGCTCACCTATGTCTCCAAATACGTGAAAGAAATCACAATGAAGGGAAACTGAATATAAAAAGTATAACAACATGTTCAGTTCTTCCAGTTCTCATCGAAAATGTGAAAGTACTTCACACTGGAAAGAAAATATAAATGGAAACAACATGGCAAAGCCTACAGGAATACAGTTCATTACAAGCACATGAAAGAACTCATACTGGAGAGAAACCCTCTGAATGTAAGGAATGTGGAAAAGCCTTCAGGTGTCATCAAAGTTGTAGAAGACATGAAAGAAATCATACTGAAGAGAAACTCTATGAATGTAAAAAATGTGGTAAAGCCTTCAAATATTACAGTTCCTTATAAATACACCAAAGGACTCACACTGGAAAGAAACCCTATGAATGTGAAAAATGTAGTAAAGCTTTCAGTTCTTCCCATTCTCTTCAAAAACATGAAAGAACTCACTGGAGAGAGATCCTATGAATGTGAGGAATGTGGGAAAGGCTTCATGTCTCATGCAAACTTTAGAGGACCTGTGAAAGTGCACACTGGAGACACACCAGGTAAATGTGCAGAATGTGGGAGA
The DNA here is from genome assembly GCF_002201575.2 of Neomonachus schauinslandi. Classification (NCBI taxonomy): domain Eukaryota; kingdom Metazoa; phylum Chordata; class Mammalia; order Carnivora; family Phocidae; genus Neomonachus; species Neomonachus schauinslandi. Next base: position 170,304,296 of record NC_058406.1, read on the forward strand.
GCCTTCTGTCACCCCAGGTCCTACCGAAGGCATGAAAACACTCACTGGATAAAAACCTCTAATGCACATGGTATAAGAAAGACTTCATTTGTCCCTTGTCCTTAAATGTGAAAACTCTTGCTGAAAAGAAATATAAAGTAACATGAGAAAGCTTGATGGGAATTATCCATAGTGTTCCAGAAAACTTTCAACACAGTAGAGTTGTTATTAAAGTTGTGTGTATGTGTGTGTATATATTTTTATATACACACACATACACACATATTCTGTTTACCAAGCCTCTTTCTAAAAGCACATCATCGGGGCGCCTGGGTGGCTCAGTTGGTTAAGCGACTGCCTTCGGCTCAGGTCATGATCCTGGAGTCCCTGGATCGAGTCCCGCATCGGGCTCCCTGCTCGGCAGGGAGTCTGCTTCTCCCTCTGACCCTCCCCCTCTCATGCTCTCTCTCATTCTCTCTCTCAAATAAATAAATTTAAAAAATCTTAAAAAAAAAAAATAAAAGCACATCATCATAATGTGAATTTTTACTAATTACTCTCAGAAATGAATATTGAGGTGAGAGAATTCTGAGTTGTCTTTCAACAATAGTACCTAAGATTACAGGTAGGGTTTTTTCCTAAATCAGTTAATAATATTTTCTCTTTCCATTTTGAAGCTTGTTGAATCCATGGGTGAACTGAAGTCTATTTCTAATATGTAATTAGTTTAAGTTTTTGTAATGTTTTTTTGTGTTTAAGGGCCATTGAAAAATTATAGTTTGGTATTTGTTGGTATTTTCTACTGGTCTTGTGCAGCAGTTCCTGGATATCCTTAATCCATTATATGTATTGTACTTTTCCTGCTGAGAAAGCTATTTATTGATTGATTGACTGACTGACTGTGGTAGAAAATGAAAGGCTCCTATACTTTTTTTTTTTTTTAAGATTTTATTTGTTTGAGAGAGCATGGGGAGAGGGGCAGAGAGAGAGAGAGAGAGAGAGAGAGGGAGAAGCAGACTCCCCACTGAGCAGGGAGCCTGATGCGATGCAGCACTCTATCCCAGGACCCCAAGATCATGACCTGAGCCAAAGGAGGACACTTAACAGACTGAACCACGAGGGGCCCCTCATTCTCCATAGTAATAGTTGAAATAGTTTTATTTATGGCAAGTTGAAAAAAATTTTTTTAAATTAAGGTTACTTAGGAAACTAAGAGGAAGAAGAATTCTTTTCTAAGACTCAAACATTATCACAAAGAAGAGTTTTAAGAAGATTAAGTGTATCTCAAATAGCACAATAACTGTTTAGACTATGAAAACAAGAGCAAACTTAGGAGTTATAGCCTTCAGGAACCTCCCCAAAGATACAAGCCTATGATTTTTAAGGATAAACATGTAAACTGTAGTGGGTACCTAGAAATGGAGCCCCAAAGTAAAGCCACTAAAGCCTTAAAAGATGCAAAGACGACCTTCACGCAAAGACCTCCATGGAGAAGAGGATGTGGGCCAGTGTTCAGACAAAAAACCCATGTATGCAGAGTCCCTGCAATGGAAAGAGGGCTAGGGTATTTGAGAAACAGGTTGGAATGGAGTGGTCTAGGAAGGTATTAGCACCAAATGCTGTCAGAGACATCACATAGGGCTTTATGCAACAGGGTAAGGGTTTTTTTTTTTTTCCAATTCTAAGTGTAATTGGAAACATTTAGTGACTTTAACCAGGAGCATTTTGTAACCAGATTTGTGTTTTGTTTTGTTTTTTTTAAATCACTCTGGTTGCTGTGCAGAAAGTGAGTTGTTGGAAGAAAAAATAATTCTGTTGGACAGCAAATTTGACCAAAAGTCAGTAGGAACAATGGGTTTAACATGTGTTCCCATCATTTACTAGAGAATTCTTAAGTCAGGTCCCAGATCCAAATGGGAAAGGAACTGACAGAAACATAAACCCATGGGTAGCTTATGTCTATATAAATGTGTGTATTCAAAAACTGTTGAATAAGTAAAGGAATTTTAATTCCTTCTCATTCCAAGGGGCAAAAAGACTCCATTTCCTATGTTCACTACCCCATGAGAATTTGAAGGAGGGTGGACTGTTGCCATATTCTTTCCTTTGAATTCCAGAATCAGAATAAATGGGGATTTACAACAGTCACATGTGCCATTATTACAGACATTTTGTGTGCACTCCAGGGGAACAATGAGTAGTAACATTGGATACAACTAAATGGCTTATTCATTATAATCACCAGAGATTCAGAATGCATGTGTCAGGATCAATGCTTTCAGTCTTCACAAACTACAGTTTTTCACATCGTAATGACTGTTTTACAAGTGGGTCTATTGAACAGTTATAGGAACCATTACACACACCTACAACTATGCAGATCCTGGGTTCCAATGTCAAACATAAACTATAATATTCTACTCATTAAATCTTGAGTCTCTCTTTAAACCTTATGATTTCATCTTCTTAGTCCTAATTTTAATGAGATTCAACAATCCTCACCTTTGAAATTGCATTTATCTTTGTCATTAAAGAATCAAGGGTTCTTTTATGTTGGGCTTAATTGTGATGAATACATTTCATGCTGATGATTACCTAAGTAACATCAGAATGTTTGAACATTAAACTCAGCACATACATTCTTTCTTCCAAACTTGAATAACTGTTCAAATACCATCACAAGTTTCAAAGTATCTCTTCTTAGTGGGCAACTCATATGTGCCATATTTTATTAGTGGGAGTTTTGACGTTGACAGAGGGCAGCATAACTAAATTTACACATGTGACCATGCCAAAGAGAAAAATCAACTTCTACATTCTTCTAAAAGCTTTGGCAATTGATTCCAATGATGAATTAGGGAGAACTATCACAAAATAGTGTTTCTTCTACAAAATTCCAAATCTTGTCAATAGTTTTCAGAAATCACTGATAGACCACAAAAAGTTAGAGTGCTCAAACAGGTCTTTGACCTCTTACCAATAATTCCTGTATGTAAAGCATGAAGCCTGACAAAAAGGTTAGAAAATTTAAAAAACATCAGAACTCCATCAGACTGACCTCCCAATTTCCTTTTCTATTTTTTGACTAATACAGTAAGATTATGTTTCTCTTCAAGAACAACTTCACTTTCTCTCTGTTGGTCATATTGATACATTCTGTCATAAAAAATGTTTAGTCAATGACTACTAAGAATATACCCTCTGGGTATATAAAGTCATTTAACTGTTTAGATTCATTCCCCGAGTTAACTTTAGGATGCAGTTTGTTAAGAGAAATGTCTAAGCAGCAGTTTTGGATTTATCAATTTTTTCTTTTTCTAATTGCTTGTATCACAGATGATAGGTGGCGAGGGGATAGAGAAAAGAGAAAGGGAAAATGAAAAGAGAACAAGAAGGTAAAAGAAATTAGGAAGATGTATAGAAACTCGGGGGGAAAAAAGAAAAAGTAGTTGGGCCATGTGGCTATCTGGAACTAGCCATAAATATTTTATTAAAACAACTTTGATACCAATCATGGCTAAGAATAAATAAAGGTTTTAAAAAGAAAAACTCAGCAGACAAAATTTAAAGAAGTCAATGAAATTATCACTGATACTAAAGAATATACTTGCCAAGTTACTAGGATTGACACTAACATTCTATATATTCTAACTGGCCTTGCTGCTTTGGAGACAAAAGTGAAAAACCCACTTACTAGTAATGTGTTAGCAATAATCAGTTCAGAATAAGAACACTTCACATTAGCATTCTTAAAACATAGACCAATATTGGAGAGAGGAATAAGATCAATGCAAATTATTTCCAATTTAGGTGCACCTTGAAAAGACTTGTCGCCAGAGGCAATTTTACTGCCTAACATTGATAGTTTTTGTTGGCAAATGGTATTTCCTTCCCAAACAACCATGAACCTATACATCACTCTCTCTCACTTAGATCAAGTCAATTGTTAGAACTAATGTTCTATTTTGATTTTTTGTAACAAAGCTACTTAACAAAAAATTTGAGACCTTCATCTGATGGATAATTATGAACATGGGAACCCAGAAATTTATATTGTAATGAGAAAGATGTGTATTTTTGTAAAAATTTTGGAATGACCATAGTTTCAATAAATTTAGGCTATATCTTGCCAAGCTTTGTATTCAAGATAAACATGGCTAAGATTAGAAAAGGCTGACATAGAGGGCACTTGCTGAGAGCCAGGGTCCTAGAGTTCAGTCCATGGTTCCTAGGAGGACTTGATACGTGGCCAGTGCAAATCTCCTCATGGAGGCTTTGACACCACCCATAAGACAGAGGTCTAAGGGGAATGAATGGGCTTATTCATGTGAGTCATAATCCTATCAGTCATGGGCTGGTTCATTTCCTATCAGGTGTGACATGATAATTTTTAATGAATTCTACTGTATCAAAATAAACTTTTTCCCTATTTATATAAAGTTTATTCCTTTTGCTCTTACTACAAAAATAGTCATCCCTTTGAGAGTGGAATGGCTTGGTTAAAATCGATCACAGAATAATTCATTTTAATTTTGACACTGTCAAACTTCAGTGATTAACATTTCATCATTTGTGCCATTGGACAGTCTCTCTATATTTGAAAACAAGACCTGGAAATTGGAGTTGTCAACCTTCCTTTTAAGCTTTTGGCATAGCTATAATTTTAAGGGTGTGTTGGGCAAGAGGAGAAAGTTCTAACTCAAGGCAATACTACAGCCCTTTGAAATAAGGGCTTCTCTAACATGTGTTCAGACTTTCTTATGCGGAAGCAACTGAGGAAACTCCCAGAACTTCAAAGTTTCCACATCAACCTCATCTTTCACAAGAACTATAGGAAAGCTGATGCAGGCACCTGCCCATTTTCCTTTGTTGGTAAGACCCTAACCAGAGACTTACTAAACCACCATTATGCAGGCAATCATATAAAAGCATGGCAGTGTGGGATGCTTTGTAGTTTATTTAATTCATTTAGTCAACAAATACTTTTTGAGCTATTAGGTGTCAAGTGCTGGGTAGGACCTGGAGATACAACAATGGACAATACAGAAAAGTTCCCATTCTTATAGATTATATAGTCTCACGGGGTAGGAAGATAAGTAGGCAACTCTAATACTAGGTGATAAAGACTATGATAAAGTTCAAGAGTAACCAGAAGGAATTCTAACCCAGTCTAGAGGTGGCAGATGAGACATGCAGAGTCGATCTTCATTATCTTCATTATCAGGACTCTGTATTTGTGAAATTGCCCATTGCTAACTTTTATAACCCCAAAATCAATACTTGAGGTGCTTTGCTGGGCATTCACAGACAGGCTCAGAGTATGAGAATTTTTGAGTGGCCACACTCACACATTCCCAGCCGAACTAAAACAAGATGGTGCTCTGCCTCCTTGTTTTAGTGCTCAGAGATGAGCAGAGAGTGGAGGCTGTCTGCAGGTGGCTATGCAGGACAATGCAAGACACTCTGACACCAGCCAGTTAGACCAGGTTTGAACCCCAACTCTGGCATCTGTTAGTGGGGGACCTCGGGCAAGACACTAAACACTTCCAAACCTCACTTTCTCTTATTTAGTAGTGTAGAGTCAATAACATCTTACCTGTCTAACTAAGGTGTTTCTAAAAGGGTTAAGGAAAATTATAAAAGTGCTTTGAAAATGGTAAAAGGTCATAGAAAAAGATTAGTTATCAATACTGGCTGCCTTTTCCTTCTTATAAAGCATAAAATAGACAAAGATTTGGGGATAACAGCTTCCAAAAAGAGGAGACAGATGATTACAGCAGGTGTAACATTTGCACTAAATCAACCTGTTCAGGAGGCTTGCTATCTTAGTTTTATAGAGATTTTATAGAGATTTAAGCCCACAATGAAATAAACCCATATGTTAAAACTGTGCATAAAACATCTAATTGGTTACATGAGGGAAAGTTAACATTTGATTTTTGTGAGATTTTTTATGATTTTTGTGCATTTTTACAAGAAAATACAACCTTTGTTACTTCTAGCTGACAAAATAGAAGATGTATTTGAGGCTATAGAGGGCCTTCCAGAATTAACAGGATAGATGCTTTGCAGGAAGCATCCGCTTAAATGCAGGCAGGAACTGAGGAGGCAAGAGTAACAAAAGCTTTAGTACTAGCTCTGCTGGAGAACGCTAGAAGTTTTTGCTGCCTACCATAGCCACATGTATACATCCTGTTTACTGTGCCTGTGTTGATCTCCCCGGTTTCAAAACCCAGGTGAGTGGGTCTAACAGGCAAGCCAAGATGACATGCCCACACCCTGGCTGCCAGGGGAAGGCTAAGAAAGAGGATCCTCTCTCGGGCATTTTTATGGATAGCTGGCACTGTCTTGCAACAACACATTTCAAAATGCCAATTTCCCACAAAATAGGAAGGCACATTGGATTTGTATGCCCCAAAATAACAAATATCCAACATATTCCTAAAATATGTGGAGAGGAAAGAAAATACTAAATTACTGATGAAAGCAGTCCCTTAAAAGAGAATAATGACAAGTCAACTATGAAACTATCTCAGTGTCTCCAAGGTCTTATGACTGAGGAAACCAAAGGCTCTTTGGTCCAAAGAGACATAGACTGGAAGAAACACATGCTTGATTTATCACCTACTGTCTATGGGAAGACATATCCTAAGGCAACCTTGAAGAGCTGTCCCCAGTTCATAGACAAAAAGATGATTATCCTTAATGCCAAAAATGCTTTACTGACATAACATCACTGATTTACAGATCCCTCTGACATTACTAAACACTACTTTTTCTCATTCTCTTCTTCCATCTCTTCCATACCTTCCCCCCACATGGCCATTCCCAACCCCAGTCAGAAAACCTACATTTTGAACTAGAATTTCTTGAGTACATTCTCTACATCAAGAACTAGAATTGTTAATATGCTTGACATTTTTACAAACAGTACTTCTAAAATTTACATCAACCCTCCCTATTTTTTAAGGATGGAGTAAAGAGGTTAGGTAACTTGCCCCAAATCACACAGCAAGCATATTTGAAAGTCCCGTTTCAAAAACAGGACTTTCAAATCCAGATCTGCAGAATTCCAAAGGTACTTATTATCAAGTTATAATGGCTTCTCATTTTTGTTCTTTACCTTCTGAGGAGATCTGAGAAAGCTGATGAATTTATTAGGTTCTGTTTTAGGTAAGCTAGATAGGACTTCCATTGCCCAAAGTTTTAGTCCTTACAACCATACTTAGAACTGGTTAACAAAGTTGAGGAAGTCCTCGACTCCTCCCAGGAAATAAAAGGTCTCCTCTACTTTTTCTTGAAGACTCCTATATTCTTTCATCTGTTCCCCAAAGCAAGTGCCCCCCTCAATCACTATCAGAGGCCGATTAGTCTTGGCAGCTTCCTCCCTATCTCACTGCAGTGAGGAAGCTACCTGTTTCCCACGTGTCTCAGCAGGATAACATGTGCGAAACAGAGGTAATTAACAAAATATTCAATAGCAGGGGTTTCCTGACTAAAAGAGCTATATAGTTATTGCCATTTATCTCTGAACTCTGCCAAGAGAAACAAAGACTGAGGCATGAACACTCCCTCCAGTAAGTGGATGTTTTTCTGGTTTCCCAACTATTAAAGAGGACAACTTAATTAAAGGATATAAACTGCCCTTGTTCAAAGAAAAAAAAATCACCAAATTGTACTTCCAGAAACTATGGTTTGTAGCTCTTAATAGGATGGCTTTTATTCTGGAGTACAAAACATGAATCATTTAACTCTACTCTTCTCTTCTTCCCTTCTCTTGAATCTTGTCTCATGTCTTCTCTCCTTACTGGACTCCCATCCTCATCACATCCTGGAGTGTCTTGACTATGAGGCCAATAGGAGCCAAAGAAGCACAAAGTACACCTGAGTAGATCTCAGTGTCAAAGATTAATTCAGGAGATAGTACCATTAGTAAAATCCCTCTTGTTCTCCCAAAAGTTCCTATTAAGTATTATTGTCTCCTCTTAATTGATAAAGAAATTGAGAAAGGAAGTGATTGGCTTGACTTTGAACTATATAAGTGATAAAGCCTGCTCATTCAGTTATGTGTGAATGGGGGTAGGACAACTACAATAAACAGGCACCCAGTGCTCTATCCCAGGGCCAGGGCCAGGGCCACTCCTCAGCACCAGCGGAATGTCTCCCAACAGGAAGGAGGCTTCCCACTTTCCAAAAGATTCTGGAAATTGCTATCTGAATGTGAGATAGTCTAGGTGTATTCACTATGAGCCGATGCAGCCAGTGTAGGACATTTGCCTTCAACAACTGAGTTAGAGCAGATCCAAGCCTAGGACACTCCAATCTTCTGGCTCTGGACCTGGTGTATTCTCCTTACACCACTCTCAGCCAAACACTATACCACATGTGTGTGCATAGAGGGTGAGGACAGGGCAGCCAGATGGTAGAGGGGCCTAACAAGACAGCTCTACCAAGAGGCAGAAAGAGAACAAAAGAGGTACTTATTAAAGAAAGAAGACATTTTAGACATGACTGTCATCAGCAATAAGGTTAACTCCTCACATTTTCTCTCAAGATTCCTTCAACTTGATTTACTTTGGAAAAAAATACACAAGAGAAAACTCAGTTTCATGTCAGTTCAAAGTCCATAGCAAAAGGCATTTGGGGACAGAAATACAACTGAAAAGTCAGGTACTGGAGACCTTTTATTATGGATCTCGGGAGTCTCCATTTGCTCATTCAGCGCCTAGTTACTGTGTATTTTTACAAGCCAGGCACTGGACTTGATGTAGGCAGGACTAGGCTGCTTATATTTAAGAGGCTCATGCTTTTAGGAGACCATAGACTTCATTAGAACATAATGAAAACTGAAGACTGTATGTGCTAGGTCCAAGACAGCCTTAAAATTTCCCTCAGCTTGACTAAACATTAGACTATATAGGCCCCTGACCTCCCTTTTCTTAGAAGGCTTACTTTAAGAACTTTTTCATTATAAAGGTCTTGGTCCCTTTGAGATATCAATCTTCTCCTAGCCTCTTGCCAGATTTACAACCCAGGAATAGCATTCTCAAGGACTTGGGAGCCATTCCCCTGAAAGGAATTCATCAAGAAAGATAGCATATCTCCCTGTTTCTGTGAGAGGATAGGAGCCCAGCTTCAATCAACAGCAGTTAGCAGAGAACCTAGTCACCTTGACCAGCTCCTCCTCCAGCACCTTCCAGTACCTGTCCAGTGCTTAAAAACCTTCCCAACTTTTCTGTGGGGCTTTCCATCTCGCTCCTCTATTGCAATAGTCTTGAATAAAGTCTTCCTTGCCCACTTAACTTGTCGATCCTAATTTTTGACATCTACTGGCTTGTGAACTTGGGGGAGAGAGAACTAAGTCATTGGCAACTGGAAAAGATGCAAACATCATATTAGTGGCTACAAGGCAGGAACTTTTGAAAGATGAGCAGGGAACTGCACTAATCAGACTGAGTGGTACAAGAATATTCCAAGCGGCAGTTCTCCCCAGCACTGTTGCAGAGGTGTGAGTGGTAGGTGTGGAAATGGCTTGAAATAAGTAGTGGGATGTCAAAAAGCCAAAACTATCATGGTGAGAGCTTCTGTGACTCTTACTTCTGCTCCACTTCCTAGTTCTATATTGAAGTTTATTTTAATAGTTATCTTAATTTTTTTTAAAAAAACTAAATCTGTAATGGGAAACGAGCTCAGCAAAAATCCATGGAATTCAGTAATTAATGTTTATTGAGTGCCTACTATATGCCAGGCAAACAGATACAGGTGCCCTTGCAATAAAAAGGGTTAAGAGCATGGGTTCCGTACCAGCTATGTGACTATATGACCTTGGGCAAGTGACCTGGTCTCTCATGACTCAATTTCCTCATCTGTAAAACAATGCATGGTTTTCTTAGTTGTTATGAAGAATAAATGAATTAGAACAGGAGAAGCATTTGTAACAATGCCTGCACACATTAATTGCTTAGTATATATTATGTATTACTGGACATTTATTAAACCAAGTTTAAGTCTTATTTATGGCTAGCTAACACATATTTCAAAGATCATTATTACTAATAATGGAGCCTTAGGAGAAGGCACATTTTTTTTTCTTCCTTAAAGTTTTAATTTTTTATTTTTGTTTAAATTTAAATTCATTTAATTAACAGAGTACATTATTAGTTTCAGAGGTAGAGTTTAGTGATTCATCAGTGGCATATAATACCCAGTGCTCATTACATCAGAGAAGGCACTACTTTTTTTAAATTGCCTTTCATATATTTCCTTTCTGAATATTCTCACATTAGAAAGAGGGAGTCCCCTGCTGAAGAACATCCCCAACTCTCTACTCTCTCACCAAACATGCCCAGTGCAAGCCCTGGGGCTCAGTGCACCCATTTCACCCAGCTCTCAGGGTTTCCACAACTTCACTCAATAAGTAGCCCTGCTACTTGGCTGCCAGAATTAATGAAGGAAAGACTTCTTATTTAGCCTTCTTTCCTCATTATCTATGAAATGGGCTAGGTCTTCATTTTTATTTACTCTTCCATTTTACAATGGAAAGAGGAAAAACAGAAGGGGTGGGGGACAGCATGAACAAGCAAGGGCAATCCCGTGGTTAGCCTGGGAGCCAGTCTTCCGTCACACTTAGGCACTTAGGCTCCAGAGCCAGGAAGCCTGGGTTAAGGTTAAAACCCAGGTCCATAAGCCATGTGACCCTCAGCAAATGACCTACTTCTCTATGCCCTAGTTTTCTGATCTATAAATTATAGAAAATAAAAGTACCCACCACCATCATGGGGTTACTGCAAAAAAAAAAAAAATTATGTAAAGCACTTGGAACAACCTGACAGATGCCAGCTTTTACCATTAATCTAATGAGAGCTGCCTGTCAACATTCTTCCCTTTTCCATTCTAGGTTTCTTGATTCCCTTCCGATGAATTCTTCATTTGAAATAAGTATCTTGTCTGAGTGCTGTGCACTGAACTGAAACCTTTAATCCTCTTACAAACCTTCACACAGACTGGAATGAGTGCTCCTTCATATTCATTGTTCTTCCCACTAAACCCTAAGTTCTTTAATAGACCATGCAGTCCCACACCTGGTACAGACATGGTGGTAAGTGTTGACTGAACTATGCAAACTGCTATGAACACAAATTGCTTTCTAAACTTACTATGCAAATTTGATATGCAACATGAGAGAGGTGTTAGCTAACACTGTGTTGATAATGATATTGCAATACATAAATGCAGCAAATCAGTGATATATACCTTAAACTTATATGAGGTTCTATGTCAATTATATCTTGATTAAAAAATTTCATTTCAAAAATATTTCCAAACATTTCAGATTCACTTACAAAATTCAGACAGTACCAAAATACCAAAAGCAATTTTAGTTCTAAGAAAAATCTCAACAGAAACTGTATGCCTGAATGACACGAGCATGTGAATTTAAATTTAAGAATATATGCAACAAAAACGCATGGCAGTTATTAGTCTGTATACTATATGGGAAAGAAGAATTTATATACCATTGTCCTTCCTGTGTTTTGTCAATTCCAGAATTTTTAGTTGTGTTTAGATAATTAATGGAGGTTTTCCTCTGCCAAAGTTTTGTGAAGAACAAGGGTGAGCTCTGTCATCATGAGTTGACACGAGTGCTGCTTTCAGGGCTGTTCAGATTCTTGTTGAGACTAAGAGGCACACCTGCTCCACCAAAGCCAGTATGTCCTAGGGATAGAGTCTTGTCTCATATTAGAGCCACTACCTCAGCTATGAACAGTCCTATCTAAGGACTGGATAGTAGAATCTCTAGATATCTTGAAATTAGCAGAAGGGCCAGAAATACATGTGATTAATTAGAATCCTTCAAATAGTCTCAGGGGGCAGAACTGAACAAAAGATTCACAAATCTAGTGCTTCCTCCTAACTGTCCACTGAGTTGGGACTTTGGGGTAGAATCAGAAAGATTATGAGCACTGGAGAGGCTTCAAAGTGCAATAATGAATAGAGAATTGAAAAGATATGCCTATGAAGAGGACTTCAAAAGGATGGCAGGGAGTTAGCACAATGAACAAGCAACACTAGAGGAGTAAAAAAACATCTGGATGAAAAGTAGAAACTATGGTCAGACACCTGAAAATTATTAAAGATGAATTTATATTTAAGAAGACAGAAGTACGTGTGTGTGTGTGTATATGTAGTTTCAAGAAATCGGAGATGAAGATTGTAAAATCTACTGGACATTGGATCATGCAAATTTCTTCAAGACTCATGAAAACAGATACTATTTTTCACCAACAATACAATTCACCAACACCAGTACAAATAATTTTGCGAAGAAAAAAAATTTAAGATTCAACTTCATGCACGGGTCAGCTTTTTGTTCATTTCCTTAAATAATGAGATATAGAGGTAGTCATCATGAGATGTAAAAATAAATCATTCTATCATTGTTTTTATAATAAGACAAAGAAATCATTATAATGAGATAAAATTACCTTATATGTTATCTATTCTAACTCTTAATTTTATAGGGAAAAAAATAACCTGGGAATCTAGAAAGTTAAGCCACCTCTAGATCATATAAGAGTTATTCATGGAAAGCCTAAAACATAGATTATTTAAGAGATTTAGATTCTATCTTTTTAGACCACAACCAATGATTGGATTACAAAACCATCTTTTTTTTCATACCTACTGAGTTTCTAAGACGAGCCCCCTATGCTGTGCCAAGTATTGAGTATCATCTACAAACAGATAAAACTCTTCCCTCAGACTTTACAGTCTAGTGAGAAGACAAACAATACCAACCAAGTACACCAAGAAAGAGTTGCCTAGGCTCCTAGCTCTGAAATAGAACACTGGGGTGGATATCTACTTAGAAGGATCTGGAAAAGATGCTATAATTTAAGCTCTGACATAAAAAAAGAATGTATGCCTATCAAGGTGTAGAGGAGAAAGTTCTAGGCATAGGGGGAAGCTTTGAGAAAGTTTCAAAGACAAGAAGCAAGTTGGCCTCAACTTGTTGGAAAACTACAAAAAGGTACATTTGGCTAGAATCTACCCAAGCAGAGCCTCGTGGGCCAAGATAACAGGTATTTCAATCTATGATTTGTCAAGTGATTTGAATCTTGAAATTTACCTGGTCAAATTCACTTCTGTAAAAGAACACTCTGGCACTGTACCAAAGGAAAGAGCCAAGGGCAAAAGTAGAGAAGCTTATTAAGAGGCAACAGCAAGTCTGGATGAGAGGAGTTAGCTTGAACTAGGGTGGATGTAATAGAGATGAAGGAAATCAAACAGATTCAAGAATAGTTATGTAGGTAGAACCAAAACCTTGAGAGAACAGTGGGAGTATGAGAGAAGAATCAAGAGGGACCTCCCGACTTCTGTGTTCAGTCGAGGAGTCTGTGATGCCATTGACTGCATCCCCAATTGCATTCCCCAACTGAAGACTGGGGAATAAAAAGAAATCAAAGGTTCAGATTCAGGAGTATTCAGTTTGAGGGGCTTGCTAATTCACTCAAGAAGAAATGACAAATTTACAACTGGAGCTATGAAATGGACAATTGTGAAAAAAGACCTAGGTTAGAGACTGATTTTTGAAATCTGTATTTCAAGTATTAAAATGAATGGGATCATCTCATGAGAGGGTGTACAGAGAGGAGACCAGCTTTTGAGCTCTGATGAATGGCAACGTTAACAATTTCTTCCCCTTTTTTTTTCAGATATATTAACTTCCATTGCCTCTATCACAAGTTGTTTCTTTAACCCTACCTGTGGATATAACCAAATAAACCAAACATCTTTTCATTTCAATTCTATGAACTCAGTTTCAGAATAACTAGGGTATTTGTGGTAAAGAAGATTACTTTTGCATTACATTATATAATGTAAACAAGAAATGTTTATCTTAAATATTTTCTTCGCATTTATTGAGAACTTACTTTTGCACCAGATACTATGCTGTTTTTCATTAGTTTCTCACAATCTTATCAATAATATAATTGCTATTACCGTAGTATACAGATAAAGAAACAGAGTGATTAAGAAATGTTACTTATGAGTGCCCAGCTAATATGAGAGCTACTGAAATTAAATGGATGAATTATAACTCCAGAACCCTATTTTACCATTGCACTAAAAGAATCCTACAACTGCTTGGTGAAACAGGAAATACAGGCTATAGCATTTAAAACTTTAGGCTCACGGGCGCCTGGGTGGCTCAGTTGGTTAAGCAACTGCCTTTGGCTCAGGTCATGATCCCGGAGTCCTGGGATCGAGTCCCGCATCAGGCTCCCAGCTCAGTGGGGAGCCTGCTTCTCCCTCTGACCCTCTCCCCTCTCATGCTGTTTCTCTCTCTCTCTCTCTCTCTCAAATAAATAAAATCTTTAAAAAAAAAAAAAAACTTTAGGCTCACAAATGGTATGTAATTTGCCAAGTGCATAGTGTCAGAGCTAAAGAGAATATCTGCCACAGTGATGCTATGTATCCGTACACAATTGGGCCAATTATGGACAAAGGACAATGAATTATAAAAGGACAATGAATTATAATTGAGGTTTCATACTACCCCTTTATTACTAGAAAATTCAAAGACTTATCCAACTAGCTTAGTGGTATAAACAAAGGCTTTCTCATAAACCTAAGGATTTACACATCTCCCTGCTTTATTCCTGACTTGCAAACAACTCCACTCCCCAACAATGGATGAAATGAAGGAATGAAGAAAGGGAAGGACAAAAGGAAGGAAAATAGAAAGGTTTGTATTCTGCTTGATTAAAAGATTCATACATATGCCTTACTTGTAATAATCAACTTCACTTTTATTACAACACACTGTTTCTCAAGGAAACATGAAAAATGGACATTATTCAATAAAAATCTCATCAGAAAAGGGTTGTTTGGTCTGTTGAAGGCCAAATAACCCGCTGATTAATGAATTCTTCAGCTATGCATTATTTATTTAGGATTGTGCAGACGGATAATCTCTTGAAATTTCAGCTTCACACGGTACCTTTTTCAGTTCCTTAAAAAATATATTTACCTTGATTCGTAAAAAATCCGTGGGTGAAATTTTACAACACGCCTGGAAAGCACTAGAAGCAACAACAGACTGGGGAATCCCTGGTGCAGCCGACAGCCTGAGTCACTCCGCTTTTGCTGTTGTATAGCCGTCGCCTTCAGGGTCAGTGATGGATGAGTGATGGAGTCAGCCTAATTCTTTACAAAATCCATGCCTGAAGTGGCAGCCAAGGTCAAAAGACAAAACTGGCTGGATCTCTGCACCTAGTGTACTGTTCCTGTTCTTTCAAAGGCTCTGGAGAGGTCCTTAAATGGGGGGCAGGGGGAGAGGAGACAGACTTAACACAAATCAACTCTTTTCCTACTCTTCTACTCAACACATACTGTTGCCTCATTTCCACGATAAACTCCTATGTTCTGGTCGCCATATCAAACATGCCACCCAGGTTCAGTGCCAGGATAGAAAAAGTGATTTTGTTTGGCTGAAGGAATATGAATCTATTCATAAAGCCCACATAACAAATACAGTCT
The DNA here is from genome assembly GCF_002201575.2 of Neomonachus schauinslandi. Taxonomy (NCBI): domain Eukaryota; kingdom Metazoa; phylum Chordata; class Mammalia; order Carnivora; family Phocidae; genus Neomonachus; species Neomonachus schauinslandi. Next base: position 170,319,818 of record NC_058406.1, read on the forward strand.
GATTCAACCACTCCATTTCTTCCAGTCTCATTTACTGAGAAGTATACTTTGGCTCAAATGTGTATTAACAAGGAAATCTATGTTTGTGGTGACCTGCTCTGAATGAGCCCCATTCTTACAGAAAGTCTTCTATTATACCAAAGAAAAAAAAAGCCTGATGGGTTGGGGAGAGTAATTCATAGACAAAGATGTGCTGACAGCTCTGAATGAATAGCTTTCCTCCTCTAGGGCTCCAACTCCAGTAGGCCCCCAGGCGAGGGAACGTACTCACTCACCAGAATCCCAAAACGGCAGTCACATCCAACCAAATCCTGGAAGTGATTACAGAAGAGACCTCTTTCCTGAAAAAGCAGCCTTTCAACTTGCTGCATGCAGTATTTTCTTTTCTTTTTTTATTTTTTTTTTAAGTAGGGGGTAGAAAAAGATGAAGTTTTCAGACCAGGTTTCAGTAAGTCTGATTTCTCTATCCACAACGGCTTCCTGTGTTTGGTGTGTGATGAGCCTAATGGAGCTGCCACGTTGAAATAGTTATGAGCTATTCAAGAGCCTATAATGAATTGAGATTCCATGTTATCAAGTTGTTGTTTATCATGGCAACAAAGCAGAGGGATGGAGGATGCAAACGTAATTAAGGGTCATTTCCCTGGATGGGGAGAAGTCCAGGATTCAAGTTCTATTTATTGTCAATAAATCTGGGTGACACATGACAATGTATTAAGATTATCTAAATCTTATTTCTTGAATCTAAGCAGCTGGCTTTCATTTATTTCATTATTTTATGTTTTAAAGAGCATGTGAGACAAAAATAAATTTGAATGCTTTAGGGTGGTAAAATCTTTCCTGTCCTCCATAGGCTCCCACCACTTCCTTCTGGATTTCACCCACTCCACCTATACATTAAACAAATTCTTACTGAGCATCTGCTATGTGTCGGGCACTAGCTAGGCACTGGGCATTCAGCCATCACAAAAAAAAAAAAGAGAGAGAGACAGAGAGAGATAGACAAAATCTCTTCTCTAATGGAGTTCACATTCCAGTAAGGGGCAGGGTCAGAAAACAATTAATAGATAAGTGAGTAATGTACCAGATAGCTTAAGTGTTATGGTGGGAAAAGAACAGGATGAATGATAGAGACGGTTGCAATTTCAGATAGGATTCTTGCGAGAAACTGACAAACACATAGTCACCCCTTCCATAAAAAGCCTCAAACCCCCTATAAGTCCTAACATCAGGAAAAACCTAAAGCAAATCCTCTTCTTGCAGGTCACAAGGATTTTCATCTCCTATCGGTCTACTCATATGGCAGATAATAAGACTAAAGCTCCCCAGTATCCAAGAATTTACCAGGAAAGACATTTTTATTGGCAGAGGATGGGAGAAAGAAAGGCCAAGGTTTGTTCTGTTTTGTTCTGTTATTCATCCTTGGGCTTTAACTTACTAATGAATCTTCTCTTTTGAAATGATGTTTTTCTGTGAAGAAATCAGATATAGAATAAGCATGTTCCTATGGAAGTGCTAAATTACACCTGAAACTAATATAACACTATGTTAACTGGAATTAAAATAAGAAGTTAAAAAAAACTTCAAATATAAATTTAAAAATAAGAATAGCATGTCCCCACTTATCCCCATCTCTCACCTAAATGATACCCATTTACAGCATGCCCTTTAGAGATTCTCAGACTTTTCCCAAGCTCTGTTCTAGAGTTGGGATAAAGGGTCTCTACAATGACATCCAAGTCCCACTCCAGTGTTCTGTCATGTCTGTCGTCAGAGCCTCACACTCTGTCCTAGGTATGGTTTGTACCTTCTCTGTTCCCTTGACCAGTAACTCAAGTTCAGCAGGTCCACAGATTCTCATTTAGTCCTTCTGGAGATGCTCCTTCAGGTAACCATTCTCTGGGTCCAACTGAGAAAATGGCAACATGTCCCTGCACTGCCCCAGGTCCCTGAGCTCTCAGGGCATATCTGAGGAGGAATACTGGGCAAAGCGCCACACACAGCTCTGTTCTTCCTGGTGCGCCAACTGCAGTGACATTCATCCTCCTCCTGACACAATAAATAATCACCTCAGATTCTCCTTCCAGGCGTGTGTTTCCCCCATCAGCCTTTATCTCTAGACTCCTACTAAACACAAGAAGCGGGGAGTAAGAATTCCATAGAAAGTAGATCTTGGAAATAAGAACTCAGCTGGAAAAAAAGTTAAGGCTTTCAGAAAATGTTTCCGTTTGTATCAAGAGTACTAAAAGCAAAGAGATGGGTTTTGGCAGGTAGGTTTACAAACCGATTCCAGAAAAGCAGGGAATCAGAGTGTAATGACCTAGAGCAGATGGTCACCTTATATCTTTAAGATGGAAACAGTGAATGGATTGCATAGAGAGGAGAGGCTATCCAGACAGCTATCCAGATAATCAAGGGTCCACTGCAGGACAGTGCTAATGACTGGCTGTCTCTGTGTGTGGCTCTTATATTTATGCTTGTGTTTTATAAGGCTAGCCCTCGAAACACTATTGACTTCTTCCTATTTGGGCTTTGGGTGGGGCTAAGCTCTTCCAAGCGAAGTGGTACCTGAAGACAGACAGGTACACCACAGGAGGATGGGCTAGGGAGCCAGATATGAACTGGAATCCCTTCTCTGCTACTTACTATCTGCACGGCCCCTGGACAAGTCACCTCACCTTTCTGAGCCTCAGCTTCACCCTTTACAAAAAAGGGGTAATAGTGTCTACTTTGCAGGAATTTTAGTAGATTTGCAGGAAATGACTATGAAATACCTAGCACGTTAAAGGAAGCTATTATGTAAAACTAGAACTGTTTATAAGAACAGTAGTCATCTTTAAAATGTACATAAACATTTATATCTTGCTCTTAAAATATACATTTTTAGAAATATACAGTTTAAAACAAAATGAATGCCAGTATGTTGCCACTCATTAATATTCACTAGAGCCAAACAGTCATTCTCTGCTCAGTGAAGCACAGCTATTCCCCTAGGCAAGACTCAAATTTTCTTAGAGTTGAAAAATCACCAAGGCATGTTCGCACCTCGTCTCTAAGTATCAGAGAAATCTGGGATTCTAGGACACAAAGGAAGGAATTTCATTTAAGATTATGAGTTTTAAGAATAATTTCCACCTTTTTACTTTTTCCTCAGCAATGTATTCTTCCCTATAATTTTTAGGCCAATCACTAATACATCATTCCTATTCGTTCAGAATTTTCTTTCCCTCAATTAAAACTGGATTCTGCATTTTTGTAAAGGATACATTAAGTGCTTACATTATCCAAAACTCAAAGCTCAAAGCATGCTGGGTATTTCTGTTTACCAGCTAAGTGGGGGCAGTCAGAAAGTATATTTTACAATCTATTAAGTCTCCTAACTTTAAAATTTTACTGAGAAGTGGAAAATATCAGTTTGAAGGGTTTCACATTTAAAGTTACATGCATAAACTGAAGACCTCATAGTGTTTTGTGGGCTTACTATTCCATATCAGCATGATTCAAATTAGCATAAAGTATGATCCTGTTGATTCTACTTGTGGGGGGGAGGGGGGTTTCCTCCTCCCTATAGTTCATTCCTGAACTATGTCACAGGACCTAAGGGTAAAACTTACTGGACTCATGACTGAAATGTGTCACCCACTGAGCAGGCATAAGGCAAGAAGAAAACCCTTTGGGGCATCCTTATGTCACCTCCAAATCTTGCCTAATATTATTTTTTCATTTAACTGAATTAAAATTTAAGAAACATTTGTTTTATGTTTACTATGCACCAGGTACCCAAGTACTTTCACATGTATTGTCAGAATACAAGATTATTCTTAGGATACAAATGAAGAAAACAGGTTGTTACATAACCAAGATCACACATGTAACAAGCAGCAGAAAGATACTTAAACCCAAATCCTCTAAATTCTCTTCTTTTCAATATCCTACATAGCCCAGTGGCATGTATTTATATATATATATTTCTATCCAGGCATGGGGTGTTGGGGTAGGGAACAGAATGAAAAAAGAGAAAACTATACTATAGTACAACAGTTTTGAAATCAGAATAGTTTGAATTTTTGAATAACACATTGGTTAGGAGGAAAGAAAATTTTCAAGTTGATTCCGGTTTAGTCTAGTAATTGTGAAAACACATAGATCATGTTCCAGCATGAATGTGTTCAGTGGTTTCTTGAGTGGAAAAACATCAGTTCAGGATTTAAGTCAGATACTCAATGTATTGTATTCATTGGTTGCTGGGTCAGTTGGCTAATCAGCTGGCTCATTAGTGGGTGAATTGTTTTAAACCATTAAATTAAGAATAGCTATCTTGAGGGGCACCTGGGTGGCTCAGTTGGTTAAGCGCCTGCCTTCAGCTCAGGTCATGATCCTAGGGTCCTGGGATCGAGCCCTCCATGGGGCCCTCTGCTCAGCAGCAAGTCTGCTTCTCCCTCTCCCTGCTGCTCCCCCTGCTTATGCTTGCTCTCTGTCAAATATATAAATAAAATCTAAAAAAAAAAAAAAATAGCTATCTTTAATTCCCAGGGCTGTCTCAGGATCCTAGAGATGACTACACCAAGAGAATTAGTCCTAGGTGGCCCCCTATATCCTATGGGGAACACAATAGAAAACAGAAACAGGGTTCTGTGAAGGAAGACTTACTGTACAACCTTCCCTTTCCACCTTTAGAAAATAGTCCTGGGTAGTCAAGATGAGGGTTTCACAATGGTACCATGCCCTTTCAACCCACTCATTCCAAGTAACTCTCTTAGCCTAGTCCCACAAGTTATATCACTTTGAAAGCCATACTAGGTCACTCAACAAAATCAGTCTCCAAATATCTGTAGAGAGAGCAGTGCTACCACATGCACAACTCCAGGGAGTGATGTGGACATTCTAATCAGTGGAGTGCTCCTGGAGTTGTGCACTACAGAGCCTACATGGCCATATCCAGCAGTGTAGCCTCCAATTGGTCCCCATTTCATGATTCCAAGAGAACATTACAGATTAGATAGAATCTTAGACCTAGAAAGGATCATGTTAATCAGTCCAATCACTAAACCTATAGCTGAGAAAATGTGGCTCACATAAGTTAGATTTCTAAACATAGGCATACAATAGGAGTGCAAGGGCTAAAACCCATCCTTCGGTGCCATATTCCTTCTGATTCAGACAATACCTACATAGAGCAACAATGAACAGTTCTGTAAGCATTTTATCAATTATTTTAGTCTTATCATTTGGGAAGCCTTAAGTACTAACACATTGTGGCAGTTTAATTTGATGAGCAGCTGAGGCTGCCCTACATGTCAACTATAGTATGGCATGATCATTAAGAGTGTGGGAAATGGAGTCATACAGACCTGGATTTGAAATCTGTTTCAACATTTACTAACTCTTTGACCTTCGACAAGTTCAACCTGAGTCTGTTTTCTCATCTGTAAAATGGGATAATAACAGATAATAACTGCCTAATTTATCTCTGAAGAGGTCTGTGAGAATAATACAATTAAAGTGCTTAGCACTCATCTATATTATTTATCTACTCATTGACAGGAAGAACTGAGAAGCTCCTATATGAGGCCCTGGGATAGAACAGTGCACAAAGGTAGACAGTTGGTCCTCTCAAGGACTGTGCTGTCCGCTGTACTCAGGACATAAGAGTTCCACAAGGGAACTCATGACCTCATCATGATGAGGGCTTGAGCAAAGATGTTCTGCCCATTCTGTACGCATGTGTAGCTGCAATCTGTCACATCCCTCCAGCTTCATTTCCACCCAGTTTGAGCTACCTTCTCTTGTCTGGACTCTTCCACTAGCCTCCATTCTACACAAAGAAGCCAGGATGACCCTCGTAGTATGTTACTCTACTTCTTAAAACACTCCAACCACTGCTGCACTCAGAACAAGATCCAAATTCTTTACTTGCCTTATAAACCCTGCATAGCCGGAACCTTTCTTATATCTCCATCTCCACACACACTCCTTCAACTCGCTACCTCTGCCCTCACTGGCCTCTGCTTATTGATTTCTGCTTTATTGAACATGCAGAGCTATTCATCTTAGAGGTTTTACAAGTGTTGATCTTGCTTTCTAAAAGGTCTCCACCCTCCCTCATCAGTTTTACAAAATGAACACCTTCCCATCCCTTCAGCTGCATCTTCTACCTCCTTCCCCAAAGATGCTCTCCAGTGTATTCCATGGCTGCCATGTAAATTTGTGCAGATTGTATACAGCCTACAAAAAGGCATCCAACCCTGGTGGCCGAAGTCCAGCAAGAGTTGAATTCTAGCTCTGTCTGCTCCCCAAGCTCTGTGCTCTATGCTCAGAGAAGATGCCATTCTAATTGGCATGAAGTCACACAATGAGCCAACAATGGCACTGCTCACCATCTAATTTCCTTCTTAGAATTTTCCATAGTTTTTTATTGTGGCTTTATGAGGATGTTTCCTTATTCATTTGTATGCCTATTTAAATCCCCTGCAGGCAAATTAAAAATAGGTCCTGTGTTTCATTCACCGTTGTTCCAGAATGGTCACAAGGGTGATGGTGTTTGACAGGAAAATTCCAACACAGTAAAACTCCTACCATGGAGGAAACATATAGCACAAAGATAGCCACACAGAGCAAGAGGCACAGAAGCCTACAGTAGGGAGAGGAGCAGGATTCCCTGGCTTTCGTGTCCCCATGAGGATGAAAAGTTGCAAGGATATGGTTTGAACAAGAACAGGATCACCTAAAGACAACTGCTAAATATTTGCCAATTGCCAATACATTATGCTCTTATTTATCAAGTCCAAATACTTTTTTTTATCACTACCAACTCCTTACCCAACATCCCCATAGAGCCTCACATCCCCTGATGTGATGGTGTTATCAGGGCATCCCAGCCACTCTCTCCGCAGCGAGGCCACCCAATGTTTTTATTGTTGATGTGATTTGAGCCTTCCCACTTTGATACTAGCCCCATTACAGCAAAGGGAAAAGAGGGGGGAAAAAAGGCAGTGTCCTTCTTAGGTCCTTGTTTGAGATTACCTCTCTTACTTCCTCTCAAGCCTTAGTTAAGAGCTTTCTTAAATCAGTTTAGTGTTGGTCAAAGGACTAACAACAAGTACAAAATTACAACTAGAACATGAATATATTCTGGAGATCTACCTTACAGTGTATAGTAATTAGTAATGTATTATAATTATTATAGTAAACAATACTGTATTATATACTTCAGAGTTGCTAAGAGACTAGATCTTGAATGTTCTCATCACAGAAAATGATAATTATGAGATATGACAGGTATTAACTACCACTACAATGGTAACCATATTGCAACATATAAATGTATCAAATGAATATTGTATAGCTTAAACTTACATGAAGTTATATGTCCATTATAGCTCTTAAAAAAATGATATATTATGAATTTGTCAACATCTCTGGTGAGGTGGGGCATGTTGCAAATAAGTTTCCACATTCTCTGCTATTAAAGAAACTTGATATTCTTTAATCCTGTCTGTAGTCATCCTTCCGTCAACACAATCACAAGTTCTTAATGTACCAGGGCCTTAATGTACCATGGTAGGCACTCAATGTATGTTTGTGGAATGAATGGAGTGTAGGTGGAAGTCCTGTGCATCCCTTCCAGGCCAGGGTATCAAAACCACCTACACTCCATTGGTTACAACTCAGTCATACGACCACATTAACTGCAAGGAATGTTGAAAATGTCATCTAGTTGTATTCCCAGGAGAAGAAATAGATTGAGTCAAGGGCTAGAGTCTTTGCCACAGCCATGCCTGGTTTCACATTCAAAAATCAAATGGAAGGTTATTTAACTGTTTAACCATCTTGTTTCATCTAAAAAAAAGAGTTATATACATCAAAAATGTCATCGGAGAAACTGAAATTTCCTAAACCATGTAAGGAAAAGGATATATAGACCAACTAAATTAGGAAAACAAGTTCTCTATATCCTTGAACAAAAAAACTGGAGAAGGGGCATGTGGGTGGCTCAGTCGGTTAAGCTTCCGACTCCTGATTTCAGCTGAGGTCATGATCTCGGGGTCCTGGTATTAAGCACCTCATTAGGCTCCCTGCTCAGCAGGGAGTCTGCTTGTCTTCTTCTCCCTCTGCCCTTCTCCATTGCTTGCATGCGCACACACACATGCGCACGCGCACTCTCACTCTCTCTGTCTCTGAAATAAATCTTTAAAAAAAAAACTAGTGAAAAAAATTAAGACATTAAGATGCTAGAGGAAAAGTAGATAAAGATATAGGACTCTGAACTGGATATTACTCACAGCATGTAGTTTCAGAAGCTGAAAAGTGACATAAAACTCATTACCAACATGCCATTGTCCTTTGATGCAGATGCACAAAAATTTATGAGGAAGGTCTATATGTTTTAATTGTTTACTTAATGAATCTAGAAAGCAGCATGGAGATTATGTGGTTTTCCTAGGCTGCCTCCAGTGGATGGATCTAAGGAAGTGTTGGTATATTTTAAGCACAGAAAATAAGACAAATAGGGAAACATCTCATAAAAAAATAATAATAATCATTGTGTCTCTCAACAAAGTGCCTTGAAAGGGAAGAGATCTCAGTGTGATTAAGGCCATATATGACAGCTAACATAATTGTCAATGGGGTAAACTAAAAGCTTTTCCTCTAAAATCAAAAACAAGATAAGGATGTCCACTCTTGTCATTTCTATTCAACATAATACTGGAAGTCTTAGCTGCAGCAGTTGGACAAGAAATAGAAGGCATAAAAATTGGTAAGAAAGAAGTAAAACTATTTATAGATAACATGGTACTTTATATAGAAAACCCTAAAGACTCCACCAAAAACTATTAGAATAAATGAGTTTAGCAAAATCACAGGTTACAAAATACACAGAAATCTGTCACATTTTGATATAATAAAGTAGTAGAAAAAGAAATTTGGGACACAATCTCATTTGCAATTGCATCAAAAATATCTAGGAATACACTTAACCAAGGAAGTAAAAGACCTGTACTCTCAAAACTGTAAGACACTGATAAAAAGAAATTGAAAATGACACAAATGGAAAAATACACTATGGTCATAGATTGGAAGAATATCATTAAAATGTCCATACTACCAAAAGTAATCCCACAGATTCAATGCAATCCCTATCAAAATACCAATAGGCTTTTTCATAGAACTAGAATAATCCTAAAATTTATATGGAAACACAGAAGACCCCAAATATCCAAAGCAATCTTAAGAACAAAGCTGGAGGTTAAGATATACTACAAAGCTGTAGTAATCAAAACAGTACAAAAACAGACACATGGATCAATGGATCAGAATAGAGCCTAGAAATAAATCCACGCTTATATGGTCGATCTATGACAAAGAAGGCAAGAATATACAATGAAGAAAAGACTGTCTCTTCAATGATTGGTGTTGGGAAAACTGGACAGCTACATGCAAAAGAATGAAACTGGACTACTTTCTTATGCCAGACACAAAAGTAAGTTCAAAATGGATTAAAGGCTTAAATATAAGGCCTGAAACCATGAAACTCCTAAAAGAAAACATAGGCAATAATTTCTTGATCAGCCTTAACAACATCTTTCTGGATAGGTCTCCTTGGGCAAGGAAAACAGGCAAAAATAAACTATTGGGACTACATCAAATTAAAAAGCTTTTACACAGTAAAAGAAACCATCAACAAAATGACAAGGCAACCTACTGAATGAGAAAGATATTTACAAATGACATATCCAGTAAGGGGTTAATATCCAGGGTGCCTGGGTGGCTCAGTTGGTTAAGCGACTGCCTTCGGCTCAGGTCATGATCCTGGAGTCCCAGGATCGAGTCCCACATCGGCTCCCTGCTCAGCAGGGAGTCTGCTTCTCCCTCTGACCCTCCTCGCTCTCATGCTCTCTGGCTCTCATTCTTTCTCTCGCAAATAAATAAAAATCTTTAAAAAAAAAAAATCCAAACTATATAAAAAACTCTTGCAACTCAACACCCCCCCCAAAAAAATTCAATTCGCAGAGAGCCTGAATAGACATTTTTTCCTAAAGCCATACAGATGACCAGATACATGAAAAGATGCTCAACATCAATAATCACTAGGAAAATGTAAGTTAATACCATAATGAGATATCACCTCATGATGATGGCTGGTATCATAAAGATAAGAAATAACAAGTGTTGGCTAAGATATGGAGAAAAGAGAACCCTTGTGCTCTGTTGAGAATATAAAATGGTGCAACCACCAATTGGAAAACAATATGGAGGCTCCTCAAAAAATTAAAAATTGAAATACCATACAGTCCAGTAATTCTACTGCTAGGTATTTACCAAAACACAACACTAATTTGAAAAGATATATGCATCCCTATGCTTATTGCAGCATTATTTACAATAGCCAAGATATGGAAGCTGCACAAGTGTCCATTGTTAGATGAATGGATAAAAAAGATGTAGTTTATATGTGTGTGTGTGTGTATATATATATATATATATATATATATATATATAAAATGCAAATTTACTCAGCCATTAAAAAAAAAGAAAAGAAATCTTGCCATTTGCAAAAACATGGATGACCTACAGGGTATTATGCTAAGTGAAACAAGTCAGACAGAAAGACAACTATCCTATGATTTTACTTACATATAAAATCTAAAAATATAAAACAAATGAACAGAAATGGACTTATAAATATAGACGACAAAGTGATGGTTGATAGAAGGGAGGAGGTGGAGGAATGGGAAAAATAGAAGGGGATCAAGAGGTACAAACTTCCAGTTATAAATAAGTCAGAGATGAAGAGTACAGCATAGGAAATACTGTCAATATTGTAACACCTTGTATGGTGACAAAGAGTAACTACACTTACTGTAATGAGCACTGCATAACACATAGAATTGTCAAATTACTATGTTGTATGCCTAAAACTAACATAACATTGTATGTTAACAATACTTCATTTAAAAAAGTAAAAAAAATAATAATAAATGGTGAAAAATGCCAGATGAGTCAGGTGGAAAAGTCAAACTCGGTTCAATGATGAGACCATGATGCTGCCTACTTTGACTCCTACAGATCCCAGGCTTTCCTGGTAGAAACAAATGATGCAGAAAGGAAAGCATCATGCTTTCAGTAAGCTGTTAGGCTCTGATATTATCCTGTGGTAAGGATCATGCTGGAAACCTCAAGGATGACATGATCACTAAGAAGAAACAGAATGGTGTGCACAGAGCACTGACCCAGGAGTCAGGAGACACAAACTCAGGTCCATATTCCTACTCGAATTACAGCTCTCCTTCCAGGGTTCCAAAAAAATTTCAGCCTTCTCAGGGCCCTCAGAATGTTGAAACTACCACCTCAAATGAATAAATCTATTCATTGTTGGTTTGTGCAAGGTCATTACTATATTCTTTTTTTTTAATGCTCCTGTTCAAATGTATCATTAAATGTTCAAAATGTTTGAACATAAGGCAAAGGGCAGAGATCAGTTTTGGAATACTACAACCTTAAGAAAATAATCCAGAAGAATTTGCTATCTACTCTAATAGGAAAAATAAAAAATAGAAGTTCAGATAAGCACCACACATGCACACATAAAATGAATATTGAGTTCAATTCAGAAAGTGATTTAACTGTTGTAAAAACTAGCTCTGTAGCCTAATCCCAGTCTCTTAAAATCCCTGCTTCTCCATTTCCTCATGCTTAAATTGGTGAAGGGGAGCAAGTGAGTAAATACAACCAGATTAGCCAAGCAGCATCCGAATCAAGATGGGAATGGGCACACAACCCTATACAATGCTTTTGTGTTTGAACATCGAAGAATCACTGAGCTGAAGACTTAAAAGTCTGTAAATGGTCTTAAGATATTCTGTCTTTAAGACATCTTCAATAAAAGCTAAGGGGGTAAGGGATTATAAATTGTTCCTGCTCTCCTGCAGGGTTTATCCCCCCACTTTTTTTTCTAATTCTAGTTTTTTCTAATAGATGTGTTGTGAAGTGATTAAAGAATGCCTAACATGTGTTTTCATGTGTAATTGTGGGAAAGGGCTATGCTTTGACCTCCACACCATCACCATGGCCCTGTTTTCTCGTTCCTGAGACTTAGCCTGACTTTAAAAACACAAACTCGGGGAACAGATGGAGGTCACACATAGGTGCTGCTGAGGACACCGCTAATTGCTGTCTAGAACCACATTAGCTGCAGGTAAAGCTGTCCCTTTGGGAAGCAAACCACAACCTATCAAACTGATAATACTCAAATCTCTTTCTGAAACGGAAGCAGAAGCTTACCAAAACATTCCAGAAACTTGTCAGAACACCAGAAAATAGTGTGATTCAATCAAAAGACCCTCAAGTCACTTTGTCACTCATTTGGGGGATTTCTTGATTGCTCAGATGACACATAAAATCCTTGTTTACTAAGATGATTTACAGAGATGAAGTATCTTTTCTACTTAAAGAAAAAAGTTTGGTTTTAGTTAAGTACAATTTTCCTTCTAACTACCAAGAGAAAGCCATCGATTCTTGCTTAAGTGGCTAACAATGAAGCTATAAAGACAGTCTAAACTATCACAAACTACAGCACTGAAAGAATCCCCATAAACTGACGATAACACACACTGGTACAATTAAGCCCATTAGGCAAAGATTTCCTTTATCAGTTGTTCTGAGATGTATAGGACAAAAGTACAACAATTTCTTTTTTGCAGTTATATTCATAATCTGTTCATAATGGCTTCAGTAAAGTCTCCGAACTACAAATGTGCTGAAATCATAGAAAAAGAAATAACTAGACAGATGATGGTTCATTCTCCTGTAGAAATGCCTGATCACTCTCAAAGTCAGGTAAATGAAACAGACAAACCTGAAACGTCTAGATTACTGTTTTGGTTTGGGAGAGAACACAAGTTATATACAATGCAAAAGCAGAGGCATCAAATGCACATGAATGAAATTTCAATAGAAGATCTTAAACTGAGAATAAGGACTATTTTCTGCATCTGCATACAGGGTTCATGACAGGAGAGGTTCACTTAAGGTGAGACTTCTAAACACTCGGGTTCTCATCATGCTTTCTTTTTTCATAATAGATGTGTCACCTTTTTTTTCTCCAGTTTCTTTTTTGTAAGTTAAAATAACTCATTGTGGACTTAAGAGTGCTTTGAGAATTCTGATGCAGAATGTAAACTGCTCTCCTTGATGAGGGGAAGAGAGAAAAGAAAAAAATGTTAACTCTTCCAGGGTTTACCATCCAGGTGTCAAAGCTTTCTCATCTTCTCTCTCCACCCCACCCCCTACCTTTTATCCTTTCTCTTTAAAAACTACGTGGTTCCATGAGCCAGGGTCATCCTAGCAAATCTCACTTCACTGGCACCAATTCTTTTGGAGTTTCTAGACCCAATTCCAATGTTGGGGTGGGGGAGGAGAGGGGAGAATATACACAACACCAAGCAATACTCTAACACCCTCCTGGTATTGGAGAAATCAACTTAATTCTGACACTAACCCCCCAGAGGTAGCATCAGATTCCACAGGTTAAGGTCTCAGTCCTATAAGACTGCCCCGAACCCCACTCCATACTTCAGGCACCAGGCACAAGCTGCATGCTGTTAACTTGTGCTTCTGACCAACCAGATACAGATTGGAGATTCCAGTGACAATTCATTTCCTAGTGTGGCTCACAGAACACAGGGAAACACATTTACCAGTTTATTAAAGGATATCAAAAAGGATTTATCAACAACCAGGTGAATAGGTAAATAGGGTGAGGTAGGAGGAAGGAGTTAGGAACTCCCATGTCCTTTCCAGGTGTGCTCTCTCCCCACATCTCCACATGCTCACCAACCCAGGAACTCTCTAAACCCAGCCCTTTTTGGTTTTTAATGGAGGTTTTATTACATAGTCATGATTGACTAAGTCATTGGCCATTGACTGATTCACCCTCCAGTCTCTCCCCACTCCTCAGCGGTTACAGTGTGGGACTGAAAGTTCCAGCCCTCAAATCACTCAATCAGTCTTCTTAGCAATCAGCCCCCACCCTTGGGTGACTTTTGGACCCCACCCTCATCATTAACAACAAGATCCCCATTTCACCCTTATGGCTCTGAAGCATTCTCAGGAACTGTGGATAAAGACAAAATATATCTGAGAAATATAATTTGGTCATCTGAATGACCAAATATATAGTTCTTATAAATCATTACAGTTGACCCTTGAGCAGATTTGAACAGAGTCCACTTACACATTTTTTTATAATACAGTACTGTAAATGTGTTTTCCTTATGATTTTAAAATTCTCTTTTCTCATCCTTATGATTCTCTTAACATTTTTCTCTTACTTTATTGTAATACAGTATACAATACATATACAAAATATTTGTTGGCTGTTAGGAGTAAGGATTCCAGTCAACAGTAGGCCATTAGTTCAGTTTTTGGATAATCAAAGGTTATATGCAGATTTTTGACAGCACTCCTGAACACCCCACCCTCCACATTCTTCAAAGGTCAACTGTGTATCTCAGTCCACCCCCTGATCTTCAAACATGGATCCCTTGTGGCAAGATGATCATACCTGTCACAGCACTTCTATTTGGTGTAGCTTTTATAGGACAGGTATAGCAATAGTACCAATACAAATAAGCCTAACACTTGGAGAAGCCAGTGTGGGGTAGGGATAGATTTAACAAAACTGCTCATTTGTCCCATAAAGTGTTACATTTTTATATTCTATTAGTGTGGTTATTCTTTCCCCACCCCCTCATCTACTGCTACTTGTATCTTAGAATAAATTTGTGCAGAGGGATTTAGCACAGAAATCAGCTGGTGATTAGCTAGATCCAGTTCCTCCCCAGGCCAGTCATTATCCATTAATATTATATCCTGAGGCAACTTTAATTCAATCTCCCAATACATTGGATCAACATGTGTATTAGCAAAAGACTTATTTACATAAAGTAGTTGAATCTTAACAATGATGCCAGCATTATAATATATCACAGTATGGTCATGGTGCAATTCAATTTCATTACAGAACAAATCCAGAAATATTACAGAGGTGGTTCACTTTGCCATCCAACAGAAACAGTCCTTGCTCATAGGCCACATATTATTAAAGACAGGAGTCATTGCAACTGGCCATGATTCAGTTAGTTCTGAGTTCCAAGTCAGCTGGAGACAAAGCCAATCCCCATCCTGCCTCATCTCACAGGACTGTACTAAGACCAGTTCCCACTGAGTGTTATATAGCAGGGCCCACCTCCCTCCTCTGGTGAGAACACAAGTGATATATACATCCTGGAAAAAAGGAGTCAAAAGATACTGGCACATCACTAGAGTTCCATTTAGTCATTGACATTCGGTCCAGTTCCTCAACACATCTGATGACAATAATGCCTCCCAGAACAACGTCACTCAGGTTTGCAGGTTGCCATCTTGTCTGGTTCCAAAAGCAGGGTGGTCTCGGCAAACATAGCTTCCCCCTTCCAGGCATCTGATATACTACAGGTAACATTATTCGTTCTGAGCATATCTTGAAGTCTTAATAAAATGTTGGATTTATTTCCCTTATTGCATAACCCACCTATTACCCATATCCCTTTACCCTCAGCTATTTATCCTTCTCTCCATCTGTCAATTATCTTCACCCAGACTCTTCCACCTTTGGAAGGGACATTAGGTTTGGCCACTGTGCTGATCCAGATTGCTGGCAGCAATACTAGTCCAGCAAGTGCCTCCCCCTCAGTCCCCTCCCACTCATACAAGGTGGGGTTACACAGGTACAGAACTAGTGGCTGTCCCAAGCAGGAGGCAACACAGCAGCATTCACTGTCAGTCGCAACTTTGCCAGATGAGCAAACATCCCACCCCATCAGACCCTTAGGAATACTGACAAAGACTTAAGGGTATTATTATAGTTGCTTGCTCAGTAATCATCCCTGCTTCAGGTGGCCACAGTTGCATGCCTGGCTCTGGGACCACTGCATCAGGTAGGAAGAACAGTTACTGTGATGTGAGGGGAGAATTACATAGTTGCACCACCATCCTCTCCCTCCCCTGTCTTTCCCAGATTCCCCAGAAAGGTAGAAGAATCAGTGAGGACCCTCCCTCAGCCCCCCTCATGTTCAGTGTGAGCACACACTGTTGAAGGCATGTAAGCCAGCCCCTCTTGCTTTTATCTCCCCCATTTTAGACAATAAATATTTCAACTGCCCATTCCAATTCTCTGTTACTGTGAGGAGGATCTCTGACCATTGTCAGACATTATGGGCTGTAGAGTGAGTTCCTGGTCTGAAGAAGCAATGGTAGGCTGTGCAACGTTTTCTGTTCTGGCTCTGTTATAACACTCTGAGCAGTTGTATCTACCACAAAACCCAGTCCAGAGGCAGCATCTATTCCTGTCAGGACCCATTTGGAGCCCCCCGGGGCGACTGGCACCAATCTGAGTGGCCAGCAACATTGAGGGCCTTCCACCAGGGAATCTGCCACACAGCCACCTGTAGTCCATCTCCCTTGTCGACAGCACAGTTCTTGCCGCTGTTGTGTGCCTCACAAGGTGCAAGAGGAGTAGGCGTATTCGGCCTATCTCTGCATTGCTGCAGCCCCTTATGCCCACTCATTTCATGGACCCAGATGGCCACATCAAGGTAATGCAACAAAAGGTCCACTTGGTGGTTCCAATCACCTTCTGAACCTGGAAGTGGGAGGTGGTTCTTCTGATGGGCATCAACATGTCCTACTTGAATGCACCCCTCAAATTCCCAGAGTGATTTCTACAGGGCCATGCCCCAAAAAGACAACCTTGTAGTAGTCCAGTTTTCCACTGCCCATCTACCTGACCAGATAGTCAGGCTATCGGTGACAGCCAAGCCATTGGCTACAGCCCACGAGCCAGGAAAAACCCAAGCATGGGGGCTTTTGCCATTGCTCAATTCTTCCATCACCACCAGGCAAATGACATGTGTTCAGCCTACTGAGCCAATTTATTCTTGCCTTCTTCAGAATCTTGCCATCCACTGGTCTTAATACGGCAGCTTTCCAAACAAGGTATTGTCCATTCATTTTGGAACAGCCATCCATAAACCAAATAGGTCTTTCTTCAGTGAAGAACTGTTCAGTGTCCATAGGGCAGTTGGTTCTAGCAATTCCTCAGGGGGCTTGAAAGTTGGTCCTAGAGGAAAAGAGGCTACCAGATCATGGATACAGTGGGTGCCTCCTTGCATTCCCCGGGCAGTATTCTCTTGTATGAACCATTTCTATTTTATTATGTAACTCTTCCGGGCACTCCCTTCCTTACTAGAGTGTTTCTCTAACATCACTCAAGACATGATGAGAATTTCTGGTTTCATAATTATTTTGTCCTTCAGTCACTGAGGCAGTCTTAATGCCCAACAACGGGCTAATAATTATCCATCTGATGGTGCGTACTGGGCAGAAAAATCTGGAAATTTTCTGTTCCAAAATCCCCACAGTTGCTATTCATGCCCCAGTATGCATGAGTACAGGTTGCAGACATTTTTAAAATCATACCTTATGGGGGTTATTTCAAGGCCCAAAGGCATTGAGAGATCTACCACTTTTTGTAATTCAGACATGGCCTGCTTTTGTGCAGGTCGTGACTTAAATACAGCTTTCTTTCAGGTAGCCTTATAGTTGGGAGTTAATATTCCCAAATGT